>NC_064644.1:571846971-572446971 GCF_023864345.2 Schistocerca serialis cubense | reverse complement strand
TAGATCTTTGTTCTTCACAACACTGGGCAAAGTTGTTTACAATCCATGACGACACCCGAACTTCATAATGAGAGAATTTACTGACAAAAGAGATGCTAAGTGTCATCAGCTTGCTAAGCAACGGTAACAAACTGACGGGAAAAATCGCAACACCGTGAAGGAGTTGTGCGGGGTGGACGAAACTTTGAACGAGGTTGTGCAATAGGGCTACGAGAAGCTGGATGTTTCTTCAGCGATCCTGCAGAAAAACTTGGAGGGGTTGTAAGCGCTGTGGCGGTGCTGAGAGGAAAGACCATCGTGTTCGGCGCATCGCTCTGGCGAATCGTCCTGCATGTGCAGCAGCAATTTGAGAAGCAGCTGGCGCCACAGTGGCACATTGAGCAGCAAGAAGTCGGTTACTTCAAGGACAGCTCGAAGCCAGACGCCCTGTAGCGTGCATTACACTGAACCCAAACCACTGTCTTTTCCAATTTCAGTGGTGCCAAGCGAAAGCTCACTGTAGGGGGGGTGGAGGTCTTTTGAGATCTCTGGTGAAAGCTCTTTCTGCCTCTGTGCCAGTGCCAGGTGTGCGTTTCTTAGACAGAGGCCAAACATGGCCCGCAACAAACCTGTGTGCATGCTAGACGCACTCTACCTGCACCTGTAGTTATGATTTGGGGTACTACTTCGTTTGACATCAGGAGCGCTCTCGTGGTTGTCCCACGTACCCTTACTGCAAATTTGTTGATCAGTCTGGTGATTCGACCAGTTTTGCTGCCATTCATGAACAGCATTCCATGGGGTGTTGTTGTTGTTGTTGTTGTTGTGGTCTTCAGCCCTGAGACTGGTTTGATGCAGCTCTCCATGCTACTCTATCCTATGCAAGCTTCTTCATCTCCCAGTACCTACTGCAACCTACATCCTTTTGAATCTGTTTCGTGTATTCATCTCTTGGTCTCCCTCTACGATTTTTACTCTCCACGCTGCCCTCCAATACTAACCTGGTGATCCCTTGATGCCTCAGAACATGTCCTACCAACTGATCCCTTCTTCTAGTCAAGTCGTGCCACAAACTCCTCCCCAATCCTACTCAATACCTCCTCATTAGTTATGTGATCTACCCGTCAAATATTCAGCATTCTTCTGTAGCACCACATTTCGAAAGCTTCCATTCTCTTCTTGTCCAAACTATTTATCGTCCATGTTTCACATCCATACATGGCTACACTCCATACAAATACTTTCAGAAATGACTTCCTGACACTTAAATCTATACTCGATGTTAACAAATTTCTCTTCTTCAGAAACGCTTTCCTTGCCATTGCCAGTCTACATTTGACATCCTCTCTACTTCGACCATCATCAGTTATTTTGCTTTACTACTTTAAGTGTCTCATTTCCTAATCTAATTCCCTCAGCATTACCCGACTTAATTCTACTACATTCCATTATCCTCGTTTTGCTTTTGTTGATGTTCATCTCATATCCTCCTTTCAAGACACTATCCATTCCGTTCAACTGCTCTTCCAAGTCCTTTGCTGACAGAATTACAATGTCATCGGCAAACCTTAAAGTTTTTATTTCTTCTCGATGGATTTTAATATCCACTCTGAATTTTTCTTTTGTTTCCTTCACTGCTTGCTCAATATACAGACTGAATAACATCGGGGAGAGGCTAGAACCCTGTGTCACTCCGTTCCCAACCACTGCTTCCCTTTCATGTCCCTCGACTCTTATAGCTGCCATCTGGTTTCTGGACAAATTGTAAATAGCCTTTCGCTCCCCATATTTTACCTTAGCCACCTTTAGAATTTGAAAGAGAGTATTCCAGTCAACATTGTCAAAAGCTTTCTACGAGTCTACAAATGCTAGAAACGTAGGTTTGCCTTTTCTTAATCTAGCTTCTAAGATAAGCCATAGGGTCAGTATTCCCTGACGTATTCCAATATTTCTATGGAATCCAAACTGATCTTCCCCGAGGCATGGGGTGTTATGTAATAGGAAACGCTCGCCGAGATACCGCTGTTGTAACCAGTGGCGGATACAAAAAACCTCAAGGAGGGGGTGCTAAAAATATCTCGAGCTACATTTGCTTTAATTAAACGCATGTACAAGACAATGTCATATTATGATATAAAAAAGTTAAAATTGTGGTTATCTTCCTTAAATGATGTATTCTATGCTCCTAGTTTTCCTGGCAAATTGGTTAATTACATCGTCAATAGGACAATCAGTGTCAGTGTGAGTGCTCCACAGTTTAAACCATTAAATTGATCCTCTTTCTATTGTTAATACTTCACAATCAACTGATCCTCTCCCTCTCTGCTAATCTTCACACTTATTCTTGCTAAAACTAGGACTTTTTACTTATTCATCAATCAGTCTTAATATTTCTGCTTATGAATGTAAACTAGTTCCCTATTCGGCTTATAGTCCACATTTGTAACACTAGGTATAGAAGGTTCTCTGTACAAGAAAACAGTAGAATATTCGCGACTTTTCTGGAACAAATTCCAGAAATAATAACGCATCGAGATCACTAGAATGGCCGCGACTTTTCTTGTAGGTATGTGTTAGCTATCTCTGTCAGACAGAAACGTATAAAAAACGATGACGTGGACGCGCGTGCTACATAAGAAAGTACAACTACTCGATAAGTCTGTTCAGTCGAGTCGACTGATGCAAGAAACGAACGAATAGCGTGCGGGCTGACTGGCGGGGCCAGCGCGGGTGGCAATGCAGGCGGCCCCGCAGGTCATGTAGCCTTGACCTACGTTATCACTAGATCTGTCTCTAATCGAGCACATATGGGGCATCATTAGGCAACAACTCCAGCATCATCCACAAACATCATCCCAAAAACTGACATCCGGCAGCTGCGCAACGCAGTGCATGCACGCTCGTATGCTTGCAGTCAACATTCTTGTTATTACTGAATCAGAAGCTCACATTTACGAGCGTGCCGAGTTTCTGACGTCACAGCATGGAATAGCACGGTCGGGAGCCTTTCCGAACGTGCAGAGCAATATCTGGCATGTCAGATATTCTCAGCGTGCGTCTGAGCGTTGACCAATGACATGGCACAACGCCACCTACGTCACACGCACGCCGTCTCCCTTCAGTACAGAGTTGTGACGCGCCATATTGTCATTCATTTCAAGCCTATACGTATATATGCCGTTCCGAGCACCAGCAAATTGAGAATCACTGCAAAACTCATTGTTAACTGTGTGATTCGTTCCAATAAAACAATGAGAAACATCATATTCGCGGCAAAATAATTATTGTAACTTGCATGTAATGAGAGTAGGCTATTTGAAGGCAGCGACACACTGAAGATCCACCCAAAACGCATTGTTCTTGGTACAATGTGTTATAATTAAATTTCAGTTAATAAAATATCTACGATTAAAGTTTCTAGCAAGAGGTAAGGTACTATCATTAGATACAGCAGACGTGATGTTGGTATAGCGTAATGAATAGCAACATTGTATAGTAATGACGTTTTTTTTTTTTTTGTTGGGGCGGTGGTTCGCGTCCTGACACGACAAATTTTTTTTTTTCCTAACATTCGTATTTTTATTAGGTTCTGATACTTTATTATTAGTTTAATATAAGTATAGACTGTAATGTTTGATTTTATGTAAATACAAGTTCACCTTTTTTTGAGGGGTGACTTTGTTCGATTGGCTTAATCTAAAGGACAGCTTACGCTACTTGTGTAAAGGTATTTTTTCTCCTTTTTCTTTTACGCTTCGTAATTGACATGTTGCAAAGATTCTGCTACTGGGTACGAAAAGTGATCAAGTAAGACTGACCTTGGGGTTTTACTAGAATGGGGGAATGATGAAATAATGTTTATCTTATGCGGAAAGTATTCCAATTTTGTAACGCACTGCTTGTAATGGAACTTTTATAAGCCTGTGTCCTTATTGATTAGACATGGTACTTTCCTTTTCGTGGACGATGGAAGAAATGTGCATTTTAATAGAGCTAACGTGGGAATTTTACGCGCCCGTTGAGTAAACAGTGTGATTAACGAACTAGAAACATCCCTCAACTGTCGCTTGAGTGCGTTGCGGTCGCGTATACCACGTTGGGGCCCACGTGCCGTATGCACAAGTCGCATCATTCCTGAGCGTTGAGCAGCACGTTGAATTGGGCACGCCCAACGTTAACGTTCGGCAGCACGGTCCGTGTGCCGACGGCTTTAGGCTAGTGTACTTCGCGCCGAATCGTCTGCTTCTAGCGAGTCCACATCAGCCCGTTTTCAGTGAACATTGTAGTGGAATAAGAACTGTTTACTACCCAGCCTTAGTAGTTGAACTTCAGGATACGTTGTTTGAGCCGATTTGTACAACTTTGAGTATTCAACTACAGAAGTGTCTTCTTGTCAGTAATCATTATCAGTGTTTCAGAGTTCTCCTAGTTCTCCTCTCCCAGTATTTCCCTCAGTGCAGGTAAAGGTGTCGACGAGTAAAATCTTCTTTTGTGGCCGTAACAAAGGTACCATACAACAACTTGCACCGAGGAGTAAAACGATGTGCGCAATTTTCAGGATTAATTTACGTTTTTGCCCACCCACTCATGTTGTTGTTGTTGTGGTCTTGAGTCCTGGGACTGGTTTGATGCAGCTCTCCATGCTACTCTATCCTGTGCAAGCTTTTTCATCTCCCAGTACCTACTGCAACCTATATCCTTCTGAATCTGCTTAGTGTATTCATCTCTTGGTCTCCCTCTACGATTTTTACCCTCCACGCTGCCCTCCAATACTAAATTGGTGATCCCTTGATGCCTCAGAACATGTCCTACCAACCGATCCCTTCTTCTGGTCAAGTTGTGCCACAAACTTCTCTCCTCCCCAATCCTATTCAATACCTCCTCATTAGTTATGTGATCTACCCATCTAATCTTCAGCATTCTTCTGTAGCACCACATTTCGAAAGCTTCTATTCTCTTCTTGTCCAAACTACTTATCGTCCATGTTTCACTTCCATACATGGCTACACTCCATACGAATACTTTCAGAAATGACTTCCTGACACTTAAATCAATACTGGATGTTAACAAATTTCTCTTCTTCAGAAACGCTTTCCTTGCCACTGCCAGCCTACATTTTATATCCTCTCTACTTCGACCATCATCAGTTATTTTGCTCCCCAAATAGCAAAACTCCTTTACTACTTTAAGTGCCTCATTTCCTAATCTAATTCCCTCAGCATCACCCGACTTAATTAGACTACATTCCATTATCCTTGTTTTGCTTTTGTTGATGTTCATCTTATATCCTCCTTTCAAGACACTGTCCATTCCATTCAACTGCTCTTCCAAGTCCTTTGCTGTCTCTGACAGAATTACAGTGTCATCGGCGAACCTCAAAGTTTTTATTTCTTCTCCATGAATTTTAATGCCTACCCCGAATTTTTCTTTTGTTTCCTTTACTGCTTGCTCAATATACAGATTGAACAACATCGGGGAGAGGCTACAACCCGGTCTTACTCCCTTCCCAACCACTGCTTCCCTTTCATGTCCCTCGACTCTTATAACTGCCATCTGGTTTCTGTACAAATTGTAAATAGCCTTTCGCTCCCTGTATTTTACCCCTGCCACCTTTAGAATTTGAAAGAGAGTATTCCAGTCAACATTGTCAAAAGCTTTCTCTAAGTCTACAAATGCTAGAAACGTAGGTTTGCCTTTCCTTAATCTTTCTTCTAAGATAAGTCTTCAGGTCAGTATTGCCTCACGTGTTCCAGTGTTTCTACGGAATCCAAACTGATCTTCCCCGAGGTTGGCTTCTACTAGTTTTTCCATTCGTCTGTAAAGAATTCGTGTTAGTATTTTGCAGCTGTGACTTATTAAGCTGATAGTTCGGTAATTTTCACATCTGTCAACACCTGCTTTCTTTGGGATTGGAATTATTATATTCTTCTTGAAGTCTGAGGGTATTTCGCCTGTTTCATACATCTTGCTCACCAGATGGTAGAGTTTTGTCAGGACAGGCTCTCCCACGGCCGTCAGTAGTTCCAATGGAATATTGTCTACTCCAGGGGCCTTGTTTCGACTCAGGTCTTTCAGTGCTCTGTCAAACTCTTCACGCAGTATCGTATCTCCCATTTCATCTTCATCTACATCCTCTTCCATTTCCATAATATTGTCCTCAAGTACATCGCCCTTGTATAGACCCTCTATATACTCTTTCCACCTTTCTGCTTTCCCTTCTTTGCTTAGAACTGGGTTTCCATCTGAGCTCTTGATATTCAGACAAGTCGTTCTCTTATCTCCAAAGGTTTCTTTAATTTTCCTGTAGGCGGTATCTATCTTACCCCTAGTGAGATAGGCCTCTACATCCTTACATTTGTCCTCTAGCCATCCCTGCTTAGCCATTTTGCACTTCCTGTCGATCTCATTTTTGAGACGTTTGTATTCCTTTTTGCCTGTTTCACTTACTGCATTTTTATATTTTCTCCTTTCATCAATTAAATTCAATATTTCTTCTGTTACCCAAGGATTTCTACTAGCCCTCGTCTTTTTACCTACTTGATCCTCTGCTGCCTTCACTACTTCATCCCTCAAAGCTACCCATTCTTCTTCTACTGTATTTATTTCCCCCATTCCCGTCAATTGCTCCCTTATGCTCTCCCTGAATCTCTGTACAACCTCTGGTTCTTTTAGTTTATCCAGGTCCCATCTCCTTAATTTCCCACCTTTTTGCAGTTTCTTCAGTTTTAATCTACAGGTCATAACCAATAGATTGTGGTCAGAGTCCACATCTGCCCCTGGAAATGTCTTACAATTTAAAACCTGGTTCCTAAATCTCTGTCTTACCATTATATAATCTATCTGATACCTTTTAGTATCTCCAGGGTTCTTCCATGTATACAACCTTCTTTCATGATTCTTAAACCAAGTGTTAGTTATGATTATGTTGTGCTCTGTGCAAAATTCTACCAGGCGACTTCCTCTTTCATTTCTGTCCCCCAATCCATATTCACCTACTATGTTTCCTTCTCTCCCTTTTCCTACACTCGAATTCCAGTCGCCCATGACTATTAAATTTTCGTCTCCCTTCACAATCTGAATAATTTCTTTTATTTCATCATACATTTCTTCAATTTCTTCGTCATCTGCAGAGCTAGTTGGCATATAAACTTGTACTACTGTAGTAGGTGTGGGCTTCGTGTCTATCTTGGCCACAATAATGCGTTCACTATGCTGTTTGTAGTAGCTTACCCGCATTCCTATTTTCCTATTCATTATTAAACCTACTCCTGCATTACCCCTATTTGATTTTGTGTTTATAACCCTGTAGTCACCTGACCAGAAGTCTTGTTCCTCCTGCCACCGAACTTCACTAATTCCCACTATATCTAACTTCAACCCATCCATTTCCCTTTTTAAATTTTCTAACCTACCTGCCCGATTAAGGGCAGCCCACTCATATTACTGGTTATTTATTTCTTGCAATTTCTTTATACATGTCTAGTACATTGATGTGTAGACGATAGACTAAGCGCGGACACTACTACAGAGACGAGTCTGTTATTTTATATGTGGTGTCCAATTTCTTACCGGCATGGCTCCTTCGTCACGAGACATTCTCTAAAAGAGTGTTATTACGTTACAGAACAAGCAAGTCCAACGGTTACTGCAAGCCGTAATTATTCAACGACCTGTTCCCTAATGGCAAGGGACACTTGCCTAACCCAACAACAACAACAACAACAAAAACAACAGAATCTACAAGCAATCCTCAGCGGCAGCTTCCATCGTCGCATAGAGAATGAGGACTGGCCGGGAATTCAGCTCAGACGATGAAAAACACGTCGGCACATCAGCTGCAAGATACGAGGATCAAAGCGTTTCTTCTTTCTGTAGCCGGCGCGCAAGTTTACAAGGTCATAGTGAAATTGACAAACAACCCGAAAAATTTTTCTTTGAGACTTGTTAGCAAGCCAACCACTTACTTTGATGAACAAACACTTGTCTGCTACAAGGTGCAAGTTTTCTGCCTTTAGCGGGCTGCTGTCAAACTCATAAAAAGTGTATCTTAGGATTGCGAGGTTTAACTTGGTACTACAAATTTTTGTGTCGTTTTAGGCGCTCATCAGTGATGTCATGCTGCGTGACGTTATAACTCAAAATTTTTGAGACGATATAACCGGTCCTTCTTTTTTGAAACATGCTGAGCCTTCTTTAGTTACAATGTGGATCCACCAGCGAGACGACTGGGTTCGGTTTATCGGTGCTATCCACGACAGATGCATGGACATAGACGTACAGAAAATGGAGCTAATCCATTGCATCTGTAGAATATTTGGTTGTGAGTGACTGGGTGCATTCGAGTACAGTGCTGTAATATACCATCCAGCTAAAGTTCTGTTCTATCTTGTACATAAGATTGATACTCATGACGGACTGTCTCCCTTCTTCCGAGGACATCTAGCACATAAAATAGTGGAATTGGGATGATCATGTCCCGCCTTTGTGGATCTTTAAGAGTGTAAAGGGATGTGTGAGAGGCGCAGAAGGATGCATTGGTTTGTTGTTATTACTGGAGAATCTAGACAACACTGGTACGAAATATTGGTAATGTAAGTTGCAGAATATAATTTGCATCGAAGATTTATTTATTTATTTATAATTTATACGTCAAGTTCCGTAGGACCAATTTGAGGAGCAAATCTCCAAGGTCATGGAACATATCAGTACATGAAATTACAAAATAAAACTATAACAGATAAAAATAAAATCTTTATGAACCAGAAAAAAGTCAGTCCATAAGTTTAAGTAAACTCAATCAACAATACAGCAAGAATCAGCTTAATTTTTCAAGTAACTCCACGACACAATAGAAGCAGTGACCAATGAGGAAACTCTTCAGTTTCGATTTGAAAGCCCTTGGATTACTGCTAAGTTTTTTGAATTCGAATGGTATCTTATTGGGAATCGATGAAGCAGTATACTGCACACCTTTGTGCATAAGAGTTAAGGAGGTCCCAGCGAAATGCAGGTTTGATTTCTGCCGACTATTAACTTTATTCTTGGGAAAAAGCTAATATTGTTAACAAGAAATGACAGCGATATATATATATATATATATATATATATATATATATATATATATATAGAGAGAGAGAGAGAGAGAGAGAGAGAGAGAGAGAGGCCAACGTCAAAATAAAATACCCAGACTCGTGAACAGGGGTCAACAAGAGGTTCGTGAAATTACACCACTTATTGCCCGCACCGCCCTTTTTCGAGCCAAAAATATCCTTTTAGAATGGGAAGAGTTACGCAAAATATAATACCATACCACATAAGCGAATGAAAATAAGCAAAGTAGATTAATTTTCGTGTCGAGCGATCACTCACTTCAGACACCTTTCGATTAGTAAAAATTGCAGCATTAAGTCTTTGAACAAGATACTGAATGTGAGCTTTCCACGACAGTTTACTATATCTGAACACCTAGAAATTTGAACTGTTCAGTTTCGCTAGTCATATGCCCATTCTGTGAAATTAAAACGTCAGAGTTTGTTGAATTGTATGTTAGAAACTGCAGAAACTGAGTCTTACTGTGATTTTATGTTAGTTTATTTTCTACAAACCATGAACTCAGCACTATTTGAAACCGTGACAATGTTGCACACAACATCCTTTACTACCAAGCGAGTGTAATTAGCAAACGGAAATATTTTAGAGTTACCTTTAATATCAGAGGGCATATAATTTATATAAATAAGGAATAGGAGTGGCCCCAACACTGGTCCCTAGGGACAACCCACTTAACCGTACCCCACTCAGATCCCACATCACAGCCATTCTCAACATTGGGAATAATGACCTTTTGCTGGCTGTTACTGAAGTAAGAGGTGAACCAACTATGAGCTACTCCCCGTATTCTGTAATGGTCCAACTTATGGAGCAATATTTTGTGATCAACACAATCAAACGCTTAGTTAAATCAAAAAATATGCCTAGCGTTCTCAATCTTTTGTTTAACCCATCCAGTACCTCACAGAGAAAAGAGAATATAGCATTTTCAGGAGTTAAACGACCTCTGAAACCCTAATGTAAATTTGATAGCGCATTATAAAATAATTAATTATCCTTACATATACAGTCTTTTCAATAACCTTAGCAAACACTGTGGGCATATTAATAGGTCTAAAATTGTCTACATTATCCTTTTCTCTCTTTTTATAAAGCGGCTTTACTACTGAGTACTTTAATTGTTCAGGAAACTGACCATTCCTAAAGGAAAAATTACAAATATGGCTAAATGCAGGGCTAACATGTGCAGCACAGTACTTTAATGTTCTGATAGACACTCCATCATATCCATGAGAGTCCTTAGTCTTCAGTGATTTAATAATTGACTCAAGCTCCCCTTATCTCTACCACAGAGGAGTATTTTAGACAAAAATCTCGGAAAAGCATTTGCCAAATTGACTCAACCTCCCCTTGTCTCTACCACAGAGGAGTATTTTAGACAACAATCTCGGAAAGGCATTTGCCAAGAGTGTTATATGATTCCCTGTAAAAACTAAAGTTTTATTTAATTCACCAGCAGTGCTCAGAAAATTATTGTTAATTACTGTACATATATCTGATTTATCAGTAATAGTAATATTTTTACTACGAACTAACTTTATATCGTCACCTTGTGCTGCTGACCAGACACTTCATTCACAACTGACATATGGCTTTAATTTTATCTTGTGATTAAATATTCTATTTGCATACCACATACTCTTTGTCTTCCTAATAACATTCTTAAGCACCTTATAATACTGTTCGTAATGGTCTACTGTAGCTTGATTGTGACTACTTCTAACATTTTTATATAATTCGCACGTTGGTCTACATACACTTCAGAAGGATAAATTTAAATGTGCTTACATCCCCTATAGAACCGTTTTTGCGAAGAGTTTTCCGTTATTTTAGGAGCTGTAGCACTGTCGAAAACAATTTACAAGTGGTTGAAATCGAGGCTTCACTATTGGTAATATGCATTCGTAGTCTCTGTATGTGTGTAGAGTTATCAGTGACAGACAGTTGCGGTTCAAATTCGTAACTTGCTAACTGTTCGTCTGTAAATTATGCTGCTGGGAATACAGACTGTAGGCAGAAACAAGGGAAGCTCTCACGTTCCAGGATGCTAAGTGCAGTCGATAGACAGCCAATTAAGGGATATCTTATTACTAGGATAAAAAATCCGAAATCAACAATTTGTAGCTGGTGTGACATCGTTGTGGGGACATATCAGAGTTTGAATGTATAAAAAAAGTAAAGGTCATCTCTTAAGCAATATGAGCATATACTTATAGGAAAGATATCAGAGCAGCAGGAAAAATCAACTCTGTGCACATGATAACTCCCTGTTGCAGATCCCTACATAGTAGAATGAAAATCCAATGAACATGTAGAACTATTTCCAGCCTTTGAGTTTCCATCAAATGCTTCGCTACATGAGTCTGCAGACAAGCTCTCTGATGTGTTGTATCTGTCTCATATCTACTATACGCCGATAAGAGGTACTACATTTCTCGACATGCACTCATCTGGAGAGATGGGTAACATGGGTAAGATAGGTGTGGAACAGTTTTCGCTGAACAGCAGTTAAGGACAGCACACTCTCTTCCTTCACGAGACATGGAATCTAATGGGTATAGAACCCCCACACTTTTGGTGAGGTGCAGATTAAATTAGCAACTGAGTTGCAGGGAGGATTGGTAAAGTACAATGTGGGGGGAGTCTATGAATCTCTGAATTTATCCTATGAGCATGAGACTACTCTAAGACTCCCATCCACACAGGGAAAGATGGCCAGCCGTAATGGTAAATTCTGCACTATGATCGACGTTCTGGTAATACGCAGATAACGTAATTGCATCGTTATAGGAGGCTGTCTAGTATACATTGGTGTACATCACCGAATGGACGTATTGCACAGTCGTCTATCTGCTTTACCATTCTAGTAAATGGTACTTGCAACGTAATGGAGGGGTGGTTCAGTGATAATACAAAAATTGGGAAACATTCTGCTGTCTTACTGGCTGGCGTTTAAATTACGGAACAACTGGTAAAACAGCAAAAATTGATCGCATGATCAGCTGCAGTATGTATTACAGTCCATCGTCCCACATCTTTCCACTGGCATACCATTGATTACCATGTAGTGATTGATTGACACCACTTGGTTGAGATGGAGAGAGCCTTGGCGGAATATTGGACATCTGCTACTTGTCACTGTGGAGCATGGGGCTAAACGTACACTTTCAGACAGTTGTATACGATGGCTAGTCAATGCTGCAGACTCCTCCTATTTCCATATGATGTGCGATGCCCTCCAATTTTTTTCACCCATTATTCACTATATGAATAACTGTTATTGTTTACCAGCGTTTCATTTCAACAACTTTAACCTTGTCTGTTTAAGCTAGGAGAACAGTAAGACTGCCGACATATCGCTTGCTGGCTGCTGCCGAACGTCGTTGATGGTCAGATTTGTAGCAGCCACTCGTACGTCCCTGAGATCTGTTAAGCTGATCTGCAAACATACTTTTCTGGCTGCTCTTCTGTGCATAACGCGCATTATTAATGATCGGCATATGGCCAACAAATGATGTGCACTGTCAGTCCACTCCACGGTATCAAAGCACGTTAGACACAATCTTGAATTATTACCTTTATCTCTCTTAGTGATAAATTTAGCAACTAATTTTTCAATTATCACTAAAGAGCGCGACAAAAAAGAGAGAAACTTCCTTTTTTTAAATAACAACTCAATTTCTTTAGATATTCTCCAAAGCACTTCTTCTTCTCTCCTTGTTAACAGTGGCTGACGACGAACGACTTCCTTTCATATATGCCCATGGAAGTTTTGCCGTTCTGCAGTATTTTTTGTGCTCCATTTGGGTTGTTTACATTTCACCTTCGTAAACGGAAATGGAGTTATTTGTGTTTCCCATCCTGCACAGTATAACATTGTTTATGTTTGTTCGATTTTTTCGTGCTGGTTGTGAACATCCCATTCAGTCACGGATGTAACGGCCGCGCGGGATTAGCCGAGCAGTCTAGGGCGCTGCAGTCATGGTCTGTGCGGCTGGTTCCGGCGGAGGTTCGAGTCCTCCCTCGGGCATGGGTATGTGTGTTTGTCCTTAGGGTGATTTAGGTTAAGTAGTGTGGAAGCTTCGGGACTGATGACCTTAGTAGTTGAGTCCCATAAGATGTCACACACATCTGAACAACAACGGATGTAACAGTTTGGATACTTCAGGATATGAGGAGTTTCGTAGGAAAACAAATAAAACATATATGACATTTTAACTTTGTGCACTCTTATATATAGCTGAGTATATAAACAGACTTAAATTACATGACGGTTCTGTGTCCACATCTGGTGAAAGTGAATCATACATCTCCAGCTCCATCTAATCACAGTAAGCATTGTACAGTTGAGGTATGATTACTTCTGATGGGCGCAGTGTCTGACGAGCTAACTCCAACAGATTACTCAAGAATGTGTCATAGAATCGGGGGTATATGGCTGCCACCTTAGTGCACACTCTAGCTTATGATGTACTGCGTGCCTTGTATACATTAAACTCTTAAAAGACTGCTCCTGGAGGTGTGCGCACTCTCTGTTGTTAAATATCTTATCAGTTGTAGGTACGTCCCGCACAGAGATTGTCGGTTCATCCATGGCTAATATTACTTTGATGTCAGTAAATCGATGGTTTTAAAACAGTACCACTGTGTCGAACTCCAAGTTCGATACATTATTGACACTGAGATGCTTATCAACCTTTCTCCTACTCATCACCTCGATCACTTACACAGCCTAGCAGCATGGGGTGTTGATATATGTCTCGACATCCTCTTACAGTTCTCTGGAAAGTGAGTGAACTATTTATCGATCACTGTAAATATAAATATACTATTCCCAACATCTACTCCCAGGTCATCAAGGTTATTATTGTCTTTGACACTAAATTTACAGCTACACTTTTCTATGAATGAGTGGTAAAAATCTTAAGGAAAGTATTCTATGTAGTTTGTGAACATCACGCCGCCTGGCTGATAAGGATCTCAGTGTCAGAGATGGGGATTTATACAGCACTGTGTGGTCGGCACTGTACATTTTTAGTCAGTGTTACACCATCACAGGCGTGGTCTATCACTTAATATACTCTCTTTATAAAGAACGAAAAGTGTGTGGGTTGAAAATTAAATAAACACTTGTTGTAGGATATATCCATTTACAGTTTTTTTACAATGTTCCACCTAATTGTTGATTGCAGATGAAGCTGTGTAGAACACCATTTGCTGGTCCAGTAGTAGTTATGCTTGAAAACAGAAAGCCGTAAGTATAACATCATTGTTGCTGTTGTTGTGGTCTTCAGTCTTAAGACGGGTTTGATGCAGCTCTTCATGCTACTCTATCCTGTGCAAGCTTCTTCATCTCCCAGTACCTACTGCAGCCTACATCCTTCTGAATCTCCTTAGTGTATTCATCTCTTGGTCTCCCTCTACGATTTTTACCGTCCACGCTGCCCTCCAATAATAAATTGGTGATCCTTCGATGTCTCAGAACATGTCCTACCAACCAATCCCTTCTTCTAGTCAAGTTGTGCCACAAGCTCGTCTTCTCCCCAATTCTATTCAATACCTCCTCATTAGTTATATGATCTACCCATCTAATCTTCAGCATTCTTCTGTAGCACCACATTTCGAAAGCTTCTATTCTCTTCTTGTCCAAACTATTTATCGTCCATGTTTCACTTCCATACATGGCCACACTCCATACAAATACCTTCAGAAACGACTTCCTGACACTTAAATCTAACAATTTTTTCTTCCTCAGAAACGCTTTCCTTGCCATTGCCACTCTACATTTTATATCGTCTCTACTTCGACCATCATCAGTTATTTTGCTCCGCAAATAGCAAAACTCCTTTACTACTGTACGTGTCTCATTTCCTAATCTAATTCCATCAGCATCACCCGACTTAATTCGACTACATTCCATTATCCTCGTTTCGCTTTTGTTGATGTTCATCTTATACCCTCCTTTCATGACACTGTCCATTCCGTTCAACTGCTCTTCCAAGTCCTTGGCTGTCTCTGACAGAATTACAATATCGGCGAACCTCAAAGTTTTTATTTCTTCTCCATGGATTTTAATACCTACTCCAAACATTTCTTTTCTTTCCTTTATCGCTTGCTCAATATACAGATTGAATAACGTCGGAGAGAGGCTACAACCCTGTCTCACTCCCTTTCCAACCACTGCTTCCCTTTCATACCCCTCGAGTCTTATAACTGCCATCTGCTTTCTGTACAAATTGTAAATAGCCTTTCGCTCCCTGTATTTTACCCCTGCCACCTTCAGAATTTGAAAGAGAGTATTCCAGTCAACATTGTCAAAAGCTTTCTCTAAGTCTACAAATGCTAGAAACATAGGTTTGCCTTTCCTTAATCTTTCTTCTAAGATAAGTCGTAGGGTCAGTATTGCCTCCGTATTCCGACATATCATATGAATATAATAATAACGGTAATTATTTTTATGGATGGATAAATACTTAATGAAATTTCTGGTAAATCTTGCATCGCGGGAGACATTTTGAAAAGGGTACACGAGTTCTACCGATGGAGCACAGTTGGCGTTGCAATTGTCTGTTGAACACCATTCCTCTTGTGTAGAGTCACACGCTCCTTCGCTATCATGATTTTCGATTCTTGACGAAGAAATCTGTGGGTACGTTTCTCTGACAGATGTCAGCCCTTTGTCGGCAATGAGAGCAGAGTGTTCCGCCTTCCCGACCGGCTAAGGGAGTGGACGTACAGTACGCTTCTGGCGCCTGCCCGGCACCCAGCTCACTCTGCCAACTAGAGAAGCAGACCACGGCAGACAAGACGCCACCGTCACCTGATCGTACGATCCAGCGCCCTTGGTACAACTCTTCGATAATACTCCTTATAAAATCAATACCACACTGTAAAGTCACAGTGGAAGCGGTTTCTGATAACCAAAAAAGAGAACTTCAAAACTAACCCACAAGTTTTGTTATACTTTCATCCCTAGCCAAGAAAAAGGTACCTCAGAGAAATATGGAAACTTTTGTATTTGTTATTGAAAAATTCTGTAACTTGAAAGTTAAACTACCAATATATTTGCTGTATAACCCAATATAATTTCATGAACAATATGCAAATTCGTTACAAGATACACAGTTTTATAAACTGGGATAAACAATTCTTACTCTAATCATGAATGAACAACAATTATTGAACTTTAAAATCAAATTTTCTCATATAACCTGACACAGTGAAACGTTTCTTTTTATGTGTGAATAAATTTAAGCTCCAAAACTAAAGTAATTTATGTACACCTACGTAAGAAACGCACAGTTTTTGTATTAATTCCTCGTAGTGTCTTTAATTTATCAAATGACTCTGAGTACTATGGGACTTAACTTCTGCGGTCATTAGTCCCGTAGAACTTAGAACTACTTAAACCTAACTAACCTAAGAACATCAAACACATCCATGCCCGGGGCAGGACTCGAACCTGCGACCGTAGCGGTCACGCGGTCCCAGACTGAAGCGCCTAGAATTGCACGGCCACACTGGCTGGCTTTTAATTTATCTTATAATGTATATCACCATCATCATCATCATCATTTAAGACTGATTATGCCCTTCAGCGTTCAGTCTGGTGCATAGTCCCCCTTATAAAATTACTCCATGATCCTCTATTCAGTGCTAACATTGGTGTGTCTTCTGATATTAAGCCTATTACTTCAAAATCATTCTTAACCGAAACCAGGTACCTTCTCCTAGGTCTACCCCGACTCCTCCTACCCTCTACTGCTGAACCCATGAGTCTCTTGGGTAACCTTGCTTCTCCCATGCGTGTATCATGACCCCACCATCTAAGCCTGTTCGCCCTGACTGCTACATCTATAAAGTTCATTCCCAGTTTTTCTTTGATTTCCTCATTGCGGACACCCTCCCGCCATTGTTCCCATCTACTAGTACCTGCAATCATCCGAAATGAGAAATTAGGATTTCGGCATCTATCTGTCTGTCTGTCTCTCTCTCTCTCTCTCTCTCTCTCTCTCTCTCTCTCTCCCCTCTCTCTCTCCCCCCCCTCTCTCTCTCTCCTCTCTCTCTCTCTCTCCCCTCTCTCTCTCTCTCTCTCTCTCTCTCTCTCTCTCTCTCTCTCTCTCCCAACTCTCTCTCTCCCCTCTCTCTCTCTCTCCTCTCTCTCTCCCCCCCCCTCTCTCTCTCCTCTCTCTCTCCCCCCCCTCTCTCTCTCTCTCTCTCTCCCCTCTCTCTCTCTCTCCCCTCTCTCCCACTCCCCTCTCTCCCCCCAGGGGGTCCACAACTCTTTTGTGGACACGTGCGTAGCGAGCACGGGACCCCGAGCTAATGTGGCCCTCCTTCCTTTCCGGGCTGCATACCTTCCCTTCCCTTTCCGCATCCCTCCCCGTCCCCCATCTTCGCCCCCCCCCTCACCTCTGGCTCTTTCCTTCCCTTTCTCCCCCTCTGGGAGTATGGTTTGTGCCTACGTCCGGAGACGGACGCTCGAAACTGTTCCAAATTCCTTACTTTTACACTTGCAAGTCCTCGTCCTTCCTCTGTCCTTCTCTTTTCCTTCCCTCTTCTCCTTGCCCTTTTCTCCGCTGCGGCGTTTGAGACCCCCTTTTCTTCCCTTTCCCTTTCTCTTTTTTCCTCCCTGTGCGTGTCTGAAGGCCGACCCACGCACTTACATGCGTAGCCGGTGACGGGGTAACGCGTAATTCCCCGCCCCGGGTAGACAGGTAGGACACTTACGTACCCCCTGGTAACGGCCAGGCCCAGGGAGGGGTGATTACCCGAACTGATACCTTCCAAAAGTGCCGATTGGTCCCTCCGTCCGTTTGTCGGGAGGTGTGACCTGAGGTGTGAACAATCACCTAAGGCAGGTGTGCCCTCGGTGAGGGCCCCCACAAGGGAGGAGCGCGCCATCGGAGACGCCGGTAATCATGGGGGTTTCTTCCGCAATGGTTTCCTCACCTTCCACTATGTCTGCTCACAAACGTAAGTTCACTGAGTCTCAGCCACAGACGGTTCTTCCATCGTTGCCACAGTTCCTTGTTGTTTCTCGGTCTGACGAAGGTCACGACTTTTCCACGGTCAACCCTTTCATTATTCAGAAAGGTGTCGACGCAATTGTGGGTCCTGTAAAGTCTTGTTCCAGATTACGGAATAGCACCCTGTTGTTAGAAACACACAGTGCCCTCCAGGCTCGAAAATTCCTGCGTCCTTCTCTGCTCCACACCTTCCCTGTCCAGGTGGAACCGCACCGTACCTTAAATTCCTCGCGTGGAGTCGCTTATACACGCTCCCTTGATGGATTGTCTGACGAAGAAATTCAGCACTACCTGTCTGACCAGGGCGTCACGGCTGTTCATCGGGTTATGAAAAGGGTTGACTCGAACATCATTCCAACCCGCACTGTCTTCTTGACATTTGACAAAGTTCAACTCCCATCAAAAATCAAAGCAGGCTATGAGATAATTTCCGTTCGCCCTTATGTTCCAAACCCTACGCGTTGCTATCGATGTCAGCGGTTCAATCACACCAGCCAGTCCTGTTCCAATCCGGCCAAATGTGTTACGTGTGGCAAGGATGCCCATGAGGGTGCTTGTCCACCTCCATCCCCTCGCTGCATCAACTGTATGGGTGACCACGCAGCTTCCTCTCGAGATTGCCCCGTTTTTAAGGACGAAAAGCTCATCCAGGAAATAAGAGTGAAGGAAAAGGTGTCGACCTTTGCTGCTCGAAAGTTACTCGCCAGTCGACAGCCCACCGTGCCTCAGAAAGGAAAATACAGCACTGTCCTTGCTTCTCCTCGGCCAACAAAGGAGGCGGCCACGCAGACCTGCGACCTCACATTTAGTACCACGGTCGTCAGATCGGCCAGCGCAAAGATCGCCCGTTCAACCTCACCACTTTCGCCTGCCCACTCTATGGCTCACCCTTCGTCGGGTTCTGCTAAATCTCGAGCCCAAAAGTCAGACGCCAAGTCTTCGAAAAAAGAGCATTCTCGTGAAGAGTTTTTACGTACTGCAACTTCACAACCATCGGTTCCTCCTTCATCTAAACATCATACCTCCAAAAAGGCTACGAAGAAACACAGTTCCTCTCCTTCTCCGCCAAGGCGTGTCCCATCTACAGCACCACCTGGCGGAAATCGCCCTCGGCCATCTTCTGTGTCGCCGAGGCGCACTGCTGGTGGCCGGTCAACTGGCCGATCGTTGGTGGCAGGAGCTGCTCCTGACCAACCTATGGATCAGGATCTTCTGCCTTCGACTGAATGCCATTCCATGCTGTCGGTCGCAAGCTCTGAGCAGTCGTTGAGTTGACAGCACCCTTGGTCACGTTCCTCCATTTTCTGTTCACCCTATGTCCATTATCCACTGGAATATCCGCGGCATTCGCGCCAATCGGGATGAATTGTCGATCCTCTTACGATCCTACTCGCCGGTCATCTTCTGTCTTCAGGAAACAAAGCTGCGTCCCCATGACCACTTTGTTCTCCCTCATTTTCAGTCCGTCCGATATGACCTCCCCTCTGTTGAAGGCACTCCAGCCCATGGAGGTCTCATGATTCTGCTCCATGATACTCTCCATTATCACCCAATCCCCTTAAACACTTCCTTCCAAGCTGTCGCCATCCGTCTTTCCCTTTCTGGATACACGTTCTCTCTTTGTACGGTATACATTCCATCGTCTACACCAATGGCACGAGCTGATCTCCTTCATCTTCTTGATCAGTTTCCACCCCCCTATTTGGTGGTTGGGGACTTCAATGCCCACCACCCGCTTTGGGGATCTCCACATCCTTGTCCACGTGGCTCACTATTGCTAGACGTCATCCACCAAGCGGATCTAGTCTGCCTCAACACTGGGGTCCCCACATTTTTTGCCTCCACGGCAAATTTATCTCATTTGGACCTTGCGGTCGATACTGTTCCGCTAGCTCGGCGCTTCGAATGGTTCGCCCTTGATGATACACACTCGAGTGACCACTTTCCATGTGTTCTTCGACTGCAGCCTCAACCGCCATATATGCGCTCGCGGCGCTGGAAGTTTGCCCAAGCCGATTGGACACTTTTTTCGTCTCTAGCGACATTCGATGACCGTCGCTCTCCCAGCGTCGACGATGAGGTCACACATTTTACCGACGTTATTCTCACAGCTGCGGAACGTTCAATACCACGCACCTCCGAATTGCCCCGGCGCCCCCCAGTTCCTTGGTGGAACGAGGCATGCTGTGACGCAATACGTGAGCGGCGACGTGCTCTTCGCATTTTCCGTCACCATCCAACTTTGGCCAACTGCATCCGATATAAGCAGCTCCGTGCGCGATGCCGTCGCGTCATCCGCGATAGCAAGAAGGCAAGCTGGAAATTCTTTATTAGCTCATTTAACACCTTCACTCCCTCCTCGGAAGTTTGGAGTCGGCTTCGACGGTTCTCAGGCGCGCCTAGTTTCTCCCCGGTCTCTGGGCTCACTGTCGCGCATGATACCTTAGTGGACCCCGTCGCAATTTCTAACTCATTGGGTCAGCACTTTGCTGAGATTTCGAGCTCTTCAAATTACCCTCCAGCGTTTCTCCCGAAGAAACGTGCAGCGGAAGTGCGACATCTTGCTTTTTCCTCCCAAAATCGCGAAAGCTACAATACTGTTTCCTCCATTCGCGAACTCCAACATGCACTCTCTTCTTCTTGCTCCTCCGCCCCAGGACCGGATGGTATCCATGTCCAAATGTTGCTGCATTTATCAACCCATAGCCTGCGTTACCTCCTTCGCCTTTATAATCGAATTTGGACCGACAGTACCTTTCCCAGGCGATAGCAGGAAGCTATTGTCGTTCCCGTTCCGAAACCTGGAAAGGACAAACATCTCCCCTCTGGCTATCGCCCCATTTCTCCCACGAGTAGTGTCTGTAAGGTTTTGGAGCGTATGGTGAATTACCGTTTAGCTTGGTGGCTGGAATCCCGCAGTCTTTTAACACCAGCCCAATGCGGATTCCGAAAGCATCGTTCTGCCGTTGACCATCTTGTTGCTCTCTCCACTTATATCATGAATAATTTTCTCCGGAAACGCCAAACGGTAGCAATATTTTTTGATCTGGAGAGAGCATACGATACCTGTTGGAGGACAGGCATCCTCCGCACACTGTTCTCTTGGGGCTTTCGAGGCCAGCTGCCCCTTTTTCTTCGCGAATTTATGGCAGAGCGCACATTTAGGGTGCGGGTGAACACTACTCTCTACCGTACTTTCTCCCAAGAAAACGGGGTACCCCAGGGCTCCGTGCTGAGTGTTATACTGTTTGCCATCGCTATTAATCCAATTATGGATTGTCTCCTTCCTGATGTTTCGGGCTCCCTCTTTGTGGACGATTTTGCGATCTACTACAGCTCTCAACGGACCAGCCTTCTTGAAAGACGTCTTCAAGGATGTCTCGATCGCCTCCACTCGTGGAGCATCGAAACCGGCTTCCGTTTCTCACCCAGTAAGACCGTTTGTGTTAATTTTTGGCGACGTAAGGAGTTTCTTCCGCCCTCCTTACATCTAGGTCCTGTCAACCTTCCGTTTTCCGACGTCGCTAAATTCTTGGGTCTTATGTTTGACAGAAAACTGTGCTGGTCCTCCCACGTTTCCTATCTTTCGGCTCGCTGTCTGCGTTCCCTTAACACCCTCCGTGTCCTGAATGGTACCTCTTGGGGAGCGGACCGAGTGGTCCTTCTCCGCCTCTATCGCGCCTTATTGCGCTCGAAATTGGATTATGGAAGCATAGTCCTCTGCTCGGCCGTCTATTCTTCGGCGTCTCGACTCTATCCACCACCGTGGATTACGTTTAGTGTCTGGAGCTTTTTACACCAGCCCTGTGGAAAGCCTTTATGCTGAGACTGCTGAACCTCCGCTGTCCAATCGGCGAGCAGTCCTGAGTCGTTATGCTAGCCATCTGTCTTCCATGCCTGCTAATCCAGCCCATGACATTTTTTTCGACGCCTCCTTTGATGTCGGGTATGCAGGCCGCTCCTCCTCCCTACTACCCCCGGGAGTCCGCTTCCGTCAACTGCTCCATTCTCTTTCCTTCTGCTTTCCTAAAACCTTCTTGACAACTTGGGATACAGCACCGCCTTGGCTCCGTCCCCGGATCGACTTGCTCAGAGACCTATGTCAATTTCCCAAGGATGGTACCCCTATACTTGTTTACCGTCGGGCATTTGCTGCTCTATGTGCACAAATGACGGAAGCCACATTTATTTACACCGATGGCTCGAAAACATCGTTAGGTGTAGGGAGTGCCTATATTGTTGGCGACACCCCAAATCACTTTTGGCTTCCCGACCAGTGTTCGGTTTCTACTGCGGAGCTTTACGCTGTTCTCCAGGCTGTCCACTACATCCGCCGCCATCAGCGGATACAGTACGTAATCTGCTCAGATTCTCTCAGCTCTCTCCTAAGTCTCCAAGCTCTTTACCCTGTGCACCCTCTGGTCCACCGGATTCAGGACTGTCTGCGCTTGCTCCACCTGGGGGGCGTCTCAGTGGCGTTCCTCTGGCTACCGGGACACGCTGGTATCTGTGGAAATGAGGCGGCCGATATAGCGGCCAAGGCTGCAGTCTATCTTCTTCGGCCAGCTATTCAGTCTCTTCCGTTTACCGATCTACGGAGCGGTTTATGTAGCCAAGTTGCTCATTTATGGCATTCGCATTGGTCAACACTTCCCCATAATAAATTGCGGGAAGTGAAAGCCCTTCCTTGCGCTTGGACCTCTTCCTCCCGAACGCGTCGTCGGGAGGAGGTAATTTTAGCTAGACTCCGGATAGGGCACTGTCTTTTTAGTCATCGACATCTTTTAAGCGGTGATCCTCCCCCACTCTGTCCCCACTGCTCTGAGCTGTGGACGGTCAGACACCTTTTAATTGAATGCCCCTATTTTAATCCGTTACGCTCCCGTCTACAGCTATCGCCTGATCTATCGTCTATTTTAGCGGATGACACGCGCTCAGCTGACCGCGTTCTACAGTTTATTAGTGACAGTGAAATGACGTCAGTCATTTGAAGCTTTTTTTGGGGGACAACCAACCCCTTTCTATAGTGGATTTTTAAGCATTCCTTCTGCCTTTAGTTTCTCAAATTTTATGACTTTGTTCCCATTGCTGCTGATTTTAAATTTCGTTTTTTTCCTGTTTTCTACGTCACGGGCTGGGCGCTAATGACCATAGAAGTTTTGTGCCCTAAAACCACAAACAACAACAACAAACTCTCCTCTCTCTCTCTCCCCACTCTCTCACTCTCCTCTCTCTCTCTCTCTCTCTCTCTCTCTCTCTCCCCTCTCTCTCTCTCTCCCC
This sequence comes from Schistocerca serialis cubense, assembly GCF_023864345.2. Taxonomy (NCBI): domain Eukaryota; kingdom Metazoa; phylum Arthropoda; class Insecta; order Orthoptera; family Acrididae; genus Schistocerca; species Schistocerca serialis. Next base: position 572,423,572 of record NC_064644.1, on the reverse strand, counting down.
TCTCTCTCTCTCTCTCTCTCCCCTCTCTCTCTCTCTCTCCTGAGGTACGCCGCTCTCCATTGATTGTCTCCGCCCTTGTCGATCGCCCTCTCTTGATGATGATCGCTCTCTCGAATGATTTTCCAACAACCAGTTGTACTTGAAAGATATTTTCCAGGTGTGTAAAGCATTTATCTATTTAAAAGTATCGCCACTACATGAATAATTGTTTTGTTTACCAGTGTAAAATTTCACCGAAATTAACCTTGCCTGCCAACTTCTCTCTGTTTCACCTAGGAGAACTGCAAGGCTGCCGGCATATCGTTTGCTGGCCGCTGCCGAAAATAATTGATGTTCGAATTTTGTAGCAGCCACTCGAGCGCCACTGGGGTCTGTTAAGCCGATCTGTAAACGCAGTTTCCGGACAGCGCCTCTGTGGATGACGCACAATATTACTGATCGGCGTACGGCCAGCAAACGATCTGGGCGGTCAGCCCACTCCTCTGTTATCAAAGCAGGTTCGACAAAATCTTGCATTATTACTTTTATCTCTCTTAGTGCTAAATTTATGCGCGATGTATGATAATTTAAACTTATAATTTTTTTACTTGGCTGCTTGTTTTAATTAACGGCACTCTAATTAATTTCTTCTTATAAAAATTTATTTTTCAATTACCACTAAAGAGCACCACACAAAATACATCTAAATCTACGTGATTGCTCTGCTATTCACAATAAAGTCCTTGGCAGAGGGTTCAAAGAACCACCTTCATACTGTCTCTCTACCGTTCCACTCTCGAACGGCGCGCGGGAAAACCGAGCACTTAAATTTTTCCGTGCGAGGCCTGATTTCTCTTATCGTGATTATCATTTCTCCCTACCTCGTAGACGTATGCGACGAGTGGGAAGCCTAACAACAGGCGAGGCTGTGCCACCCGCACCCTGCCATTAGGACCGCGGGGAGCTAGGGAACGCCTTGAAAACCTGCTCCAGGGTGCACGCCAACATGCGGTGTATGCGCCCGTAGAGAGACAGGAGGGGCCGAAGGGTCGACCTCCATCGGGCCGGGGCACCCGACGGGCGAAGACGATACATGGTCCGGAGTGGGCAAGAGTTCCATGTCGGAGGACAACTGGTCCCAGGAAGCGATCGGCGGCGCGTGACCCAGGGAGGCGCCAGACGGCTGCAGCGACGCGTCCACTGCGGGCGTTGCCGGCGGGAGAACAGGCGGCGGCGGCGCGTCGCCATGGGGCAAAATGGAATGCAGCGTCGGTAACACCTGGGGCTGAGGCGAGCCAGTAGATGGGTCACCGGGGCGCTGACCGGACGGCAGCGTCGCTGAAAGCAGATCCCGTGCGACGACAGAGGCGCAGCTGATTGAGATGCCGGCGCATCTCACCAGAGGCCTCCAAAACGACATACATAGCGCATCCGACGCAGCGAAGAATGCGCCCTTCGAGCCAACGTCGTGAACCTCGATAGTGGCAGTAGTAGACAACGTCGCCTGGGGCAAAAGCAGGTGTCTGCCGCTGCACAGGAACTTGATGCGGCGGATGTACGAGGTGCATTCAAGTTCTAAGGCCTCCGATTTTTTTTCTCCGGACTGGAAAGAGATAGAAACATGCGCATTCTTTTAAAATGAGACCGCGTTCATTGTCAATATGTCCCAGAGATGGCAGCACCGTACGGCAGATGGAATTTTACCGCCGGCGGCGAGAATGAGAACTGTTTTAAATACTTAAAATGGCGACGTTTACCTTACTTGAACAGCGTGCAATCATTCGTTTTCTGAATTTGCGTGGTGTGAAACCAATTGAAATTCATCGACAGTTGAAGGAGAGATGTGGTGATGGACTTATGGATGTGTCGAAAGTGCTGACGGACGACCACATGGCTGCCCGAGTGGCATGTTGCCAAGCAATGCTGATGTGCAACGACAGCATGAATGGGACTTTCTTTTCGTCGGTTCTGACAATGGATGAGACGTGGATGCCATTTTTCAATCCTGAAACAAAGCGCCAGTCAGCTCAATGGAAGCACACAGATTCACCGCCACCAAAAATATTTCAGGTAACCGCCAGTGCTGAATAAATGATGGTGTCCATGTTCTGGGACAGCGAGGGCGTAATCCCTACCCATTGCGTTCCAAAGGGCACTACGGTAACAGGTGCATCCTACGAAAATGTTTTGAAGAACAAATTCTTTCCTGCACTGCAATAAAAACGTCTGGGAAAGGCTGCGTGTGTGCTGTTTCACCAAGACAACGCACCCGCACATCGAGCTAACGTTACGCAACAGTTTCTTCGTGATAACAACTTTGAAGTGATTCCTCATGCTCCCTACTCACCTGACCTGGCTCCTAGTGACTTTTGGCTTTTTCCAACAATGAAAGACACTCTGCGTGGCCGCACATTCACCAGCCATGCTGCTATTGCCTCAGCGATTTTCCAGTGGACAAAACAGACTCCTAAAGAAACCTTCGCCGCTGCCATGGAATCATGGCGTCAGCGTTGTGAAAAATGTGTACGTCTGCAGGGCGATTACGTCGAGAAGTAACGCCAGTTTCATCGATTTCGGGTGAGTAGTTAATTAGAAAAAAAAATCGGAGGCCTTAGAACTTGAATGCATCTCGTAGCAAAGACATCAAGGTTCGATGATGACGACCGTGGAGCAACTCAGCCGGCGAGCGACCACCTCGTGGCTGAGAGCGATACGAGGACAAAAAGAGCAATAATGTGTCCTCCCGAAAATGCGACTCTTTCAGCTTCAACCTCTGTGACTTGAAAGTCCTGAACAATCGTTCAGCAGCACCGTTTGACTGTGGCGAAAACGGCGCGGACGTCAGATGTTGAATACCATTGGCCTTGCAGAATGATTGAAATTCTGCGGACATGAATTGTGGGCCATTGTCGGAAACAATTGTCTGTGGAAGACCTTCAATGCAAAAGATAGCAGATAACGCTTGGATGGTGGCAGATGATGTCGTGGAAGACATCCAGACAACAAAAGGAAAATTACTGAATTAATCTATCACAACCAACCATCGAGCATTCCAGAATGGACCAGCAAAATCGATGTGTAAGCGTTGCCAAGGGAAAGTGGCTTTTGGCCATGCAAAGAATTTCTGCGGTGGTGCTGATTGTTGTTCGGTACACACCATGCAAGAAGAGCACATATTCGTAATCGCGGCATCGATTGCGAACCATGTACAGTGCTGACAAGCAAGTTGTTTCGTTCTCACTATACCCCAATGTCCTTGGTGGAGAAGCTTTAAGGCAGAGGACTGTAACGAACGTGGGATCACGACCCTGGACTGATCATTATCAGAACGCAACAGCAAAACACCAGTCGTACAAAAGGTCTCTCCTGGTGAGCAAAAAATCGGCGAACCAACGGATCCCCGATCCGTGACTTTGACGAGGGCCATTGCGTAGCAACAACACGCAGAACGGTAGCAAGGACAGGGTCGGCAGCTGTGGCTGTAGCTACACGACGAAAATCAATCGGAAACGATTCGGCCACGTCATCGGTTTCCGAATCAATGAACATGCAAGCAAGTTTGGAGGAATCGAATGCCCTATCCTCAGCAACAGGCAAACGGGACAATGCATCGGCGTTTCCGTGCTTAGCAGTGGACCGATACAAGATATCGTAGCGGTACTGCGAGAGGAAAATAGACCAGCGAATGAATTTCTGCGCTGTACGTCGAGGTACAGGCTTGGTCGGATGAAAAAGCGATGTCAAAGGTTTGCGGTCTGTGATGATGATAAAGTGACGACCATACAAGAAATCATAAACTTTGTAACCACAAATGCGAGAGCCAATGCTTCTTTCTCGATCTGTGAATAATTTTTTTGCGCTGACGAGAGTAATTTGGACGCAAAGGCAGTAGGGTGATCGTACGAGCCATCTTTGTGCGCAAGCACAGCACCGATCCCGAAATCAGATGAATCCACCATCAACAAAAGGGGCTTCTGGGGATCGAATGGCGTAAGGCAAGTATTGGAAAGCAACGCCGATTTCAACCGCATTCCATCGTCCAGATGAACGGAACACCTTTACGGCGTCAGCGATGATGTGGAGCTGAAATGAAGAAGCATGCGGCACATGTCTGTGATAATAATTGCAGGGGCGGATGCACACCCGAATGGCAGTCGTTTGAATTGTTACAAACCAAGATGTGTGTTAACCACCAAAACACGCTGGGATTCTTCGTCCACCGGTATTTGCAGGTACGCATCTGCTAGGTCCAACTTCGAAAATTATTTTTCCAGGCACAGTTTGTCAAAAAGATCTTCTGGGCGGGGTAAAGGAAAAGTTGCAACCACAAGTTGTGGATTCACTGTTGCCTTGAAGTCCACCCAAAGTCTCAATTTTCCCGAAGGTTTTGGCAAAATTACGAAGGGGGATGCTCAGAGAGAAGCCTGCACACGTTAAATTACACCTTGTGATTCCAAATCGTGTAATGTTTTTGTTACCGCATCATGCAATGCGTGGGGAAGATCGCGCGCTCTGAAAAATTTCGGTTGTGTGTTTACTTTCAGTTCCAAATGTGCTTTATAGTTCTTAGCGCAACCAAGGTCCGGTGCAAAAATGTCTGCAAATTCTTCACATAGGCGAGAAACACCGTCTGAAGGCACAGTCAGGTTCACTGATAGGACCTGATTTACCATATACAAGTTAAACAACTGAAATAAATCGAACCAAACAAGTTCACTGCAGAAGAGGAACGAAGTACGTAAAATGACACAAGTTTTGTTTGTCTTTTGTATGTTGCAAGAAGGCTGCACTGTCCTAACACAGGGACCTCTTGACCCAAATAGCTAGTTAACGTAACATTTGCGGCACGCAACGGAGGTGTGCCCAGCTGTTTGTGTCTTGACTGATCAGTGAAACTGCAGCTCTGGTATCGGGCTGGAATGGTATCACTTTGCCGTTAATTTCCAAGTCTACAAAAAGTTTATTGACCTGCTGACGACAAGAGCGACTGTCTCGTGCAACGTGAACTGACACTGGTACAAAATCACTTGCGACCTGAAGGATTTCCAGCGATGTCGATGCACACTATTTGTGGGACAAACACAGTCACTGTTAGAGAGAGTGGCACTGGGTGGAGTGGAATGAACTATATGAATTTCCATGGGCGATGTTTTGCGAGCCTGAGTATCCTCGGTTCGATTCCGATTCTGACGCGAAGCAAAGGGCCTGGAATGGTGTGTAGTTTCCAATCTGAGCTTTTTCTGGCAAACTCTCTCAACATTTCCTTTCTTATTACACAAAAAGCAAATAGTTTGGCGTGACGGGCAATTCTCACGCAAATGTTTAGTAGCACAGTGCGGGCATGATTTAAGCACTGCATTTGCTTGCCGGCGCGGCACACATAGCTGCGAGCCTGGCGGTAGCGGCGCGGCCGAGCGCGAGGACTGTTTACAGCTCTATGCAGCTCGCCCAGCGGGCCGGTTAACCTGACACATAGCTGGCGAAGTTTCAAATGGTTCCTGAGCAAAGTCAAGTGTGTCGTGCCGATCCAATATGTCCATCACTTGTTGAAGGGAGGGATTGACTAGTTTCAAAATCTGTTCCCTTATATGAACATCAGAAACGTTCTGTGCAATTGCATCATGTACCATAGTATCTGAATATGGGAGACCACTCTGACACTCAAAAGCACAATCTCTAGTAAGGCATTGCTATGTTGCAACCCACTCCCGATTCGTCTGACCTGCCGTACGTTTTGTATGAAAGAAAGTATACCATTTTGCAACAACATTGACGGATTGTTTGAAATATGCATCTAATGCAGACAAAATTTCTTCGTAGGACAGAGTTGCTACGTCGCGTTGGGGAAATAATTTGGCTATCACACAGTAGGTTTGCATACCGACGGATGACAAAAGAAAAGGCTGCCGCTCGTTACGTTGAATTCTGTAGGCGGCGAGATGGAATCCAAATTGATGTCACCACTCCGTCCAGCTTTCCAGTGCAGCATCAAAAGGTCTGAAAGTCGGTGCAACTGCGTGTTGTGGCTGCGTGAGCGGTGGAGCGGCGGCTGCCGCATCGTGTTGCATTGCACGTTGACCCTGGACGAGCTGTCCAAGGGCACCCAGTAATGCCTGCGTCTGCTGATTCAGTAAGCGATAAAATTCGGACAGTACATTTGGAGATTGTGGTGAAGCCATTACACAATTAAATCAGGGCAGTCTGAGTATAGTTAAGAACACCGTTTTTACTCCCCATCGCCAATGTTGTGTTGGCGGAAGAGCCAACACCGTGTTACGAGAGGAGGCCGAAATGCACGCGTTTTAGCTCATGCAGGCTGGCGTAAGGAGGGAAGAACTATACTGACATGAGGTCTGGAACATGACAGAATTCAGAAAGCGGACGTAAGTAGTTTGATACTTAACTTTATTCCATTAATGATGAAGGTCGCTCTTGACGGTACATGAGTCACAATATTATCCGTTCAGATGACATAGAAACTGAATATGGCGCCTTGCTAGGTCGTAGCAAATGACGTAACTGAAGGCTATGCTAAACTGTCGTCTCGGCAAATAAGAGCGTCTGTAGTCAGTGAACCATCGCTAGCAACGTCGGCTGTACAACTCGGGCGAGTGCTAGTGGAGTCTCTCTAGACTAGACCTGCCGTGTGGCGGCGCTCGGTCTGCAATCACTGATAGTGGCGACACGCGGGTCCGACGTATACTAACGGACCGCGGCCGATTTAAAGGCTACCACCTAGCAAGTGTGGTGTCTGGCGGTGACACCACACCAACAGAATGATTTCGCAATCGGAAGTGAAAACTGGTGATTCAAAATTTCGTGAGAAGATCCCGTCGCAACGAAAACCGCCTTTGTTTTAATGACTGCTACTCCAATTATCGTATCATGTCTGTGACACTATCTCCCCTATTTCGCGATAATACAAAACGAGCTGCCCTTCTTTGTACTTTTTCGATGTCATCCGTCAGTCCCAACTGATGCGGAACCTACACCGCACAGCAGTACTCCAGAATAGGGCGGACAAGCGTAGTGTAAGCAGTCTCTTTGGTAGACCTGTTACACCTTCTAAGTGTTCTGCCAATGAATCGCAGTCTTTGGTTTGCTCTACCCACAATATTATTTATGTGTTCGTTCCAATTTAGATTATTTGTAATTGTATTTACAGCCCTCATATTTGTGTGACTTATCGCGTAATCGAAATTTAGCTGATTTCTTTTAGTACTCATGTGAATAACGTCGCACTTTTCTTTATTCAGGGTCAATTGCCACTTTTGGAACCATACAGATATCTTATATAAATCATTTTGCAAGTCGTTTTGATCATCTGATGACTTTACAAGACGGTAAATGACAGCATCATCTGCAAACAATCTAAGACGGCTACTCGGATTGTCTCCTATGTCTTTAATATAGATCAGGAGCAATAGAGGGCCTATAACACTTCCTTGGGGAACGCCGGATACTACTTCTGTTTTACTCGATGACTTTCCGTCTATTACTACGAACTGTGACCTTTCTGACAGGAAATCACGAATCCAGTTGCACAACTGAGGCGACACTCCGTAGGCACGCAGTTTGATTAGAAGACCCTTATGAGGAACGGTGTCGAAAGCCTTCTGGAAATCTAATAATATGGAATCAATTTGACATCCCCTGTCGATAACACTTATTACTTCATGAGTATAAAGAGCTAGTTGTGTTTCCCAAGAACAATATTTTCTGAATCCGTGCTGACTATATGTCAATAACTCGTTTTCTTCGAGGTACTTCATAATGTTCGAATACAGTAAATGTTCTAAAACCCTACTGCAAATCGACGTTTAGAGAAAACTTTCTTTTTTAAAATAATAATCCAGAAGCGTTAAACAAGGAAAAATTTGTTATACTCATTCTGTGTTAAGCCTATTGGCTTATTTGTAATCACAGCTTAAACTCGATTCACCGTAATAAAAATTTTTACAATTACATGTAGCCTGCTTCCTACTCTTTTTTTTTCTCTTTCCGTTTGTGACGTTTAGTTTGATTTAGTTTTCTTGTTTCTCATCGTCATTTTTGACACAGGTTTTGGATTGCCGCTGGATGGATTAAAAACCTTTATTTGATTTATTCCGTTTTTATTTTTAATCTTTTTGCTTTCTTTTTCTTGAAACATATTCAGTTACTGAAACCACCTAATACTTAATTCGTGTGTGATATTTTCCAAAATGTCACTGTACAAAGAGCAACATCACACTTTTTGCATCTTCTGTGCGACATGTTTTGCTGTTAATTAGCAGTACATATTAAAGATCGTATCTGAGGACTCACCTTTTTCTCTGTTGCTCTGAAGAATCCTGGTTAACGTCCTTTATTTTACATTCGAAATTCAATTTATTGCTTTGATGACCGTGGGATGTCAGTTTTACTTATTTGCTCTTGCAGTTTATCCAACTACTCGCAGAATAGTTTCTTTTCTATCTCTAAGTTATTTCTGCTTCTAGCACATTCAAGTCAGTCAAATGGAAGAATACCTATTTCTACCAATACAGAGTCTTTCAGATTCACTCTGCAGATCTCAACGTCATGTCTGTCTTACCAGCAGCATCCATTCACTTGTTGTACCTCACAACACAAGGGGGTTTACATTTGTTTTGCCTCGTTTTATGTTTCTTTTTCTCGGTTTCAACAAAATCTGGTCCATTCACGGGTGAAAGCATCTAGACTTCTGTGTTGCCCATCCATTTCAGAACCAACAGTGTTCCATTAGACCCGAATTTTATGTCACCTTTTTTCAGTTTTTCTTCCAACGGAGCTAAATTTTTCCTGTTTTCATATATTGTTCCAGAGGGATTGCTGCATTTCTCCCGGATCCATAGGAATAATTCAGGGTTCGAATCACAACTGTCTAAATAAATGGTACGACCTTTTCTGAGGCATGGCAATTAAACCCACAACAACATCGCCTGATTTTCCCCTAAAAGCATTTCTGGATTCTACCTCCGTGGCAAGACCAGTGTAGACAACGTAATCAAGACTATAATTATTTTGTACGTTACAAAGAACGAATGTGCTCGACAATGAGCCGTATTTTCACAAGAATATCATGAGATGTGTCTGAATGGTCACTAAAGTGCAATCCACGCACAATCAGTTTGTATCGGTTCTTGGACATTATATGTGAAAATACTGATGTTTGAATCAAAGAATCTGTTGACCAATATTCTATCACTACGTACCTTTTAGTTCTTGGCACAAGCAGGGTACGCACCAAGAAGCAATAAAGTTTTGCGGGCTCTACGTGCTTCCATCATGTTAACTTGCTGGGTACTGCCTTCATCTACATCTACATGATTACTCTGCAAATCACATTTAAGTGCTTGGCAGAGGGTTCATCGAACCACAAGCATACTATATCATTACCATTCCACTCCCGAACAGCGCGCGAGAAAGCGAACACCTAAACCTTTCTGTTCGAGCTCTGATTTCTCTTATTTTATTTTGATGATCATTCCTACCTATGTAGGTTGGGCTCAACAAAATATTTTCGCATTCGGAAGAGAAAGTTGGTGACTGAAATTTCTTAAATAGATCTCGCCGCTACTGAAAACGTCTTTGCTTTAATGACTTCCATCCCAACTCGCATATCATATCTGCCACACCCTCTCCCGTATTACGTGATAATACAAAACGAGCTGCCCTTTTTTGCACCCTTTCGATGTCCTCCGTCCATCCCAACTGGTAAGGATCCCACACCGCGCACCAATATTCTAACAGAGGGCGAACGAGTGTAGTGTAAGCTGTCTCTTTAGTGGACTTTTTGCATCTTCTAAGTGTCCTGCCAATGAAACCCAACCTTTGGATCGCCTTCCCCACAGTTTTGCGTCAAGAAATATGTAATAATTGTTTGTCTCTTTACAAATTTGAAAACCAAAATTTAAAAGACATGAAGTAGCAAAAAGTCTAAATGATTTGCTGAATCATCAAAATCTATTCTTACACCGCTAAATGCTTTCACAGAATGGTGGTGTCTCATCATAGGATGATTATTCTCGCCAGGAATTTCTGCTTACCACTTCATCTCATATTCCCTCTTCAGATGAAGAAGCTTCTGAAAAATTTCTTCGTGCTGTTGAAGAAATAGCAGTATGTGCACACGCAATTAGATTTTCGTCCGATGGAAGGCCTGAAGTATTACTGCCATCTTCATCACTACTCTTTATAAGGATTTCCATAGATGCCTTGACCTATAAATTACGTTCCGTCATTGCAAAGGCAATATAGGGAAAGTTTGTCGTCTCACCAAGGGAAGAAACAGGACTGGCCTAGCGTACAACTGGTAATCGGGAAAAGCTCAGGAGCAGGCGCAAGTTGTAGCGCTTTCTGGTATTAGCAGTGAGAGCAGATAATGACAGCGCTGGCAGGAAGGTGGAAATTAGGACAACAGCGAGTCACCGTTCTGTTTTGCTTGTTTACCTGCGCCTGCACTCGGGCGTCAGGATATTCTACCAGCTGGGTGTACATGTAGGCACTAGCCGCCTGAACGTTATATCAGCTGGACATACTTGTGTGCTACGAATGAATCAACGTCAAATTCTACTTTGCTCAGTCCAAGCATACATATAGACAGCGAAGAAATGATGGTTCTTACACCAGTGTTATGAATTTTACGTAAAATTGGTTCTTACATAGTGTTATGTATATTACGTCTTAAATTAATATCGCGACAATACAGCTGTTCACCAATACTCCAGAAGAGGACGTACAAGCGTCATGCTAAGACTTGTTGGATTTTCTGAGTGTTTTGTCAACAAAACTTTCTCTTTGCATTGGTTAAAAACAGTCTCGGTTGCAATAGTAGTTCTTTATTTTTCAACGACGCGTTTCGCCTTATTTAGGCATCTTCAGGTTATCTTTTCAGGTGGACGCGAGTGACACCAAAATCTGTATAACGCGTTCCCGTTCACAGGAGCAAGTAACAGAATAAAATTTTATTCTGTTTCTCGCTCCAGATCTTGGTGTCTTTCGCGTCCACCTGAAAAGATAACCTGAAGATGCCTAAATAAGGCGAAACGCGTCGTTGAAAAATAAAAAACTAAAACTGCAACCAAGACCGTTTTTAACCAATACTGTTAAGCACTGGTTTGCTGTATGCCGCATATCGATTGGAAGAATTTCTTTCTCTTTGGTTCAACTTCCCCATAGTAGTTCCTTTGCGATCGCTCTAATTTAAATTGTTCGTTATCTGTTAGTTATTTATTTGATTGGCACCCTATAAATAATTTTGATTTAAGGTTAACAAAAATTATTCAGATTCCTGTCATATGTGAACTGACAGCTAAAACACCCGTACAGCCCATGTTAGAATATTTTTCAAGTACGTAGGACGCAGATGGAACTAAGGGGCGAGACTGAATGTCTAGAAAGTTGGAGAGCTCGTCGCGTAGTACACGAGCAGAAAGCGGTCTCCTCGGTAGTCCATCCAACCTGGAACGCCCCGCTCTGCTGTGAGATCGGCGCGCGTGTCAGTCCTCAGGCGGCGGCACCGCTGCGACTTGGTGCGGCAATCGCTTCGCTATACGCCGTCTCTTGAATGGGCCCTCAACCTATCGACGCATGTGGTGCTGCTTGGTGGTGCGTGGTGTGCTTACGACACCACACTCCTCCTCCACTCCCTCCCTCTCTTCCCCCAAATCTCCTGGCCGTGGTCACATATGGTATCGTTGTGAACCGACAGCGAGCGCAGCAGATGGGATGGGAACCGGGCCTGAAGCCGGTGACAGGCTGCCGTCCACGACCTCGAATTCACCCTGAGCCCCCACAGGAACGCCTGGCAGACCACAGGCAAAGCGCACGCCTACATCCAGGGCTGGGGTCTCGAACGCTGGAGGACCCCCCTCGGAGGAAAGGCAGCAGGACGCAGAGGCGTCGCCCATGGCGACGTGGGGGGATGACGACGCGACCACCTCCAGGGATGCGCCGCGGGCTGAGATGCCATGTGGTCTGCAGTGGATGGACGCAACCCTGCATTATGGCTGAGTGCTGAATCTGTAAAACAAAATGCAAAGGCAGGATCATGGAGTCTCAGAGGGCGAAACTGGTTCTAGTGTCTTTTGGGCAGAGACTCAAAGTGAAGAAGCCAAGAAAATATTAGGTCCAAGAACATGCACAATGGTGCTCTGTCCCAATCGCTGTCTGGGCCAGAGGGTCCTGAAGAGTACTGCGTCCTGGAATCTTAGTACTGACTAGTACTCCTAATTGTTGGGTGCAGCACATGAAGAAGGGTGCGATGCAGGCATCAGTGCAGGATTTCGGCTGAAAAGGTCCATCCAGAGGTATCACATGGTAGGTGGACAGACACAGCTGCAATGCCTGCTTCCGGAATTTAATAATCTGCACTTTGAATGTTCACACGAAATGTTCAGCTTCGCCATTTGATTGTGGAGAAGATCCAAAGAAGAGAGGCGCGTTTCGTCACAGGGTTATTTGGTAACTGTGATAGCGTTACAGAGATGTTTAACAAACTCAACTGGCAGACTCTGCAAGAGAGGCGCTCTGCATCGCGGTGTAGATTGCTCGCCAGGTTTCGAGAGGGTGCGTTTCTGGATGAGGTATCGAATATATTGCTTCCCCCTACTTATACCTCCTGAGGAGATCACGAATGTAAAATTAGAGAGATTAGAGCGCGCACGGAGGCTTTCAGACAGTCGTTCTTCCCGCGAACCATACGCGACCGGAACAGGAAAGGGAGGTAATGACAATGGCACGTAAAGTGCCCTTCGCCACACACCGTTGGGTGGCTTGCGGAGTATAAATGTAGATGTAGATGTAGATGGACGGAACAATACTGTGATCACATGTTCAGTACCGTTGGCCATTCCAAATTGTCCAAATTCCTGCAGCCCATTAAAAGGCACTAACACTTCTGGCAACCCCTCGATGCATATAATTGAAGCCAGTGTTCTGACAATACTAGCCGAAGCCGTAGAGTTCATTGGAACCTGAAAGGCAAAACGACTGAAGGCAACCACTACAATAAGACAGCGTGTGTTACGGAAAGATGGAGCAAAATCAGTGTGGATGCCTTTCCATGAACGCTCAGTTGTGGTCAGTCAGAAAAGCGTTAAGTTCGATTCAACTGTTGCTCCCTTCAAGCGGCGCAACGTTACTTCATGTCTTCAATATGGGCACCCATCTCTGGCCACGAACAATCATGTCGAGCAAGTTGCTTTGTCCTTACAGTACACCTGTGTCCAGTGTCCCTGATGCAGCAACCTTAAAACATCCTGCTAAAGGGTGCATAGGATAACATCGTTGGCCTGGTCATTCGCAGTGTGTAACAGCAAAACACCAGGCTGTACTGACGAGGCTTGATAGTGAGAGGAGTAGCGTTGTACTTCCGACCGAATTATGTTTTTCACTCTTCTTGGCAACTCAAGGTGCGCATGTAATTCAGTACAGTGCTTATACCTGCATCCGTAGCTGTCTCCTGTGCTATGCGACGAAAGTCCATGGGAAAATTGTGAACTGCACAAGCGTCCAGAGCACATATCTGACAGCACGACGCTTTGGAGGGGTCGAACTGATCATCCTTGTCCACCGGTAACCTTGACAACACATTGGCGTTGGAATGTTGAGCCGTAGGGCGGTACAAGGATTCATAGTTATAGTCCGACAGCAATAAAGCCAATCATTCCAATTTCTGAGCCGTGTCTGGCAGCGCAGGCTTGGTCGGGTGAGAACGAACTGAGTGGCTTATGGTCTGAGACGTAGTGGTGACACATTGGTTACACCATAAATGATCGCCAAGGCTTCTTTTTCAGTCTGACTGCAATTTTCCTGTGTCTTAGAAGTTTGCAGGCAATTGCTTCTGGACGATCAGTTGAGCCGACATGATGCGATAGAACGGCGCCTAGGCCAATAGAAGAAGCATCAACCGCTAACATCACTGGATTAGCCGGATCAAAATATATGAGGCATGGGTTAGTAGGCAGAGCCCGTTTCAATTGATCAGAAGCCAACTGTCATTCCTTGGTCTGTGCAGACTGAACATCCTTACTCCATAAGTTGTAAAGCACGGCTGTCATCTGAAAGGCGTGAGGAATGAATTTGAAGTTGTAGTTTAGTTTGCCTAGGACTGCTTGCATTTCCTTTAGAATTTTGGGAGCTGACAAATCTCTTATGGCGCGCAAATGTGTCTGGATGGAGTGAGTACCCTGCACATTGATGACATGTCGCAGATATTCTATTTCTATCTGGAAAAAAGACCACCTTCTTTGCGGCACTTGAGGCCTGCCGATAACAGTACTAGGAAAAGACATTTAGAATCGGCAAAATTTTCATCTTCAGAACGTCCAGACACAACAATGTCACCCAGGTAATTTGGGCAAGAAGGTATCTTGCCAGTCACTTGATCAAAAAGCGTTGAAGAGTCGCCTCTTCTGAAGCACTGCCGAATGGCCGGCGATAAAATTCAAATAGCCGGAGATGAGTGTTAAAATAACCAAAAATTTGTTTGAGTAGTCATCCAAAGGCAAATGCAAGTAAGCATCTACCACGTCTGTCTTTGAAAAAGAAATACCATAATCTAATCTGTCCATCAGTTCCTCTGGGCGAAGAAAAGGGTATGAGTCCATCACTGTATGAGAGTTCACAGTTGACTTAAAATCAACACGTAGTCGAAGACATCCTGAAGGTTTGCGTAGGATGACTAATGAGGTAGACTGATTCGCTTGATGACCCCATTGGCTTGCCATTGCTGTAATCGTTCAGCGACCTGTCCCTTAATGGCAATGGACACTTGCCTAGCTCGACAAAACTTTGGTTATGCGTTATCTTTGAGGGACACACGAGCTAAAACATTGTTCGTACAACCGAGACTGTCGCTTAAAGTTCACTAAATTTGTCACACAGAGCATGAAGCTTGTCCGTAGGCATATCTGTTTAAATTTGTGACACTGATTGGCGGATTGACAATCTGAAAATGTCAAAAGAATTAATACCAAAAATATTCAGCGAAGATTTGGGAGAAAGCACTGTGAATACAACTGTCTTCGTTACACCTTGAAACGTAGCTGGAATACTGAAAGTCCCTAAAACTGGAATTTGTTGTCTGCTATAAGCTGACAACGCATGAACAGCTGGACTCATTATTGGTGAACCTAATCGTTCCTAAGTAAGTTTGTTCAGAAATGTAACCGAAACACCAGTGTCCAGTTTTGACATCTTCCTTAGCTACTGTCAAAGTAGGAGCCTACTTTCCACATCTAAGAGGGCAACCATCTATTTCTGTAAAGTGCTAAAATGCGTGGCAGCTGAAGTGGGCAAAGATACAGTAGTGGACTTGTGGTTGCGCCGGCGTGACTTTTTGGCACATGGAAATAAACTGATTGATAAGGTTTGTACTTGGGCGACCTTTCACATTTACTACATCCATTGGATCGAATTGTCCTGAGGCTTGGTGTGCCGTGACAACATTAATGATTTGAACTGGTTTACTCGCATGATACTTGCGATTTTGCTGTCCAAGCAACTTTTTATGCTCACTGACTGAACACGACATTTGTGTTGCAAAAATAACAGCAGCATCGTGACGTGGGCACTGCGTCCGCTTATGGCGACTAAGGCACTTTGGGCTAGCCTTTGCTATGTTTTTATGTTTACCAGCGTTCTTCAGCCGCGCCAGGGCAATGTTTGTCTCTGTACGTGATGTCACACGCTGTGTCTCGTGGGTTGGGCGGGCACGTTCTACAGTCTGTCAGTAGTGGGCTAATGGGGCGGTGGGTGAAATTTTGATACCACATTAATATGCAAATTAATTATATTCATCAATTAATTACCCACCCCCACCCCTCGACGATGTCATGTGTTTTCCTCAGCCAGAACTTGTGTTCCCATCACCTCCCCCTTCACACCTACCTTGTTGGTGAGAAGTTCGACTTCTGGGGGGAATTCCGAATTTTGGAATTTTGGAGGGAATTTCTTTGTCCCAGTGCTGTGCTGATATCCAGCCCTACCACCTACCCTGGAATTGTCGGGAAATTAAAAATGTCGGTGCCATGTCTGGACGCAGAAACAAAGTGCATCTCCCAACACATGGAAACTGTCCAGATGCAGGAGAAAAAGGTTAGAATAGTGTACTTCATTTATTTTGGTTGGGAAACTAATGTAAAGGTCGGTCCTAATCACGTAATTAAAAATAAAGGTCGGCCCTAATTACAGAACTACACTATGTGATCAAAAGTATCTGCACACCCCCAAAAACATACGTTTTTCATAAAAGGTGCATTTTGCTGCCACTTACTACCAGCTACTCCATATCAGCGACCTCAGTAGTCATTAGACATCGTGAGAGAGCGGAATTGGGCGCTCGGAGGAACTCACGGACTTCGAATGTGGTCAGGTGATTGGGAATCACTTGTGTCTGTACGCGAGACTTCCACACAAGAGCGTTCAGGCCACCCTCGTCTGTTGACTGACAGAGACCGCCGACAGTTGAAGAGGGTCGTAATGTGTAATAGGCAGACATCTATCCAGACCATCACACAGGAACCCCAAACTGCATCAGGATCCACTACAAGTTCTATGAAAGTTAGGCGGGAGGTGAGAAAACATGGATTTCATGGTCGAGCGGCTGCTCATGAGCCACACTTCACGCTAGTAAATGCCGAACGACGCCTCGCTTAGTGTAAGTAGCGTAAACATTGCACGACTGAACATTGGAAACACTTTCTGTAGAGTGACGCATCACGGCACACAATGTGGCGATCCGATGGCAGGGTGTGGGTATGGCGAATGCCCGGTGAACATCATCTGCCTGCGTGTATAGTGCCAACAGTAAAATTGGGAGGCGGTGGTGTTATGGTGTGGTCGTGTTTTTCATAGAAGGGGCTGGCACCCCTTGTTGTTTTGCGTGGCACTATCACAGCGCAGGCCTACATTGATGTTTTAAGCACCTCCTTGCTTCCCACTGTTGAAGAGAAATTCGGGGATGGCGATTGCATCTTTCAGCACGATCGAGCACCTGTTCATAATTCGCGGCCTGTGGCTGAGTGGTTACACGACAATAACATCCCTGTAATGGACTGGCCTGCGCAGAGTCCTGACCTGAATCCTAAATAATTGGGATGTTTTGGAACGCCGACTTCGTGCCAGGCCTCACCGACCGACACCAATACCTGTCCTCAGTGCAGCACTCCCTGAAGAATGGGCTGACATTCCCCAAGAAACCTTCCAGCACCTGATTGAACGTATGTCTGCGAGAGTGGAAGCTGTCATCAAGGCTAATTCCAGTATTACCGATGTCTGCGAGAGTGGAAGCTGTCATCAAGGCTAATTCCAGTATTACCGATGGAGGGCACCACAAACTTGTAAGTCATTTTCAGCCAGGTATCCGGATACTTTTGTTCACGTAGTGTATATACAAAGCACTACAAAAAGAGCGTCTAAAATAACAATACAACTCAGAAACTGAGGATGCCATACGACTAGTGTTATCCTTCTCGGAAAAAATTTCACAATACCGCTCGAAACTAGTGGCAGGCGTACTCAAACTCTACCCTTCACCTACAAGCTGGTGGGAAAGAGGCTGGAGTGGAAGGCACAACCTTTATTTTTTGATGGGAATTGTGTTCAACTGACGAGATGCTGTTGCTGAACAGAGAGGAGTTTAATAAGTGTATCAGGTTGAGAACTGGATCTATCACTGTTTAGCGTCAGAGTTTGCTACAGGTGCCTCCCTCTGCATTGCTCGACGCACCATGCAGCCCAGGTAATAGAAGCGAGGACACACTACCACAAGTGATGGAAAATGCATCACTGTTCTAATTACACAGCGAAACTGTCATAAAAAACAGCATTCGTTATCAACGGGTCATAATGCAACACATGTACTGGTGACTGGAGAAAATCGTCATCCCAAAAGATTGCGTCAGGAGAGAGGGGCGGCTGTAGAAAAGGGTGGGAGAGTTGTTCAATAAGGCCTGAGAGAGCCTCAGAATTTATTGCATCCTGCAGAGGCAAGTGCAATGATCTTCTGACTCACATGAAGTGCACAACCTACTGCTTGTTGGTCAGTAACCAAGGAGAGAGCAGATGAGCTGTATATGTTATTAACAAACACAGCAATAACTCCCTTGGCGTTTTCCCCACCTTTATTGTGGAGGGTACCGCCTGGTACCACAGGGACATGAGTGGATATGAAATGTGTTTCCTGTAAACTCAATTACAGGGCTTGTACCTGTTCCAGGAGTTTCAGTTCCTTCATATGAGTTCTGAACACAATCATATTCCACTAATAGCATGGGAGCCATTTATCAAGGGGGTTGCACGTTCACCTTACCTTTCCACCATGGTCGAGAGTCAACGTTGGGGCAGTGTGGTTACCGTGGGCTGACTTTGAATTCGTCTCTGAAGCAGAGTCGTCATGCCGAGTGACAATGACATGATGTGATTGTGTACTGCCTGTTTTCGCCTGTGGTGGAAGATTCTCATTTGCTTTCTTGGCGTGGGAATACTTTGTGGGAACTACCTCAGGAGCCGCAGACGCAGTTCTGGATATTTTAAAAGTCTCTGGAGGTATTGGAGTTCCACAATAGTGGCAAATGTGAGTTTCTGTTATGTTCTTGGTTGGGCTATGGGTTCTAAAACAGCTGCAGCTTGACAAGCACACTGACAAACCTAGGTGCTAGTGCTCACGCTAGTAACCTCGATTTGTGTAGAAGCACTGGACGTCGAAATAGGCTTTTAGGGGCCAAAGCAAATGAACGTGGGAGGCTGCTTGGCATTAAAGATCTTCTTGGCCTCACCATACAGGCTACGTTTCGTTGTTTTAATCTCCTGCGCCTTCCTTTCTTCAAGGAAGACACTGCAGTCTGTATTCCGGACTGTGATTCCCGGTGTAACTTACACACTTTGGAGGTGAGCAGCAACCAGCCCCATCATGGCTAGCATTACCCCATTTGCACAAGTGGCTTCACCCGTACATCCTAAGGTAGTGTGCCCAAAGCGCTGGCATTTAAGACAGTGCATGGGATTGGAGACATACGACTGTATACATAGGCAATGGAAACGTGCCTTGCTATGCTCTGGGAGTTTTGTACTATTGAAGGTAAGGATAAAGGAGTCAGATTTTACTAGATCCACATCCACCTTTTTAAATACATTTTGCACATCGACAGTACCTTCCTGTGCCCACTCATCTTTGATTTCGTCCTTGAGAATACCAGACCTCGACACTACACATCTCTTCTGTCTTTCAAGATGTTGTGGAACTTCGTTTCTGTGGCATATTTTCCAAGACACCTAGCTCTCGAGAGGTTCGTTGCTTGTCGTGAACTAAGAGTTTCAACCAACAGCGTGCCATTACGCAATCGCTTGACAGATTTTAAGGTACCTGTGGTGACATCTGAACATTTTTGAATATAAAAAGGCGAAACCTTCTCAAAATTGCCCTCTTACGGTCTCATGATCAAAAGCACATTCTCACCAGCAGCAGATAGTCTATTATTATTCATTGACAAATCCTGTGTAAGCCCCGAGCCTTGACTGTCTACACGAGCTGTCTCCATTTATTGGGTGTTAGTGGCTACCAGTGACTCACGCTTTTCGCTGGGAGGAGGAGGAGATAACTCTCCAGTTCGAAGCCAAAGAGATGACAATTTTTTTCCAAATTTTGGTCCCACCAGCAGTTAGGGAAATAAAGAGCCCCATACAGCGCGCCCAGCTAGCCATGCGTCTAACACATTCCTTCCCGAGCGGGAAGGCGTGCCGGTCCCCGGCACATGTCCGCCCAGTGTGTTAGTGTCAAGGTCCGGTGTGCCAGCCAACTTGTGGATGGTTTTTAAGGCGGTTTTCCATCTACCTTGGCGAATTTGGGTTGGTTCTCCTTATTCCACCTCAGTTACACTATGTCGGCGATTGCTGCGCAGACACTGTCTCCATGTATGTGTACACCATAATTACTCTACCACGCAAACATTTGGGGCTACACTCGTCTCGTATGAGATGCACCCGCGGCACAGGGGGAGGGGGGGGGGGGGCGGGCATCCACTGGGAGCCGAACCGCACAATAACCCTGGGTTCAGTGTAGGGTAGCGGTGAGGTGGAGGTGGGTGGACTGCTGTGGCCGGTTGAGGGTTTGTGAACCACTGAGGGCTATGGTGGGACAAAGCCTCTCTATCGTTTCTAGACCCCCGGTTTAATACACAATACACAAGCCTCATACAGCTGAGGTGCGGCAGATTCCCCAGAGGTTCCCCAGAGGTTACCCCTCAACAGCCATGCATCTGATTGGCGTGCAGCACATCTTGAGAATGCGGATTTCTACCATCCGCATGGTGTGGACGGTCAAGTCAAGGTACCAGCTTCCTGTGACACACAACGCTTCACTGCCGCGCCACACGGTGGATGCTGAAGCATGCCCAGAGCTTACAGTGACAGGGAACTAGTGGCACTTAGCAGTCCCCTGCTTAGTAATCTAGGTTCGCCAAGCCTGTACTCAGCAAACGAATGTCGATCCCCTGTGGGCTTTAGAATTTGTCATTCATCCAATCAAAATTACGCAATACCAGAAAAACGCAGAGAATAGAGTATTCCTTGCCAGAAGTGCAATGCAGAAAGTTACATCTCAGGCAGGGTTCTCCATGGCCAGAACATATTAAAATATTCAGTTATAGATTCAGTTACAGTTTCACCACCACAGTCTCTCACACACACACTTAAAGACTGCACTGATTTTCATGTGTGGCAGTATTTTCTAGATGTAAGTTGAAGAACCAACTTAGCATAATCACACTTATGAGTTTTGCATAGAATTAGGGTTGCTAGCAATTTAGATCACTCAGATATTTTTGCCCTTGATAGCATCCATTATTTTTAATAAGTGCTCTAGTGAACCAGGTCTCCAGTACGATGCCAAAGAGATGACATATTTTTAAAAAAAATTAGATATGTGCATATATTTCACCCCTGGGTACTGAGTGCCCCAACCTGTTCTGTACGTTGAAATGAAAATTTATGGGCTCTGTATAACAGTGAGCTATACGCAGATGTTTCTGAGAGGCAGTATGTGTAGATGAACTATAAAGGTATCTGCACCATTAGGATTTCTGTAAATACTGAAAGATACCTTTTTGCTCTATTTTCATATACTGACATCAAAAAATGGTGTTTTAGTCATGATGAAGGGTGAGTTGCAGTTTTTATGAAGGTACTGAATTTATTAAAAATATTAGTTATTTCATCATCTGTACCACAAAATAGAATGAGAGTGTCATCCATATACCTCTTACAGAATTTATCTTTGCTTGTTGCGCTATCGTTTAGCGTCAATGGTTTTTTTCTCTGTATGGCTCATAAATATTCATGGTATTAGGTTACTATGATGGCTTCCCATTTGTAGCTCTACATCCTGCTTGTAAATTTTCTTGTTAAAAGAGAAGTAATTATGTGAGTGTTCTGTATGAAGTACATCTCTATTACCTCTGTTTTGTTCACTGTCTTGTTTTTCAATAGCTCCTTTCTTATTATTTTAACTGTTACATCTACTGGTATACTGCTGTACAGATATACAGTGTATAGATAAAAAATCTGAACTTGAAGAGGTACAATGAGGGTATTCATACTTTCAGTAAGTTCACACGTATTATTTATGGGATATGTGCTTTCAAATGTACATTTTTCAACCAATAAGTCATTTAAATCTTTCATTAATTTATGGGCTTGGCTGTTAATTGAGTTTACATTAAGCCTGATTGGTATGTTGGTTCTATATGTTTTTGGCTGCGTTTTGAATATAGCAGTTGTGGGTTTCATTAGAATAAGGCCTTGTACTATATTCTTAGTGAAGAGGAAGTTACTGTCATCGAATCATTTTCTTATAGCCTGGAATTTAGGTGTGAGGCCAACCTAGAACACATGTATGTGGTTTTTTTGCAAGGAATTCATGCTTTGTTAGTAGACTATATAAACATTCTTAAATATAACAAGTCTGTAGGACACTTTACCAGATTTTACTGCTATGGCACTATGATTTTGTGGTTAGTTATTGACGAATGTAAGGAAATTTCTTTGACATTTTTTGCCTTAGTAGCTATGTGTTTTTGTATAATTTTTAATGTTTGTTCAGTGTTATTAAGTTTGCGAAATCAGCAGTTATCTTTCTTGAGCATATGGTGTCTTTTATGTTATTGTGATTGTTGTATGGATTCAAATTACGCTTCATGTCCTTATTTAGCAGCATCATTTCAGTCCAACTATATTGGATGTCATTTGCTTTTACAACTTTTGGGAAAAATTTGTATGGGTTACTCTTTTTATTTGTGTATTTATGCGCAGGCAGCTTGTTTTACTTTCTCTATCTGTCAAGCTTGCGTTGATACTTGCAATGTATTTGTGTTATGTCCTTGTATGTGTTGTATATGCCAACAAGAAATAGAAAGCATAAAATTTACTGCAATAAACAATAGAATGAGCTTTCAATCATTAGTAAAATGCCATAACAAATAAAAAATAAACTGATTGAACAACATTAGACTCACAACTAATAGCACGCCAGCAGTTGATATGTAAAAATGTCACACATTGGTATAACGTGTGACAAACGAGAAAGGTTTTCAAATGCACACATCAGCTGTAGCACTAATAACAACCTACGTGTGGAACTTATTCACAAAATAAAGTCACTAGATACAGATGTTTATGCATCTGGAATTTACAGATTACCTGTGCCAATGCAACAAACTTTATATAGGCCAAAAAGGCAGAAATTTCAGAACTCTATTTAAGAACATATAGACTGTTACAGAATGGATAAGTGCAACAAATCAACAGCAGCAACACACACTACAGACACATGTCACCCCTTGAAACTCGAGACAAGCTAGAAATTTAGCGCTTAGTCGGAAAAAGCAAAAGAATGGGCGTCCTGGAAGAAACTGAAGTTTTTATTCAGAACCCAAAATAAGGAGATAATGTCCGTAATGAGATGATCAGTTTCAAAACCTCAAAATTCTTAAATAGTCGTAAGTCAGTTCTAATGCAACAGATTTAAGAAGTGCTAATGTAAACAAACGACTACCAGACCGTCCAAACTGTCAATATCGTGAATATTGCTATGAAATGTGATATTCGATACTTATTCACGTTTCAACGTCTCCATATTGTATTAAGTGTACAGTATATATATATATATATATATATATGCTGGATGCTCTGGACAACGCATGACCGCGAATGCTTTGCCTGCTGGAGTTCGCGATATATCCAAGGCGGCCCTCATGCTCGATGGTAGCGCGCCAGCCTTCCTCTCTGGGGGCCTGGAGGCGAATCCACCGGGGTCCCGACACATCCATTGTACTTTCGTGATAAGACATACCCGGAACAAACCCACCAACAGCTCTTACTTCGCGTACAGAAAGCCTTTTACAAATTGTGTCGACCCTCAAAAGGGGCTGATATGTAGCTAGGACATTGTTTAATTAAAGCAGGTGCTCGAACTGGCGACCCTATGACGCGACACTAGCTTGGCAATGTCGAAAGGTGTATTGCTGAACTCTTTCAAAGATTCCTGGCATTGCCCTGATGTGTTTGGCGGCGTGTTGAATGCGATCCATTAATTCCTCTTTGTTTCTAGATGCTTCGCGTTCGGGTGGGTGAACTGGAATCTTGAAGAGTCCCCACAGGAGAAAGTGCGGTTGCGTGAGGCCTGGTGATCGCGGGCGCCACGTCCTATGAGCACCTCTGCCAATTACCCGGCCGTCATAGAGTTCATTAAATATCCGCGCACACCACGACTGTTTATATGCGGAGTGCCCCATTATGCTGTAACCATATACATAGTCCATGCAGGCAGGTAAGTGTTTCTTGCACACAGTGAGGGTAATTTGCCCCGGTAAGTCGGAGAGGTAGATGGACCAGCCCAATCAGATGGTCACCCACACTGCCTGCCCAAATGTTGAGCGAAAATCGTTCCTGCAGTCCTTGGACGTGCGTGACGTTAGGATTTTTCCTTCCCCAGTAATGAACGTTTCGAGTGTTGTAAAGGCCATCCCGATGGAAGGTGCACTCGTCGGTAAACAACACAATGGTGGGAAAGTCGGGATCTCCTGCTACACGTCCCAGAAACCACCGGGAAAACCCTAGCCTGTGTTCATAGTCCATAAACAAAAACCATATCTCGTTATTCTTCAAACGAATGCTGTGCCGAAATGTTTATTGTATGACTAAATCGCAGGTGACGTGTGTGTGCTCCGAAGCGAAGCCTACGTGTTAACGCCTCTGACGTGAGGTGGAGACCTATCCGACACGTGTGCGTATTACGTTGGGGCAGTGACGGGGCGAGGGACGTTTATATGTGTGAACAGACAACCAAAGCGCTCCCCGTCAACCGACGAACGGCAACAGGGCAATCCCACGGCCAATCGGAGCCAGTGACGCCAAGTTTCTGTAGTGTAAAAATGGTGCGTTGTGGTTCGACACGACATTAGTAATTTTGATTCCAACTGGCATCAGCTACACAGGGTGAAAATTTCGTGGCACAATTTTTCTCGACCCTGTATATATACACATATATGTAGAAAAATTTTGTGCAGTCAATTCCATCAGGAAACGACAAAATAAACAGTACAAAGTGACAAAGTATAATGTTACATAACAGCTCATCGAGTGTACCACGCATAAAAAATGAGGCTTTGGGACGTCAGAAACGTAAGTGAACAACTGAAAACCGTGTCACAGGATTTTCGCAATACAATAACTCATGAAAAACTATGGGTATTCCACACAGGCTGTGACGTCGATCGCAATAAACAGTGACACTCAACTCAATCGAAGCAGAAGACGTCACTGGACATCAATTTCTAAGCAGCCACTGCACTGCTTCCATCCAGATACCCCAACAGCCCATCCAGCATCCAACAGTAGACAAAAAATGCTGAGTTAATATAGTTTAAGACACTTCATTTTAAGTAGCAATTTTCTGTATGCGTAAACGATTAAATACGGTCAGAATTTGTCCAAACCTGTTGCTTTATGTTTAATTAATCATAAAACAAATAAAAGTGACAGGTACCAGAAAATACAAATGAATAATTATTCCACATAGTCATGGTTTCTGAACGTATCCAGTATGGCACAATCAGTTAAGAATATCTTTTTTAAGAGAGAAACGCAATGTCACAACAGTGCTACCGAAAGTATAACCTCATTGTCCGTCAGATGTAGGAAAAGAGCAGATCGAATATTTAAGAAGAATTTGCAATATGAGAAGAGTCCATTGCCCATTATTTCCTCTGTTAACTATTTTACTGTGGGAGACATAGCGAACTGCTCTGACGATGCTATCAAGTTGTCTGCCAGAAGTTTTGGACTGTTCTGGTATGAGACACCAAGGTATTCGTTATTCCGATTATCTGCAATCGAAGTCGACTTTGGAGTTTTCTGTAGCATAACTGCTGTCTTTTGAGATCTGCTATTATATATACGCAGTATTTAGATTATCACCCGGTCATGTACGAGGACACAGCGGGAGACGTTGCTATCAGTAGGAAAGTGTTAATTATGTTTGTGAGCCGAATGCTCCATTTTCTGCAGACGATCACTTATCAAGCCAGTACATGGCGCCGGTGGTCTTCACCGATAAGGCAGTAGCATGTCTTAATTTTATCAGTGCATCAAGTCCCAGTAATCCAAAGTTCTTACGTAAAGCGCTGTGTGGGGGAATTACTAAGCCGACACAGTCACAAATACGAACCCACTATCTGTAGGGTATATATAGTATAGATGGTTAAACATTGCTCACTGCGCAACGATATATTTCTTCCAATCAAGGTGGAGCCTCTTGCAACTACTTCTTGTTACACCATAAATTAAATGCATATCTGAAAATTTCTGTAATAGGTATTGTATTGTATTGTGTTGTATGGATCTGGGGACCTAGAAACGAAAGAGAGACTTTGTCCCCGCCGAATCCCTCAGTGGTACATAAGCCCACAATAGGCTACAGCAGTCCACTCACCCCACCGCCGGCCCGCACCGAACGCAGGGTTATTCTGCGGGTCGCCCCCCCCCCCTCCCCCTCCGGGAACGTGTCACTCCAGACGACTGTAACCCCATTGTTTGCGTGGTAGAGTAATTATGGTGTACACGAGGGTGGAGGAAGTGTTTGTGCAGCAATCGCCAACATAGTGTAACTGAGGCGGAATAAGGGTAATCAACCTTCATTCGCCAAGACATATGGAAAACCGCCTTAATAACCACCCACAGACTGGCTGGCACACCGGACCTCGACACTAATCCGCTGGGCGGATTCGTGCTGTGGGGCAACACGCCTTCCCACCCGGAAAGCAGTGCGTTTGACCACACGGGTTAGCGGGCGGGCTTTGAAATAGGCAACTCTCCATCTTCGACAGCACTTCATTAATTTTAAATAGTGACTTAGAGGCCTTACATGCTATACGATCTCAAATTCGTATCTAATGTAGTAATTCTGAGTTGGACGATCAACAAACAGTTACGAATTACATTACAAGCAATCTGCACTTGATTTCTCAGCTACTCAGTGAAGTGTACCATATGCAATACTAGTAAAGAGATAATTAGGTGTAAATGAACAAAAAAATCATTACACCTCGTAATAAGTTAGGGTTTTATGGAATTTCCCTTAATGAAGGAAAATTGCGACGCAACTTGGTTTTTAAAGAAGTTTATATCTTTTTTCTGTTGTAATGAACCTGATCCATGTCTTTTGAACTTTAAGAAATTTGCTGACTCTCGTTGTACCACCAAAATTAGTTTCTCTGTAAATGCCACTAAAAACTCGTAAAACACAACTTTCTTTTCTCTTTTTCTTTTTCTGTTTCGCAAAATATTTCTCTCCCCCCCCCCCCCCATGAACCACGTACCTTGGCGTTGGTGGGGAGGCTTGAATGCCTCAGTGGTACAGATAGCCGTACCGTACGTGCAACTACAATGGAGGGACATCTGTTGAGAGGCCAGACAAACGTGTGGTTGCTGAAGAAGGGCAACAGCCTTTTCAGTAGTTGCAGGGGCAACAGTCTGGATGATTGACTGATCTGACCTTGCAACACTAACGAAAACGGCCTTGCTGCGCTGGTACTGTGAACGGCTGAAAGCAAGGGGAAACTACAGCTGTAATTTTTACCAAGGGCATGCAGCTTTACTGCATGGAGACCTGCATTAAACCAGTCTCTGGAGTGAAGACCACGACAACAACAACAACAAAATAATTGTAGCATTACTCACGAAAGACATTACCAGTTTCTTTACTAACTTACCAGTCAATAATATGTTGTATTAATATTGTGGCATAACATCTGTTACTTTGAAATATAGATTATGAAATATAATTTGTTACTTTCACAAACGCCTTTTCCTTACTGCAAATATTTTCTGATTGTAATAAACATGGAATATTTTGGAATTATGTCAAATATAAACAAAATGGAACTTTACAAAACTGATCATCTGAATCAACGATTGTTCTATGAGCTTCTGGAACAGAGCATGATTAATGTACCCCATAGATCTGGCGCCAAGAAACACTGCTAATATTTCGATATTGCGGTTGAGCAGTACATAAAGCCCTTTGCTAGTTATCACTGGGAAACTATGCACTATGTCTTATAACAAGACTGTGAACTTCGTGGCTGCAAAGAGTGCTTATGACGTTGTGCTTATTGGACAACAAGAACTGGAAACAAGTGGCACTTATGTGGAAAGTAATAACAAAGACTTCAGCTAATTCTATTGAAAATAACCTAGACCACTTTCTTTTTTAATGAGGTCAAGTACACATTATAACTCCAGCACGTTAACACAAGTAAAAAGTTAAGTAAAAATTTGAAAACATTGTATCCTCTTAACATTACTTAGTAAATATTGCTGTGGTAGTGATAGGCACTAACAGGCAATCGGTGTAGACTAACATGTTTTGTCACAGTGTCAAGGGATATCTTATAATTAGCAATGAGGTGAGAATCGAGGTAAAGTATTAGAGAATTTGTACCATGGAAAAAAACTGGAATGGCTTCTATATTTATGAATTACGTTTCATGAGGATTTGGCAAACAGCCTCACCCAAAATGATAAGAGAGGGCATATTCAACACAAATCAGTACATAAGGAAGTATATCATGTGCACTACACTATTGTTGTGCTAAGATGACTTAGTTATGATGAACAGTATCTGTACAGCCTTGCTGTGCTGGTACGGCGAACGGCTGAAAGCAAGGGGAAACTACGGCCGTAATTTGTAACGAGGGCATGCAGCTTTACTGTATGGATAAATGATGATGGCGTCCTCTTGGGTAAAATATTCTGCAGGTAAAATAGTCCCCCATTCGGATCTCTGGGCGGGGACTACTCAGGAGGAAGTCTTTATCAGGAGAAAGAAAACTGGCGTTCTACGGATCGGAGCGTGGAATGTCAGATCCCTTAATCGAGCAGGTAGATTAGAAAATTTAAAAAGGGAAATGGATAGATTAAAGTTAGATATAGTGGGAATTAGCGAAGTTCGGTGGCAGGAGGAACAAGACTTTTGGTCAGGTGAATACAGGGCTATAAATACAAAATCAAATAGCGGTAATGCAGGAGTGGGTTTAATAATGGATAAAAAAATAGGAGTTCGGGTAAGCTACTGCAAACAACATAGTGAACGCATTATTGTGGCCAAGATAGACACGAAGCCCACGCCTACGACAGTAGTACATGTCTATATGACAACTAACTCTGCAGATGATGAAGAAATTGAAGAAATGTATGATGAGATGAAAGAAATCATTCAGGTAGTGAAGGGAGACGAAAATTTAATAGTCATGGGTGACTGGAATTCGATAGTAGGAAGAGGAAGAGAAGGAAACGTAGTAGATGAATATGGATTGGGGGTAAGAAATGAAAGAGGAAGCCTCCTGGTAAAATTTTGCACAGAGCACAACTTAATCAAAGCTAACACTTGGTTCATGAATCATAAAAGAAGGTTGTATACATGGAAGAAGCCTGGAGATACTGACAGGTTTCAGATAGATTATATAATGGTAAGACAGAGATTTAGGAACCAGGATTTAAATTGTAGGGCATTTCCCGGGGCAGATGTGGACTCTGACCTCAATCTATTGGTTACGAACTGTAGATTAACACTGAGGAAACATCAAAAAGGTGAGAGTTTAAGGAGATGGGACCTAGATAAACTGACTAAACCAGAGGTTGTACAGAGTTTCAGGAAGAGCATAAGGGGCCAATTGACAAGAATGGGGGAAAGAAATACAGTAGAAGAAGAATGGGTAGTCATAGCGTGTAGGCTTTCACGACCGGCGTCTTCAGTAATTAAAACTTCCAAGCTAAGAGGCAGTGGTCCAATAGTAGAAATGCTTCTGCCTGACGTTTCGCTGCCAGCTGCGAGCAACATCATATGAGGTGAGTCTACGACTGGCTGCTAGACCGTGGAGGTCCTGTTTATATAGAGCGCGTAGAGGGCGCCACCACTCGTCACGTATTGTCAACAGCAAAACTATCTCTGGCTGGCGTCATTACTCTCGATCGAAGGTAATCGGTTGTCACATCTTTGTTACAAAGTCGATCGCCATATCTTATCTAACTTCAAGCCTTCTTCTTTCCTGTTAAAATTATTGTGGTGTTTAAAAATCTCTACAGCATCTCTATACATACGTGCATAATAATGCGATGTCTTAGCTAGCACGCTCGTCTCACTTAATTTTATTTCATGGTCACCCGTTTCCTAAACATGTTCCGCTACAGCCGATTTGTCCGTGTGTCCCAGTCGACAGATCCTTTTGTGTTCGGTTAGGCGAGTATTGACACTTCTTTTTGTGGTTCCAATGTAAACCTTCCCACAACTACACGGAATTTTATACACACCAGGAGTAGCTAAAGGGTGTCGTCCATCTTTCGCCGATCTTAAGCATTCACTAATCTTCTTGGTGGGTCTGAAGATTGTTTCAACTCTGAACTTGGCCAGCACTTCCCGATACGGTCCGTAATATTGTGGATGAATGGAAGAAAAACTTTCCCCACCGATGGTTGTTGTTGTTGCACGTTTTCGGACATTTCTCTTCTGGGATGGAGTGCTCGATCTATCTCCTTGCAAGCGTACCCATTTCTCTGCAAAGCGGTTCGCAAGTGGTTTAGTTCCTCTTGCAAATAAGCTGGCTCACAGATTTTATTAGCCCAGTCCACCAATGTCTTGATAATACCTCTCTTCTGCCTGGGATGATGGTTCGAATCTTTATGAAGATAACGATCGGTGTGGGTATCTTTTCTGTAGACTTTGTGACCCAGAGTCCCTTCTGCTCGTTTAATTACTGAGACGTCCGAAAAATTAATCGGTCCATTACTCTCTGTCTCCATAGTGAATTGTATATTTGAATTGATGCTATTCAAATGCTTCAAAAAACGGTTCAGTTCTTCCTCACCGTGATTCCATATGACAAAAGTTTCGTCCACATACCGATACCACTTCAAAGGCCTTTTTCTGGCTGACTGCAGTGCTTGCTGTTCAAAAAATTCCATAAAAATATTAGCAACGGCTGGACTTAGAGGGCTACCCATTGCCATTCCATTAATTTGTTCATAAAACTCATTATTGTACTGAAAATAAGTCGTGGAAAGGCAATGTCTACACAAAGCTACTATATCAGTAGGAAATATGTCAGATATGCAAGCAAGAGCTTCGTTGACAGGAACCATGGTCAACGGAGACACCACATCAAAGCTGACAAGAATATCACTGGGGCTGACAGTAATCTCCTTCAATTTTTCGATGAAGTGCATAAAGTTTTTAATATGATGATCAGTTTTTCCAATAAACGGTTGTAACAAGGTGGCAAGATGTCTAGCCAGCTCTTGAGTAGGGTATCCAATAGCACTTACTATCGGTCTCAGTGGGACATTAGGTTTATGCACCTTAGGTAGCCCATATGATCAAGGAGGATAAGCTTCCGTTTTGCAAAGATCTTTTTTATCCTCTGAAGGAATAGAAGACTTTTTTATTAATTGATTGGTAACTGTCAACACTTTCGTTGTAGGATCCTTTTTCAACTTTTTATAAGTGGTAACATTCAAAAGGTCACTTATCTTCTTGTGGCAGTCTTCACTCTTCATCACCACGATAGCATTTCCCTTGTCAGCAGAAAGTACAATAATACTCTTGTCCGCATTAATCTCCCGTAATGCTTTCTTTTCTCCTTGAGACAGATTACTGCGAGGTGGCTTAGCTTTACGCAGTATCCTGTCTGTTTCCATCCTAACTTCATCAGCAGTGTGTGATGGTAACAACTGTTTCACGCATGGAACTGGCAATTCTACGAGAACGGATCCATCAAACACGTCGAGGACTGGCGGTAGCATGCAGCCAACTATTAAATCTCCATCTATTTATTAGCAATACAATTCAGGTTTGCGATTGGAATAAGGTGGATGGGCTAACATTTAGATCCATGGAACATAGTGCAGAAGTGTCTTCCAATAGGCAGAAGAAGAAGTTTGATAATCTACAGAAGAGCAGACAGGAAACACCGGTTATAGACAATTCTCGAAAGGTTATAAATTTGTCCGGAAAAGAATTATCTAGGGAAGAAACTTCTGTTCTCTCGAAAGGAGGTAATTTTGCAATTACTCCACTGAAGATTCCAACGGAGGATATTGTAGCTATTATAGAGGCGGGGATTCGGCTGTTACCATCACACACTGCTGAAACAGCCAGGATACTGCGTAAAGCTAAGCCAACTAGCAGTAATCCGTCTCAAGGAGAAAAGAAAGCATTACGGGAGATTAATGCGGACAAGAGTATTATTGTACTTTCTGCTGACAAGGGAAATGCTACCGTGGTGATGAAGAGTGAAGACTGCCACAAGAAGGTCAGTGACCTTTTGGATCTTACTACTTATAAATAGTTGAAAAAGGATCCTACAACGAAAGTGTTGACAGTTACCAATCAATTAATGAAAAAGTATTCTATTCCTTCAGAGGATAAAAAAGATCTTTGCAAAACGGAAGCTTATCCTCCTTGATCATATGGGCTACCTAAGGTGCATAAACCTAATGTCCCACTGAGACCGATAGTAAGTGCTATTGGATACCCTACTCAAGAGCTGGCTAGACATCTTGCCACCTTGTTACAACCGTTTATTGGAAAAACTGATCATCATATTAAAAACTTTATGCTCTTCATCGAAAAATTGAAGGAGATTACTGTCAGCCCCAGTGATATTCTTGTCAGCTTTGATGTGGTGTCTCCGTTGACCACGGTTCCTGTCAACGAAGCTCTTGCTTGCATATCTGACATATTTCCTACTGATATAGTAGCTTTGTGTAGACATTGCCTTTCCACGACTTATTTTCAGTACAATAATGAGTTTTATGAACAAATTAATGGAATGGCAATGGGTAGCCCTCTAAGTCCAGCCGTTGCTAATATTTTTATGGAATTTTTTGAACAGCAAGCACTGCAGTCAGCCAGAAAAAGGCCTTTGAAGTGGTATCGGTATGTGGACGAAACTTTTGTCATATGGAATCACGGTGAGGAAGAACTGAACCGTTTTTTGAAGCATTTGAATAGCATCAATTCAAATATACAATTCACTATGGAGACAGAGAGTAATGGACCGATTAATTTTTCGGACGTCTCAGTAATTAAACGAGCAGAAGGGACTCTGGGTCACAAAGTCTACAGAAAAGATACCCACACCGATCGTTATCTTCATAAAGATTCGAACCATCATCCCAGGCAGAAGAGAGGTATTATCAAGACATTGGTGGACTGGGCTAATAAAATCTGTGAGCCAGCTTATTTGCAAGAGGAACTAAACCACTTGCGAACCGCTTTGCAGAGAAATGGGTACGCTTGCAAGGAGATAGATCGAGCACTCCATCCCAGAAGAGAAATGTCCGAAAACGTGCAACAACAACAACCATCGGTGGGGAAAGTTTTTCTTCCATTCATCCACAATATTACGGACCGTATCGGGAAGTGCTGGCCAAGTTCAGAGTTGAAACAATCTTCAGACCCACCAAGAAGATTAGTGAATGCTTAAGATCGGCGAAAGATGGACGACACCCTTTAGCTACTCCTGGTGTGTATAAAATTCCGTGTAGTTGTGGGAAGGTTTACATTGGAACCACAAAAAGAAGTGTCAATACTCGCCTAACCGAACACAAAAGGATCTGTCGACTGGGACACACGGACAAATCGGCTGTAGCGGAACATGTTTAGGAAACGGGTGACCATGAAATAAAATTAAGTGAGACGAGCGTGCTAGCTAAGACATCGCATTATTATGCACGTATGTATAGAGATGCTGTAGAGATTTTTAAACACCACAATAATTTTAACAGGAAAGAAGAAGGCTTGAAGTTAGATAAGATATGGCGATCGACTTTGTACCAAAGATGTGACAACCGATTACCTTCGATCGAGAGTAATGACGCCAGCCAGAGATAGTTTTGCTGTTGACAACACGTGACGAGTGGTGGCGCCCTCTACGCGCTCTATATAAACAGGACCTCCACGGCCTAGCAGCCAGTCGTAGACTCAGCTCATATAATGTAGCTCGCAGCTGGCAGCGAAACGTCAGGGAGAAGTATTTCTACTATTGGACCACAGTCTGTTAGCCTGGAAGTTTTAATTACTGAAGAATGGGTAGCTTTGAGGGATGAAGTAGTGAAAGCAGCAGAGGATCAAGTAGGTAAAAAGATGAGGGCTAGTAGAAATCCTTGGGTGACAGAAGAAATACTGAATTTAATTGATGAAAGGAGAAAATATAAAAATGCAGCAAATGAAGCAGGCAAAAAGAATACAAACGTCTCAAAAATGAGATCGACAGGAAGTTCACAATGGCTTAGCAGGCATGGCTAGTGGACAAATGTAAGGATGTAGAGGCTTATCTCGTTATGGGTAAGATAGATACTGCCTACAGGAAAATTAAAGAGACCTTTGGAGAAAAGAGAACCACTTGTATGAATATCAAGAGCTTAGATGGAAACGCAGCTCTTAGCAAAGAAGGGAAGGCAGAAAGGTGGAAGGAGTATATAGAGGGTGGATACAAGGGCGATATACTTGATGGCAATGTTATAGAGAGGGAAGAGGGTGTAGATGAAGATGAAATGGGAGATGTGATACTGATAGAGCACTGAAAGACCTAAGTCGAAACAAGGCCCCGGGAGTAGACAACATTCCATTAGAACTACTGATAGCCTTGGGAGAGCCAGTCCTGACAAAACTCTACCATCTGGTGAGCAAAGTGTATGAGACAGGCGAAATACCCTCAGACTTCAAGAAGAATATAATAATTCAAATTACAAAGAAAGCAGGCGTTGAGAGATGTGAAAACTACCGGACAATGAGTTTAATAAGTCACGGCTGCAAAATACACGAATTCTTTGCAGACGAAAGGAAAAACTGGTAGAAGCTGACCTCGGGGAAGATCAGTTTGGATGCCGTAGAAATATGGGAACACGTGAGCAATACTGACCTTACGACTTATCTTCGAACCTAGATTAAGGAAAGGCAAACCTAAATTTCTAGCATTTGTAGACTAAGAGAAAGCTTTTGACAATGTTGACTGGAATACTCTCTTTCAAATTCTGAAGGTGGCAGGGGTAAAATACAGGGAGCGAAAGGCTATTTACAATTTGTACAGAAACCAGATGGCAGTTATAAGAGTCGAGGGACATGAAAGGGAAGCAGTGGTTGGGAAGGGAGTGAGACAGGATTGTAGCCTCTCCCAAATGTTATTTAATCTGTATATTGAGCAAGCAGTAAAGGAAACAAAAGAAACAATCGGAGTAGGTATTAAATCCATTTAGAAGAAATAAAAACTCGTAAGGTTCGCCGATGACATTTTAATTCTGTCAGAGACAGCAAAGGACTTGGAAGAGCAGTTGAACGGAATGGACAGTGTGTTGAAGGAAGGATATAAGACGAACATCAACAAAATCAAAACGAGGATGATGGAATCCAATCGAATTAAGTCTGGTGATGCTGAGGGAATTAGATTAGAAAATGAGACACTTAAAGTACTAAAGGAGTTTTGCTATTTGGGGAGCAAAATAAATGATGATTGTCGAAGTAGAGAGGATATAAAATGTAGACTGGCAATGGCAAGGAAAGCGTTTCTGAAGAAGAGAAATTTGTTAACATCGAGTATGGATTTAAGTGTCAGGATTCGTTTCTGAAAGTATTAGTATGGAGTGTAGCTATGTATGGAAGTGAAACATGGACGATAAACAGTTTGGACAAGAAGAGAATAGAAGCTTTCTAAATGTCGTGCTACAGAAGAATGCTGAAGATTAGGTGGGTAGATCACATAACTAATGAGTAGGTATTGAGTAGGATTGGAGAGGAGTTTGTGGCACAACTTGACTAGAAGAAGGGATAGGTTGGTAAGACACGTTCTGAGGCATCAAGGAATCACCAATTTAGTATTGGAGGGCAGCGTGGAGGGTAAAAATCTTAGAGGGAGACCAAGAGATGAATACACTAAGCGGATGCAGAAGGATGTGTGTGTGTGTGTGTGTGTGTGTGTGTGTGTGTGTTTGTATGTGTGTGTACGTGAGAGAGATAGGCAGAGAGAGAGAGAAAGAGAGAGAGAGATAGAGAGGGAGAGAGAGAGAGTTATGGTTGATATCTCCTACTAAACTGTTTGATCAATTTCAGTCAAATTTGAAACAAATACTATTTATCGACTAGGAAGAAGCACTGTTGTGGTAAAAACCACTCCGCTGCTGTAGGGGTTGTGGTGGAGCCTTTGACATATAGACTGCCCAGCATGACTGGCATGATGTGTGGGTGGCAGTGGAATGCCTTCCAGGAATGTAGGTGTGCATAGGCACAGCTGAGCAGAAGGGGGGGGGGGTGGGAAGGAACATGGAATGCATTGCTAGAGTGCAAGGATGAGATGGATAGAGAAAGATGGAGATGAAGAATTAGGAGTAGAAGACAGACACTGAAAGGGGGACAAGGAGATCGACATACAGAGAATGGGAGGATGAGATGGACAGATGGAGATGAGAGGATCAGATGGACAGGAAGAGAGTGGGAGGAGGAGGTGGATAGAGAGAGAGGATATGGAGAGGTGGACAGAACGTGGAGGTAGAAGGAGGTCGGCAGGTAGAGTGGAGAGATACTGGAGAAGGAGATGTATTAAAGAGGCAGAGGATGAGGTGATCTGAGAGAGTTGGTGGAGGAGATGGCCAGAGAGAGGTGGGAGGAGAGAAAAGGAAGAGAGAGTGTGGAGGAGGAGATGGGCAGAAATAGAGAAGGGATTGGGAGGTAGACTGAGAGAGTGGAAGGAAAGGAAGGACAGAATAGGGGGAGAGGGAAATTGTATGAGAGATGGGAGAGAAAGCAATGGACTGATTGAGGGGAGGTGCAACGAGAGAGGAGAAGACTGAATGACAGAGGGGTGAGGATAAGATGGAATGGGGCAGAGGGGAGGAGGAGATGAAATCACAGAGGGTGAGGAGGAGATGGTGATGAAGAGGGAAGATGAGGACGAGTAGCTGTTGAGAGAGGTGTAAAGAGTCAGTTGGAAGTGGGTGGTGAATGAGGAAGTAAATGGAGGAATGCAGATTGTGAAGAGGCAGGTGGAAGAGGTTCAGAGTATGAGAGAAGGCGAAAGAGGGACAATATATGAGGATGCATGTGTTACAAGGACAGAATGTGATGAACCAGAGAGATGTAGAAGGGGTAAGGTAGATTAGAGGAATTGAAATCGTTCGTTATCATTTTGAAGAAGCAGCAGAGTTTAAGAAACTGAGGAGCTACTTGAGTGAGAAATAGCGGCTCCAGTCTCGTAAACTGACACGCGGTCGGGAGAACGGTCCGCTGACCACATGCCACTCCATATCCGCATCCAGTGACGCCTGTGGGTTGAGGATGACACGGCGGCCTGTCGGTACCGTTGGGGTTTCATGGCCTGTTTGGGCGGAGTTTAGGTTTTTAGTACAGATTCAGACTTACATGTAAGCAATATGTGTAACATATGTGTATGTGAGTAAAGCACTGGCCAAAATGCTAGTACTGTAAACAAAAGTGCTGGCAGTAGTTCAGTGGCTAGCTGCCATACAACTACGAAATTGTGGGGTTACTGATCACGGTGCTCCAGCCACGCTTCCAAGTATTCTCAAATATTTTCCGTGGGGTTAAGACTGGATGATATAGCAGATAATTTGAGATGCCATATGGTTCACAAGTGTTGGAAGGAAAGTCTGCACACAGACCTGCAAACACGGCTGTCGTCATTTTGGAAGACTGGAGTGTCGATAGAACACAGTTGATGAATATCTAGAAGAAAGGGCAAGCCTTGGTGGCTGTTGACTTTGAAATGTACATTTCCGTTCATGTCCACTGTAATCCACAGCCCCCACACGCTGTGGCTTAAAGACCTCACTCGATAGTCGGTGACGACACTCGACATCTACATCTACATCTACATGGATACTGTGCAAATCGCATTTTAGTGCTGGCAGAGGGTTCATCGAGCCACCTTCACAATTCTCTATTATTCCGACCTCGTATAGCGCGCAGAAAGAGCGAACACCTGTATCTTTCTGTACGAGCTCTGATTTCCTTTATTTTAACGTGGTCATCGTTCCTATGTAGGTCGGTGTCAACAAAATATTTTCGCATTCGGAGGAGAAAGTTGGTGATTGGAATTTCGTGAGAAGATACCGTCGCAACGAAAAACACCTTTCATTTAATGATGTCCAGCCCAAATCCTATATTATTTCTGTGACACTCTCTCCCATATTTTGCGATAATACAGTGCGTGCTGCCTTTCTTTGACCTTTTTTGATGTACTCCGTCAGTCCTATCCGGTAAGGATCCCACACCGAGCAGCAGGATTCTAAAAGAGGACGGACAAGCGTAGTGCAGGCAGTCTCCTTAGTAGATCTGTTACATTTTCTAAGTGTCCTGCCAATAAAACGCAGTCTTTGGTTAGCCGTCCCTACAACGTTTTCTATGTGTTCAATTTAAGTTGTTCGTAATTGTAATACCTAGATATTTAGTTGAATTTACGGCTTTTAGATTAGACTGATTTATCGTGAACCGAAGTTTAACGAATTCCTTTTAGCACTTAAGTGGAAGACCTCACGTTTTTCGTTATTTAGGGTCAACTGCTAATTTTCGCACCATTCAGATATCTTTTCTAAATCGTTTTGCAATTTGTTTTAATGTTCTGATGATTTTATTAGTCGATAAACGAGAGCGTCATCTGCAAACAGCCTAGGACGGTTGCTCAGATTGTCTCCTAAATCGTTTATAGAGATAAGAAACAGCAAAGGGCCTATAGCACTACCTTGGGGAACGCCAGAAATCAATTCTGTTTTACTCGATTACTAGGAACTGTGACCTCTCTGACAGGAAGTCACAAATCCAGTCACATAACTGAGACGATATTCCATAAGCACGCAATTTCACTACAAGCCGATTGTGTCGTAGTGTCAAAAGCCTTCCAGAAATCGAGAAAGACGGAAGCGATCTGAAATCCCTTGTCAATAGCATTCAGAACTTCATGTGAATAAAGAGCTAGTTGTGTTTCACAGGAACGATGTTTTCTAAACCCATGTTGACTGAATAGGCAGTTTTCTTCAAAGTAATTCATACTGTTCGAACACAATATATGTTCCAATATTCTGCTGCATATCGACGTTAACGATATGGGCCTGTAATTTAGTGGATTACTCGTACCTTTCTTGAATATTGGTGTGGCCTGTGCAACCTTCCAGTCTTTGGGTACGGATCTTTCGTCGAGCGAACGGTTGTATATGATTGCTAATCATGGAGCTAATGCATCAGCGTACTCCGAATGGAACCTAACTGGTATACAGTCTGGACCAGAAGACTTG
This sequence comes from Schistocerca serialis cubense, assembly GCF_023864345.2. Classification (NCBI taxonomy): domain Eukaryota; kingdom Metazoa; phylum Arthropoda; class Insecta; order Orthoptera; family Acrididae; genus Schistocerca; species Schistocerca serialis. The sequence goes on along the minus strand of NC_064644.1, from coordinate 572,384,737 downwards.
CTTCAATAAGTTATTTAAGTTGCTTCACCACTCCGAGGATATTTACTTCTACGTTACTCATGTTGGCAGTTGTTCTCGATTCTAATTCTGGAATATTTACTTCGTCTTCTTTTGTGAAGGCATTTCAGAAGGCTGTGTTTAGTAACTGCTTTTGCAGTACAGTCTTCTATAGTATCTCCATTGCTATAGCGCAGAGAAGGCATTGATTGTTTCTTGCCGCTATCGTACTTCACATACGAGCAGAATCTCTCTGGGTTTTCTGCTAGGTTTCGAGACAAAGTTTCGTTGTGGAAACTGTTATAAGCCTGCCTCATTGAAGTCTGCACTAAATTTCGAGCTTCTGTAAAAGATCGCCGATCTTGGCGATTTTGCGTCTGTTTAAATTTGGCATGTTTGTTTCGTTGTTCCTGCAACAGTGTTTTAATCCGGTTTGTGTACCAAGGAGGATCAGCTCAGTCGTTTGTTAATTTATTTGATATAAATTTCTCAATTGCTGCCGATACTATTTGTCTGAATTCGAGCCACATCTGGTTTACACTTATACTATTAATTTGGAATGAGTGGAGATTGTCTCTCAGGAAGGCGTCAAGTGAATTTTTATCTGATTTTTTGAATAGCTATATTTTTTGGAGGATTTGGGGATTACAATATTCAGTCTCGCTACGACAACCCTGTGTTCACTAATCTCTGTATGAGTTTTGATGCTCGTTATTAACTGAGGATTATTTGTTGCTAATATGTCAAGTGTGTTATCACAACCGTTTACTATTCGCGTGGACTCATGAACTAACTGCTAAAAATTATTTTCAGAGAATGCGTTTAGCACAATTTCGGATTATATTTTAGGCGTACCTCCGGAAATAAACATGTATTTTCGCCAAGATATCGAGGGTAAATTAAAGTCACAACGAACGGCTATCGTATGAGTCGGGTACGTGTATGACATCAAACTCAAGTTTCCTTTGAACCTTTCGGCAGCTGTATCGTTTGAATTGGGAGGTTGGTAAAAGGATCCAATTATTATTTTATTCCGGTTGCCAACAATGACCTCTGCCTATACAAACTCACCGGAGGTATCTATATCGATTTCGCGACAAGTTAAACTACTTCTCACAGCACCGCGCGGCATTAGCCGAGCGGTCTAAGGCTCTGCTGCAGTCATGGACTATGCGGCTGGTCCCGGCGGAGGTTCGATTCCTCCCTTGGGCACGGGTGTGTGTGTTTGTCCTTAGGATAATTTAAGTAGTGTGTAAGGTTAGGGACTGGTGATCTTAGTAGTTAAGTCCCATAAGATTTCACACACATTTGAACATTTTGAACTTCTGACAGCAACAAACACGCCGCCGCCAACCGTGTTTAGCCTATCGTTTCGGAACACCGTTAGGTTCTTCCCAAAAATTTCGTCTGAGCTTATATCTGGCTTTAGACAGCTTTCAGTGCCTATAACGCATCAGTACTTTCTATTAGCGCTTGGAACTCTGGTACTTACCCAACACAGCTACGACAATTTACAACTGTTATACCAATGGTTCCTGTATCTATGTTCTTCCTGCGTTCGGCCTGCACGCTTTGTGACTGAAGCCCTTGTGTTTTCCCGATACCCTCTAACCTAAAAAACCGCCCAGTTCACGCCACACAGCCCCTGCTACCCGTGTAGCCGCCTCCTGCATATAGTGGGCACCTGACCTATTCATCGAAACCAGAAACCCAACCACCCTTTGGCGCAAGTCGAGGAATCTGCATGGTCACAGAATCGTCTGAGCCTCTGATTCAGACCCTCCACTCGGCTCTTTACCAGAGGTCCGCAATCGGCCTTGTCGACTATGCTGCAAATGGTCAGCTCTGCTATCGTCTTGCAAGCAAGACTGGCAGCCTTCACCACTTCTGTTAGCCGCTCGAAACCAGAGACAATCTCTTCTGATCCAAAATGACACACATCATTGGTACCGAAGTGAGCAACCACCTGCAGTTGGCTGCACCCTGTGCTCTTCATAGCATCTAGGAGGACTCTTTCCACATCTTAAATGACTCCACCCGGTATGCACATGGAGTGCACATTGGTTTTCTTTCCCTTCTCGTCAGCCAAGTCCGTAAGTGGCCCCACAACGCACCTAACGTTGGAGCTATCGACTACCAATAATCGTACCCTCACTGATTGCCCGGATCTTGCAGGCTGAGTGGTTTCCTCTGAAACAGGACAGGCGACAGCATCCGGCTCAGCGACAGTGTCCGTCACAGACAGCACCTGGAACCTGTTTGTCAGATAAAGTGGGGAGGCGTTACGTACTGCCGCCTGGGAAGTCTTTCGCCGCCTGCTTAGCCCCGCGGCTCCCACTCGACCACAGGTGAGGAGTCAATCTCAGTGCGAGCAGTAACTGGGTTGGCCAATGACGAAAACGCAACAACTGCGTCCACTAATACGCAGAGATTCGAAAACTACCAAAGCACTCAGGTGAAACTAAATAATTCTCCCCGATTAGGAACTTTTAATATGTCACAAAATCGGTTTACTTTCAGACGCAAACGAAAACGCGAGAACTGTGGCTATTAAATGTTAAATTTACATGCAGAAACTCAAGAAACTGAACTATTAAAGGACACAGATGATATAATAAAATTCGCTCCTGGTTAGGAATTTGTAAATGTCACAAAAGCGGTTACTTCCCTGATGCTGCGTCTGTCTCGGTCGACGACTGCTATAGAAGAGGCAAAAGTCCGCCTTGTGGGCCGGACTACACGTCTCTGATGGACCGCTGCTTCCCAGTGTTGCCTGGCCCATTGAATACCAACTGCTGTGACCGCCGTCGCCATCGACGGCGCGACATCCAACTCTGAATGTCTTTTGCATTTTGTTCCCTTCTCGATGTTCACTCACAGACTCGGTGAGATGGACCCGCGTTCACTTGCAGCAGAAGTACCTGTAAGTCCTGAAACCTTTTGGCACTGATATACCGTTCTCAAGTGCTTGTCGGCTAGAACCTTCTTACGACCATTCCTTGTATGCACGCTAGACACACTGTATTGATATACAAGAAGTCAGTCATCTTCAATGTAGACGTGATCCTGGGCTCGTCCAATACTCCTCGCTATCATTCTGCCACGCCTCCACGAGGACCCCTCTTGTAGTGCTAATGCCACGCATCTGGCTAGCAGGTAGACGTTCCTTCACTGTTACGATTTACGTCATTGCTAGTGTGAAACATGGCCGTCTGGTTCCAGTCTACGCCATCTACATCACTCGAAAACCACCAAATGCTCACTTACAATTTCCGTTTTCATTCCTAATTTTGATATTCCATATTAAAGCCCATGAAAGTGTATCAGAATTACATATCCTTTACCTTCTAAGGTTGCCATGTGTTTTCTGCTATTGGAAACTATTCTCCTTTACTGTACTGGGACAAAAATGAACGAGTGCACTGCATGAGTAGTGAATAAGATCCTTTGCTCTGTGTTTAGTTTTATCTGTGGTTCACATACCAGTCAGGCAATTGTGCAACGCTGGAGCATTCTTATTAGAGGCATAGCAGCGATCAGGAATTTTTCAGCGAATAAGATCTGTTATTTGTGAATCTGGGAAAAACTATCTGGAATACTTCATTCTGCAGACAAAAACTCGTTTATAATACTTTCTCGTTCTTTATATTGATGGTGAATATTTTGGAGGAATTTTATAGGTAACCAAAACATGCGTAAGAGTGAAATGTTTGTTTGTCATAACCATTAATTCAAGGAAATATTTGTCCCTCAGATAACTAATAACTTTAATTATTAGCGTTAATTGATCTCTTTGCTTTTCATTATGTCACGAATAACTCACCTGGTTGAAGTGTTTCTGGTTTCTGTGTAATGAGAGAACTCGTAATTTCTAGAATCTTCTTATGTTGTGCAGTTTTCTTGTCAATAATCAGAGTTTGACTTCTCAAACACGAATTTCCTTAAAGTAAAACCCCCCTCCATGATTCACAACCAAGTTTTAAATATTCTGTCGCAGCAACAAATTGTTTCTGACAAGCAAAAAAAAGTACATTATTTACCTTTAGCTGCTGCATCTGTTGATTTGTAGTTGCTATCAGTACTCCAGATACCAAACAGCATGCTGAGCAAGAGGTAACTCACTTTTATTTCAGGACAGATCTCACCCTGCATTCTTGAGCAAACGGTATTTAGTCAGGATAGTTAGGTGTCGTTCTAACAATCAGATTAATTTTCCGTGATGAGTACTGGTCATTACTAAAATTTATTTTCTTCCGAGTAGAGAAGTAATTTATTTTTGTGGATATTCCAAGGCAAACATTGCGTATCGTATCACGCAACGTTCACAATGTACGTCGGTACTGAGTGTTATGCAGTTTTCATTGAGCACGCGCTTATTCTCCTTTGGCATGTCATTAGGTTTATTTACTATATTTCAAATTTTACATTTCGCGAAGTTTAAAGTTTTTTTTTCACGACGCTTTTCACATGCACAACACAGGGTCAGCCGACGTTCGGTTTTGCTCAGCAATTGAATACGATACCTAAAGTACACGTTAGAGAAGGGGAAAGTTTTTGAAATCAAAACAATCAGTTTTCTCACATATATATAGTTTTTTATAGAAAGCTTACAAATTCTTAATATTTCTCTCGTTGTGTATCTGCGTCTAAAATCGATAATATTTGTTACGCATTCTTATGCTCGATGTTCATTTTTTATTGCTTTAGACACTAACTTGTACGTTTACTGTGGAAATATCTGTTTTAAACATAGTATTCCACGCAAATATGTGGACCGTAACACACGTAGAGTTTTCATGAGCGTCCGGACAGTGTCTAACAATTAGCGAATCTAGTGATATGGAGACATACTCTGAGATCGGCGGCTATATTATTTGTAAGGCGCATAGTTCCCCTTTACAGTCTGCTTCTGCGGCTGTCACGGCAAATATGTCACATGCTGAGAACCGTAGGCTTTTGTACACAAAAGAGATACCCAATCTGGCGTGGGATCCAAGTCCGTATCAAGTCACTGACTCCCATTCTCGAATACAACTACTACCTCGTCTCTTTCTTCTCTTTTTTTTTTTTTTTTTTTCTTTCCAGGTTGACTTCATTTAAAGGCCTACCTGACTGTGTTGTTACCATCGTTCACCGGTTCTAATTTGGGCTCATGTTACCTAGAATCATAAAGTTCGCTTTGTGCTGCATTATCAGCCATATACGAGTAAGAGACAATCTGGATAGCAAATGATACTGCCATTTATCGTCTAGTAAATAGATCAGAAGATCAAAACCAATTGCAAAACAATGTAGACAAGATATCTGCATGGTGCGAAAACTGGCAATTGGGTATAAGTAATGAGCTGCTAGAACTCATCCACATGAGCACCAAAAGGCAAAAGGAATCCTCCAAATTACGGTTACACGATAAATCACACAAATCTGACGGCTGGACATTGAATTAAATACTTTGGGTTTACAGTTACGTATAACTTAAATTGGAATGATCACAAACATAACGCTGTGTGTAAAGCAAACCAAAGACTGCGATTTACTGGCAGAACACTTAGAAGGTGCAACACGCCTACTAACGAAACTGCGAACGCTACGCTTGTACGACCTCTTCTCGAGTACTGCTGTGCGGTAGGAGATCCGCTCAGAGTGTATCCACGGAGGAATAGAAAAAGTTTCAAAGAAGGGTAGCTCGTAGGCTAGAGGCCGCTACGGATATAATATGAGAACTGCGGTGGCAATCACTAAAACAAAGACGTTTTCCGTTGTGGCAGATTTTCCCATTAAATTTCAACTGTCAACTTTCTCTTCGGCGTGTGAAAATATGTAGTTACCACCCACCTACACAGGGGCAATGAGCGCCGTAGCAAAATGTGAGAAATCACTGCTCGCACAGAAAAATTTAAGTGATCACATTTCTCGGGCGCTGTTCGTGAGTAGAACTGTAGAGAAATAGCTTGAAGGTGGTCCGATGAACCGTCTGCTGGGGACTTAATTGCAAATTTCAGAGTAATCATGCAGATGTAGATGTACTTTGCAGCGGTTTTAGTTTCCGGTGTTACACGGTATACGAGAGGGACATGCATAGTTAGGCACGAAATTAAAAAAAAAAATGTGTGTTAGTTTTAGTTTTGATTGATTATCTAATGGAAACATCTAACAAATTTATTGAGAAAGGTGTGAGAGTACCATCTCATTTCTCAGCTTATCAAATTCAAGAAGCGAATCATTCTTCAACCATAGTTAGATTGTTGTATTTGCTGGTTGAACGCCAGAGCCTTCACACTCTTCAGGTGAATTCGATTGCGGAGGCATGGGTAGATAAGAAACGCCGGCCACATTATGTCAAAACATGCGATGCTGTCTGTAATATAGAGCCACTAGCTTTGCAACGGAATGTGAAAATTATTTTTGTTTTAGAACGTGACAAAAGAATACTGAACATAATGTAGATTATTGTAGATATGGTATGAGAGGTAGCATAATTCTGTAATAACAGAGTCATCAACCATAAGGCCTCAAAGGTCCTCGAAGTTGAAACACTTTAAATAAACTGAAGCTCAAACAAATTTCAGTATTTTCCATAGGTAATACTTGCCCGTAATGTTTGAGTAAGCGCAATAGAAGATGATCAGCTACGGGAAGATTATATTACGTGAAAAACATCTGCCGGAAAACATTGCGGAATTTGAAGTCAGAGGAGTGAAATTAATGGTGGAATGCCTCGTGATATCTTTCTCCTTTACCGTAGCAAAATATCAAAATAAATATCCCAGAAAATAATCTGGATAGAAACAGGAAAGTTGCGGACGTTAATAGGAAACAGAAGTATGGTTGCCAGATGTGCTGCCTGCCCCACATTTACTTTTGGAACGAACTCGTTACGTCGAAAAGCGCAGAAACAGGCTTTGAAATCTGCTACGAGAGCACTGCGTCAAACAGTGGGAAAAAACAAACAGCCATCATTGTCCGCTCGCTGCAGCACAAATCATACTCTCATTTATACGTTTTGTTTGCCATTTGTCTGACGATGGAGCCAAACAAAAAGAAAAAAAACTAATGATGCGTTCACGCGTTGCTACATTTGTGATACGAACTCTGCCTCTCCATCGGACTGAAAACTCGTCTGAAAAATTGATCGCTAATTGCCTTCGGACAGGCAGGGGTGGAAACAAATTCCTGCGTCATATATTTCCAGATTTTAGGTGCAAAATTTCGCACACCTGAGTTCTGATGAAAGGCTGCACGACATTTGGCAAATGATGGGGAAGGTAAACGCGGCTGACAGCGAGTGTAGATGATCTTCAGTGTTTTTGGGAATGTGTGTGAGTTTTGCTGTTCACGTGTGTGTGTGTGTGTGTGTGTGTGTGTGTGTGTGTGTGTGTGCGTGTGTGCGTGCGTGTGTGTGTGTGTGTGTGTGTGTGCCCACGCTCGACCGCCCTCGCAAGCGTGCGCATAATTGCACATGCGAATATGAATTCCTGCAGTAACCGACGCGTATCCAAAATGATATACATTAAAATTCACATTGATGACATATCCAAGATAGAGATTGCTAGGTTATAAACCTTCTTTGTATTACTTTCCGCCGCACGAGATTAGCCAAGCGGTCTGAGGCGCTGCAGTCATGGACTGTGCGGCTAGCCCCGGCGGAGGTTCGAGTCCTCCCTCGACATGGGTGTGAGTGTTTGTCCTTAGGATATTTAAGTTAACTAGTATGTAAGCTTAGGGACTGATGACCTTAGCAGGTAAGTCCCATAAGATTTGACACACATTTGAACATTTTTATTATTTTCCTGGGTAGCTTTGTTTCATCATTAATTCTAAAATTAATGTCTTGCTCAATCTGAAGCGACTTGCGATAAAATATTGACTTAGCTTTAAGGGACGTTTGGACTACATTCAAAGATTATTGTGTTCAAATAAAGACTACGGACGGTTGCCGAGAATACAAATATTGTCTATTGGTGAGTAAATCTATCCACACAAAACAGACACATTCACATCAAGTAGTATACGGATAATGTCTTCGTTATTCGGCACTTCAAAGAGTTTCAGTTCTTGTCTCAGTAATCAGAATTTCTTTCTTTCATACGCTACAGTTACATCACCACTACCAGAAGTTGATTGTCATCTTCTTCCTCTTCTCTCTCACGTTCTTGGACTTACGGCTGGCCTTTATTTTTAGCCTGTTGTCAAAGTCTTCAATATATTTGAAGTACTTTCTGATTCTCCAGCGTTCGTTTTCGGTACATGGTAAATAGTCGTTGTGCGTTGCTGCTCGGTGACGTGTGACACATGTAGCGGTATGCGCAAGCACCCAAACAGGAGAGTTGTTTTTTGATTTCGTGGTATGTGAAGGATTTGGTCGTATCAGTTCAGTTACGTCCGCACTTGCAGAGGTTGTCTGTCGATCACTGCCAGTTTCTGACGGAGCATACTCGATATACTAGTTTGACTTCGACGATGACATACCATCTAGATTTCACGGCCGACGTTGTATGAACGTTGAGTACATTTGTCAAGATGATGCTACATTTCCTTCGCTTCTACTTCTCTTCGATTCAGTTACAATGGGCTGTTGATGTAAGGATATTACAAAAGTCGCTGTAAGTGTGTAATTTTGTTTTGTTAGCTTTTGTTCTTTTACACCTAAATGCATGGTAATATTATATCATGCCGTGCTGATAAGAAACGCTCATTTCTGCAAGCTTTATCGATCGCGAATAACTTTCCTTCTTAACTATGAATACTTAGCTTTCTTGCTTCTTCCTTTATGTGCCAAATGAAGGTGCTCAACACATATTTCTCACGCTCACAAGATAAATGCCTGCCTTTTCCAACAGTAGAGTCAGCGCTTAGAGTTGTATTTTAAACACATTGGATAAACACTAGCAAAAGGCTCACTGTATGTTGTTGGCTCGTGGACCTGGTATAGGCCGTATGTTCCCGGTGTTCTATGGTTTACTTGCTACTAATATTTCTATCTTCTTCACTTTTTGAAGTAAAGTAGTTTCCAAGACGGCTGTTATTTCGTTTAGTATTTCTCGCCATTAATAGGTTACCATACGAGCTGTAATTACATTAAGGTACAGACAAAGCGATTTATGTGATGAGCTAGTTTTTCACTAGCCCATGTTCATGTCTTGTCTGATGTCTAGAAGTGCCGTTTTCCTTGTATTGAGCTTGGTATCTTCCGATGTTGTGGCCTGTAGAGTCCCGGAGATACCCGCAGACTTCGTGAGGTTTCCAGGCGACGAGAAAATTACACAGCTGTCGTCCATGTACGTTTTCGAAGAAGTTTTGATGTTATGGACCGTTAGACCTTGTACCTATGATGCTATGTGTACTAGTAACGGTTCGACGGCGACAGAATACATCGTTATTAACAGCGGACGCCCCTGCCTGACAGACTGACCAATAGGAACATCTTATCTCAAGTGTCCGCAGAGTAAGATCATGGAGCTGGCGTTCGCGATAAGTTTTCTTACGACGTTCGTCAAACGATATGAGCAGCCGATTTTCTGGAGCGAATGTGGCTGATGTAATCGACAGCTTTATCAGACTCTATGAATATTAAACCACATCTGATTTGACTTTCAGCAGCTGTGCAGATGACGTTTCTGAGCATGCGTTCTGCAGATGTAACACTTCGTCTAGGTACGGCGCAGTGCTGATGCATCTCAAGACTTTTCCCCAAAACAAATTCCGTCCCCAGTTTGATCTCATTTTGTCATTTTGAAGTCGTCAGTGAAGAGCGTGATATGCCTCTATTTTTTAGTCTTCTTGGCGTTTTCTCTTTTGAGTAGTTCAACTGTGATTCCCTGTTTCATTTCCTTGGGTATTCAGACAGCATGCGATACTTTATTTGTCAATTCAGGAGTGATGCTTCGATAATGTGCCTACATTGTTGCTAAGATTCAGCGGAAAGCCGGGTAGATGCCGGTAACTTTCCTTTTTATGCCTTTGAAGCTGCTTTTTTGATTTCCTCGTTCTTAAACAGAGAAATTGTCTTCTGGGGTGAGGTTGTTTCCGATCTTCCGAAGTATTTTATCACTTGGTTGTCTGTTGATCGTTGCTAGTTGATAAACATCATGGAAGTGGACGTGCGTGTAAGACATTATTTCGTGTTGTGTACGCAACATTAGTCCGGATTCGTCATAGACTTTGTAGATAATTATGGCGTTGCGCCATGGCACTGATCGTAGAACATGATGGAGGGACGCAGACTCAACTACGGGCGTGCCTTTGAATTTGAATCAAAGATTGATGGCTTCCTGGTAGTGTATTGTAATATTCCTAATTTTAGCTTCGAATAATTTTTATCCTGCAATAGGTGTTAGCGTTAAGGATGTTTCCACTCTGACACAGTTCTCGAAGATCCTGATAAGAAGTTCTACAGTCTTTTACGGCAAGAAATAATTTTGTCTTGAGTAATTGATAACAATAAATCGCAATTTTGATTTTCGCGTAACAGAATTATCATTCCAGAGTGCTCGTGAACCTATATTTGTGTCGGTGCTGCCGTTTGCGGGGTATCGGCTTCACAAGTTATTGCTCTTTGATAAGATATATATTTTGAGCTTCTAATATCCTCTGCAGCCGGAGCTGCAATTTAACGTAAGATTTCTTGGTACAATGATCGGAGATACTAATAGAGGCAGTGTCACAGATTGTGATTTTGCTGTTAAGTTCTGGTGAAAGATATACCCTGTCTAACCTAATTGGTGAAAGATATATCTTGCCTAACCTAATTGCCGAATCAGCATCGATGAATACATATCCCACATTATCGCCGCATAGTTTATCCCAGGTGTCAGTTATGTGTCATCCACGTTCGAGTTGTTCTAACTCAGTGCACATATTCTAATCTGCGATTTGGCCCTTATTTCGAATGATGCAACTGAAATCGCCGCTGATGTTTTAGCTGTCATTGCATTTGATAAATAATTAGAGAATATTCGTGTGAAAAAGGCTGCTCGACGTTGAAGGTTTGGTTTCGTTGTGGTAAATAGAGATTTCACTGTAAACATCGTTTATATGGTCACAGATGATTTTTCCATCTAAAGAGGTCAGTCATTGTGATGTGGAATACCGCCATGAATTAAAATGGATGTTCCAGTCTTCTCGATTTTATAGAAATAAAGGATGTGTTTGCACTTAGGTATGTAAAATTTTTAATGAAAACCTGTTGAAGAAGTGCTACATCTACTCCAGTTCAATACATAATTCTCTAAGGCATCTAAATTTGACTTCTGTTTGTGACCGTTTTCTATTGAGGGTGGTTGTGATACAAGTTGCAAGTTGTCCACGACTGTTAGTATTATTATGGGTTTCGCCCAACACGTCGTAATCTTGGCCTTTCCATTAGTCATCTATATTACTATCTCATCAGTAATCATTTCCTCACCAGAGTCGTTACCAAATTTCTTTTAACAGTTACAGCTTGGGCTCGACTGGTTTTCGTCTGATATTTTACCTCGAACTCCAAGAGCTGTTTTGTCGGCCTCTTCCCCCTTTTTCCGATTCGGTAGTCAATAATTTCATTGTGTTGGAAACTGACGAAACAGATGTACCATTGTTGATAGCGCAACTCGATACCTCAGACGTCTCGCCTTTTCGACCTACAAGCAGTTCAGAGTTTTGATCTCTCGGCAAGCAGCAGGAAGCGAGTTATTATCTGAGACCCCTTTCATACCTCGCAGCTCCGCGTTTAAACAGACTTACGCTCTCGATAACATATAACAAAGTGAAGGACTCTATTGGGCTTTTTTCAATGACGTACTGATTTCCCGCCGGGCAGTTAGTCGGACAGGTCAGTAGTGTGACGTCACAAATCATTTGCGAGTGGGGAGTGGTCATTTCCCGTGAACCCCGGTGCAGAGTTGTGTCTGACGTCAGAGTACGGGGGGGGGGGGGGGGATGGGCAACCATGATTCCTGCAGGCTAAGGCTGCGCGCTCAGCTGGGCAGCCTTGCGGCGAGACACCAGGGTGAGACTAAAACACGGTGACCGACGTCAGCTCGGTAGCGCCTTCTATTCCGTTCGCCGCTGTCATATCTCTCGGCTGCAGTTGCAGACCGGCCGGTAACCTAATGGTTGTGATTCTTTTCGTTGTGTGTTTTTGTAAGTAGACTGTTTAGGTTTTTTTATTGGTAACGCCACCTTTGTATGAAAATCACTGGCTGTGCTGTGTGCAGTCTGTATCTAGTTTGCATTGTTGTCTGCCATTGTAGTGTTGGGCAGCGGCAGCTGGATGTGAACAGTGCGTAGCGTTGCGCAGTTGGAGGTGAGCCGCCAGCAGTGGTGGATGTGGGGAGAGAGATGGCGGAGTTTTGAAATTTGTCATGAACTGCTATATTTATATATGATGATATCAAGGTAAATACATTGTTTGTTCTCTATTAATATCTTTCATTTGCTAACTATCCCTATCAGTAGTTAGTGCCTTCAGTAGTTTGAATCTTTTATTTAGCTGGCAGTGGTGGCGCTCGCTGTATTGCAGTAGCTTGAGCAGCGAAGATTTTTGTGAGGTAAGTGAGTTGTGAAAGGTGTAGTTTAATGTTAGTCAGGGCCCATTCTTTTGTAGGGATTATTGAAAGTCAGATTGCGTTGCGCTAACAAAATATTGTGTGTCAGTTTAAGCACAGTCTTGTATAAATTGTTCAAAGGGGAAGTTTCATTTTGTTCCTCCTTACAGCGATTTTATTTTTCACTACAGAATGCCTTAAGCTTGTAGCAGGAGTGAGCAGAAAAGTGAGGTTGCCAAACGAAAATTTCAGGGATCTGCTCTCGTTCTGGGAGGTCAGACACATGAGATTGGGCCGTCGGTTCGAGATTATTTCGAGAACGGGAAAAAAATTATGTGGTTCTATTGCCTATTAAGAATGTAACTGAAAGAACTGCAGATGCTTTGAAGATTCATAGAAACACTGTCGTGGGAGGTTGTGAGGAAGAGTAATGTAGACAGAAGAGGGGCCTGCTTCACATAAGCTAGGGATAGCGGGTAAAAAGAGGGGCACAAAACAATGAGCAACGAACTCGGACTAACTCCAACAAAATGCGGTTTGGCGCCACATGTGAATATACGAGAACAAAGAAATTGCAACTATACACAAACCGAGAGTTACTCATCACGAGGCAAAGTCGTCCAGTAATATCAAGACTTCTTTGTTGTCAGAGGCCTAGGTTTCGGGTAAGAAACAAATTAATGGAGAGGTGAGATATCGCTTGAGGCCTTGTAGATTTTTAAGAGCCGTTGTTAACGTGCCGTCTGAAGACAGCGTGAGACTGCACGAAATGTGGAAAAACGCCGGTCACTTGATCAGAAAAGATTGGACGGATTTTAGAGTATGTGAAAGTACTGCTGTTAGAGTGGGATAGGGCGCAGGATTTATTGTCTTGCATGCTGGAACTTCATTTGGTTTCGTACCGAACGGCCTCCTGGTTTGCACAGTGACGAAAACAAGCGTTTACCACGAGGACAGGAACCGTGGTATATTTCTGACGTGATACAAAAGTCAACTACTGGAAGACAAATCGTCCGTTTGTCATTACGATGGATAATGTGCCTTACCAGTCGTTTGTTTGCACGTAGTGGTCCGACAACGGCAATGGAAAAAAGCCGACATAGTTGGATCGTTGAAACGCCACAGTGTGACAGTTCGGAAAGATTTGTGTAAGGTGGAGGTCATGGAACTAGTGAAAAAGAATAAGCCACAGTTTTAACCCTACGTTATTGACAAGTTGACTAAAGAACACCATCAACAGGTTCTTAGGCTTTCACCGCACCTTTGCCATTTTAACGTCATCGATACGATCGTGGGCGCAGATGAAACATTATGTGCCAGTAAATAACAAAAGCTTCAGGCAGGCAAAAATATTTTACCCAAGAGGACACCATCATCATTTAACCATACAGTTGGGCTGCATACCATCGGGGCAAAATTACGGCTAGCTTCACCTTACTTTTAGCCGTTCGCAGTACCAGGTTTGGTACTGGTTTATCTTACAACGCCAGATCAGTGAATCAACCAGACGGTTGATCTGCAACTACCGAAGAGGCTGCTCCACACGTTTGTCTGACCCCTCAACAGGTACCCCTCTTTCGGTATGGCCATCTGTATAGCCGAGGCACGCAAGACACGCCACCAGCGGAAAAAGTCATTGTTCATTGTCCATGCAACAAACATACGAAAAGCACCATGATCTTTATGAAGTGAAGAAACAACATATGTAACGAAGATAGTGGCATTTTTTGTGCTTGTTGTTGTCAAATCTTACATACTAAGAAAAAGTAATGTTTTGTGAAAAATATGTAATAATTGTTTTTCGAAACACAGATTATAATCATATTATTTTGAATAACAATGATGTTGCAATCCAAGAAAATGAATTTAATAACTCTTATAATACGTAGTGTTCATAAGGAGAGATGGATACGTCACTAACACTAAAAAGTTTTTGGTTGAAGATAATGTTTCAGGAATAGATACAGATCGAACATCAGAATCACAACAACAACAAAAAAATAAATAAATTACATGGAAAGTTAAAAACATATGAAGAAATCTTTTCGGCCCGGTAGTTACGCCAGCTCAAGGTATAAAACACACACACTTCTCAACTTAGAATGCCGATCAAGGGCCATAAGAATTCTTTGCAGGTATGACCAATTGTTGATGGAAGGGGGGAACCATTCAGTAAAATCGCTGGGAAGTGTCTTAAAGCAATACTATCCCATTAGTAGGCAGTTTTCAATCAAAAATAATTGTGACTTGTCCAAGAACACTAAACTCCTCCCAAACAGGCCATGAAGGCCTAAAGGTACTGACCGGCCGCCGTGTCATCCTCAGTTTATAGGCGTCACTGGATGCGGATATGGAGTGGCATGTGGTCAGCACACCGCTCTCCCGGCCGTATGTCAGTTTCAGAGACCGGAGCCGCTACTTCTCATTCAAGTAGCTCCTCAGTTCCAAGAACATTAGCAACTAAGAAATTCCAGAAGATATGAAATGTGTATCCCTGGATATAGTGAACCTTTATACGAATGTACCAGTTATAAGTGCAGTTGGGAATTGTTAAGAAAAATTTGTGAGGTCAGAACAAGCTGTCTAATGATGACGTTCATGAATCCATTCATCTCTTGTCACTAATTCCGAAGTGCAATTACTTTAAGTTTAACGGAGGAATACATCTTCAAAACGCCATGCTTAGCATGGAGAGCTCCGTTGGTTGGTTTGTGGGATGAAAGGGACCAGAGTGCTACGGTTATCGGTCCCGACAGCTCCGTATCCGGCTTATTAGCAGACACAATTAACTGTGTTGGAAACAGGTTTTTGTTATTGAAAATTCAGGTCTAGATGCAAAGACAGTGCATTATTTTGGGTACGCTCACAACACTCTTCCTGTGGTTAATGCCACTGATGATGTAATCAGTACTATCATGGATAAGTTCAATGGACTACATCAAAAGATCAAGCTCACCTGTGAAATGGATACCAATGGTTCCATCAACTTTTAAAACTTAAATGTGGAAAACATAATTTACGACCATTCCAGTCACCCAAACCAGCAAAAGGACGCCTTTTCATTTTCTTGTTAACCGGCTTCCTTATATCCTACCTTTTCCAGCTGAACAAGAAAAGGAATTACGCACTATTCACGCAACACCAGGACGAACAACTAGCCCCTTATTACGTAGATACAATTTACAAAAAGACTGCAAAAATGTATCAAAACATGAAAGAACCTCTAGGTAGCATAAAATGGAAGACATAAATAGCTAACACATTTGTTTGACGTTCTATCGCACCTTCAGCATAAAAATAGCATTAGTTTTCAAAAAACTAAACGTAAAGGTTTCCTTTTCAGCTACAACCACCTTGGACATATTTTGGCTAATGGGGTGGATATAACAAATGTGCGCCACGAATCAGATGTGTACAGAATGCAGTGTCCAGACTGTGATATCTGTTACGTTGGACAGACAGGTAGAAGGCTTGAGATCATGTTTGGTGAGCATGTAGCGTTGGGTAGGCTGGATATAGCTAAGAGATCATACTTCGTTGCCGACTTGGTTGAGAGTGTACACACCATTCTCTCTCTGAGGTCGGCTGTCAGATTATCACACACAGCTCAAAATGGCAGACTCATGGACTCTACTTCGCTGCCGACTTGGTTGAGAGTGTACACACCATTCTCTCTCTGAGGTCGGCTGTCAGATTATCGCACGCAGCTCAAAATGGCAGACTCATGGACTCCCTGCTCAGTGAGCAGCTGCTGGTGAAAAGCAGCCGATTCTGGGAACTTTTCTATGGTCTCCTGCTTAATGGCAGGATATATCACAACCCAGGAGTAAATTAATGTCGATATGGTTGCCTTCCTTACATAAGACGACACTAGGCATGGTAGTACGTGAGAACATAACTTCTGATTAGCAGTCTTCCATTTCGTTGGTACTGTCCTATGCTACATTGGTTTTACACTGAAGAGCCAAAGAATCTGGTACAACTACCAAATATCGTGTAGGGTCCCAACGAGCACGCAGAAGCACCGCAACTCGTCTATTGTCTGAAGTGATGCTGGAGGGAACTGACACCATGAATCCTGCATGGCTGTCCATAAATGTGTAAGAGTGCGAAGGGATGAAGATCTCTTCTTAACAGCACGTGGCTAGGCATCCCAGATACGCTCAATAATTTTCACATCTGGGGAGTTCTAGTGGCCACCGTCTGTTTTTAATCTCAGAAGAGTGTTTCTGGAGCCACTCTGTAGTAATTCTGGACGTGTTGGGTGTGGAATTTTCCGTCGGAATGCACAATAGACACGAATGGATACAGGTGATCAGACAGGATGCTTACGTACGTGTCAACTGTCAGAGTCGTATCTAGACGTATCAGGGGTCCCATATGAGTCCAACTGCACACGCCTCCACCAGTTTGAACAGTCCCCTGCTGACATGCAGGGTCCATAGATTCATGAGGATGTCTCCATACTCGTACAAGTCCATCCGATCGATACAACTGGAAACGCTATTCGTCCGACCAGGCAACATGTTTCCAGTCATCGACAGTCCAATGGCGGTGTTTACGGCCTCTGTGCAGGCGTAAATCTGTGTGTCGTGCAATCACCAAGACTATCCGAGGAGGCTCCGAAAGTTCATATCGATGATGTTTCGTTTAATAGTTCACACGTTGACACTTGTTGATGGTCCAGCATTGAAACTTGGCAGCAATTTGCGGAAGGGTTGCACTTCTGTCACTTTGAACGATTCTCTTCAGTCGTCGTTGGTCCAGTTCTTCCAGAATCTTTTTCCAGCCGCAGCGATGTCGGCGATTTGATGTTTCACCGTATTCCTAACATTCACGGTACATTCGTGAAATGGTCGTACGGGAAAATTCCCACTTCATCTCTGCCTCCGAGATACTGTGCCCCATTGCTCGTGCACCGGATATAACACCAGGTTGAAATTCACTTTAATCTTGGTAACCTGCCATTGTAGCAGCGGTAACTAATCTAATAACTGCGCCAGACACTTGTCTTATATAGGCGTCGCCGATCGCAGAGCCGAATTCTGCTTGTTTACGTAACTCCTTATTTGAATACGCATGCCTATACAAGTTTCTTTGGCACTTCAGTGTACCATCGAGCGAGTAAAATATCATTTAGCTATAAGGGTCTAAGTAGAAGGCAATGTCTTATATAGTTCTTTGCAACCACAAATGAGGGTGTCATTTACACTACATGACGCAAACTGAGGCTACTGTTCTTGCTGTAAACAACAACCTCCGTTTCCTTCCGCCTATACACCAGTAAAATCATACGGTGTCATGTACTGCTGGGTGTTCGTTGGACTATAACTCACTCATATGGTATTTTGACTGAAATAGGTCATTTCTATCAGATAAAGTGTTGTTGCACTTTTTACTTCATGAAAGTAATTCTGATTCTGTAATTTTCTTATATTTTAGCACTGAAGATGGATATTTATAGCTGAAATCGGGATGCACAAGAACAATTAAGAACCAGATGGATTGCGAATGATTGCTATATTGCTATCCATCCTTATAAGTAGAACTTCAACTTATAAGTGCAATAATACAATTATTTGCGTATGCTGTATGTAAGTAATTGTAACTAATAAAAGTAGAATTCTATAGAAAAATAATAAAATTTTACGCAGGGACATTAAAAAAATATTGTGCAGTTGCATCAGATTCTTTTAGTATAAATTAGTACATTTTAATGTGTCAATAAATTTGAAATAAATAAATTGAACTCCAAAATATAAGTATACAGGGAGAGAACAATTTACAGTAGGCACTGAGCCTCGCATTCCCTGCATATGCATCCACGTGTGTCTTCGACACCATGCGTCTTAGGTTAAAACAGTAACAGTACCTCCCATTCTCATACAGTTTAAATATTAAGAATTACACCAATCACTGCAAAACAACCCCTACTAAAAGTGTGACAGACCCTCAGCGCGAATAAGGAGGCTCAGAACGATAAACAACCATCAAAATAAGTCTTAGAAGCAAATGACACTGCTGAATTTCTAGAATTAACGTACAGTGACGACGATCCAACAGGTAACACAATATAATACGAATCTCACGAATGTTCACGTCCACCTTGTAGAGTGAAAGACTAGCATTTGTAACCCAGTGCGACACAGATTGCCACTGTGCAACGTTCCATCAAGCCAAACCTTGCTTATAGACAAGAGAAACAGAGCAGGTTAACGTCCCGATATTACTTCCTCGATGGAGGCTCCGTTGACGATTCGCAGCTTACGTGAGGCTTACACATGCAGCAAAACGTGTCCTTGCTATCCAACATGTTTCTGCCGTGTTCACCTGCTCGCCGGCACACAGGAACAGAGACCACACGAGGAGGCAACAGCGCCGAAACGATCGCCGAGGGCTCTGTCGAGAGGCGTGGGCGGCGTGAACACCTGCTCGCGACCGTGACAGGGTCGAACCGTCACAGTTATATCCTCAGGCAATTCCAGTGAGTCTTCCAAGGACCAGAGCACAGGTAACGACAGCGTCTAGGAAGAAAGTGACTTTGAACCAAGTGATTTTTACGCTTTGCCATAATTCCTCTTTCTTCAATGTCTGTGTTTCATATTATGGGTAAATGGCGTCTAATCGCATTCCCATAATAAATCTCACCCGATTATTAAGGAGCATTCCCCTGCACAAGAATGACGTAATTTGGCAACGCTCTACCAGGTGGGAAGTGCCCCCAGTTAGTTTCAGAAAAACGTGAGCCGTTAAAAAGAATCAGGTGGACGTCGGCATGCGGAACACTTGATTCGAAAGGTCAAACGCCAGGGGAAAGTAAAGAAACCACTGGAAATACAAACCGAGAGAGTAATCTAGAACAAGTGTTTTACAGTGTGCGCAGTAGTAACGTCAGAGAGCGGAAGGTTTCAGATACATAAACATAAGTGACTGAGGAATGTGCCCTCACATACGCCTCACCTGCGATTCCAGAGGCTGTTGCCAACTAACGCGGCGCCGAGACCCTCATGGTACGGCCGTTGAACCGAACAGCTCCGAAAGCCCTATGCTGATGCGTCACATCAGTACGGTCTGAATTCACCGATGACACTAAAACATGCTATGTGCACTCTGCAGTAATTGGCAAGCACTTAATCAGTTTATATTACTTTAATCTTGTATTTACGTAAATGACTCAGATACATTTTCGCACACATTTCGTATCTAAAACACCAACTAAATGTGAATGAGCAGTGCTTGGCTCGCCGCCCCACCATTTGGTATTTGGTATTTGATTTAAATTACTGCCGTTACTGAGTTGCTGTTTTGCCTGACCGTCATCGGCGCTAGTAGGACGTATCGATATGTCCCCTCTGATGGGATCTTTGCTCGGCCGCTATTACTTACCGGTTTTCATCTGTCGTGGTGTCAGTCGGAAAGTGTGAGGAAGAGAGTTCACGGCGGCAGTTCGGGTCGTGAGTTGGGCGCTGGCAGTCAGTTGCAACGTGTTCTGGAGCGCAGCCCGGACCAGCCAGTAGCCGGCTTGCAGCAGCAGTGAACCCTGAGTGAATATCACCCACCCGACCGTAGCAGCCACGCATCACTTAAGCTGGGCCTGACTTTTGTGGATTGTTGGTCGGTCGGTTGGTCAGAGGACATCTCCGAAAGGAAAAAAGTGTCAGGGTGTTGAGATGTTAATAACACCTGACTCCTAGGAGGGAGAGCGTGTATGTCTTCAAGAATAGTGGTATTATCAGTAGTATGGTGTCGTCTGAAGAGGGAGGTTCCAAAGCAAGGTGCGTCAGCAACCACAAGCGAAGACAAATGAGCGGCATGGTCGCAACCACGTCCAGGAACGGTTCCCCGTGCCACCGCAAAGTGTCTTCTTCCACTGCTGGCTTAGCTCAATACCGCTGAGCCCCAATCGGCGATCATCGAATAAGATGACAGCATCGTCTTCTGATAGGCCAGCTGTATGATCAGCGTATTACGCCGAATTATACGTGAAAGTTATTGTTAAATGTGCGCTGAGTGAGAGATTTGTATTTTGTCTGTATCCAGTGATGCGTTAACGTTCCTAACGGCATTCCTATCGAAACGGACAGTACAAAGTAATTCTTCTTATATCTGTTGTAATAAAGGGGACTAATGTTCCATGTGTTTTGGTATCAACTCGGTCTCCTCCTGGAGCAAACAATAGAACACGCCATTGTAATGACAAGAGAATTTTCGTCTGGTACAACAAATAGTGGCGAGGCTGGTCATTGTATAGACTTGGCTCGAATGTTTGCAAGACGTTTTTGTGTACATTCGCTGGGGTTTGCGTTGTCTCTAGTTTTATTTTCTCTGTGATTTACATCAACTGTTTAAGCATGTCTGACTCGCAGGAGGCATTGTCTCTAAACCAGGTTGTTCGGTTTAAGGCGCAGCGGGAGGTACGTGTCCAGAAGGAAACGTATTTGTACAACAGGAGCACCGCCTCTAGTTGTTGCGCCTAAGTTTCGCCCATTGAGTAGTATGGAACTGCACTGCATACAACATTACAGGGATAGTTCGCAAAGCAGTTTTCAATCGACGGTGAGAGATGACATGTAGCGAACGTACACTCCTGGAAATTGAAATAAGAACACCGTGAATTCATTGTCCCAGGAAGGGGAAACTTTATTGACACATTCCTGGGGTCAGATACACCACATGATCACACTGACAGAACCACAGGCACATAGACACAGGCAACAGAGCATGCACAATGTCGGCACTAGTACAGTGTATATCCACCTTTCGCAGCAATGCAGGCTGCTATTCTCCCATGGAGACGATCGTAGAGATGCTGGATGTAATCCTGTGGAACGGCTTGCCATGCCATTTCCACCTGGCGCCTCAGTTGGACCAGCGTTCGTGCTGGACGTGCAGACCGCGTGAGACGACGCTTCATCCAGTCCCAAACATGCTCAATGGGGGACAGATCCGGAGATCTTGCTGGCCAGGGTAGTTGACTTACACCTTCTAGAGCACGTTGGGTGGCACGGGATACACGCGGACGTGCATTGTCCTGTTGGAACAGCAAGTTCCCTTGCCGGTCTAGGAATGGTAGAACGATGGGTTCGATGACGGTTTGGATGTACCGTGCACTATTCAGTGTCCCCTCGACGATCACCAGTGGTGTACGGCCAGTGTAGGAGATCGCTCCCCACACCATGATGCCGGGTGTTGGCCCTGTGTGCCTCGGTCGTATGCAGTCCTGATTGTGGCGCTCACCTGCAAGGCGCCAAACACGCATACGACCATCATTGGCACCAAGGCAGAAGCGACTCTCATCGCTGAAGACGACACGTCTCCATTCGTCCCTCCATTCACGCCTGTCGCGACACCACTGGAGGCGGGCTGCACGATGTTGGGGCGTGAGCGGAAGACGGCCTAACGGTGTGCGGGACCGTAGCCCAGCTTCATGGAGACGGTTGCGAATGGTCCTCGCCGATACCCCAGGAGCAACAGTGTCCCTAATTTGCTGGGAAGTGGCGGTGCGGTCCCCTACGGCACTGCGTAGGATCCTACGGTCTTGGCGTGCATCCGTGCGTCGCTGCGGTCCGGTCCCAGGTCGACGGGCACGTGCACCTTCCGCCGACCACTGGCGACAACATCGATGTACTGTGGAGACCTCACGCCCCACGTGTTGAGCAATTCGGCGGTACGTCCACCCGGCCTCCCGCATGCCCACTATACGCCCTCGCTCAAAGTCCGTCAACTGCACATACGGTTCACGTCCACGCTGTCGCGGCATGCTACCAGTGTTAAAGACTGCGATGGAGCTCCGTATGCCACGGCAAACTGGCTGACACTGAAGGCGGCGGTGCACAAATGCTGCGCAGCTAGCGCCATTCGACGGCCAACACCGCGGTTCCTGGTGTGTCCGCTGTGCCGTGCGTGTGATCATTGCTTGTACAGCCCTCTCGCAGTGTCCGGAGCAAGTATGGTGGGTCTGACACACCGGTGTCAATGTGTTCTATTTTCCATTTCGAGGAGTGTATTTAAAATTGTGCCCCAATTCTCGTCCTGAAATAATTACTTACCATGAACTGGTTCAGCTGCAGACTAAACGCTTTCACAGTCAGCTACACGTAGCAGCAGCAGGTGTGAGTTTCTGCGACTTAAGAAGCAGTTGGCACAAGCTTTGAGACAGTGTACTGCCGAACTCAGACGGCTAATAACACATTGTAGACTTAAGTATTCTTTTGGAATCAGTTACAATGCTGTCATTTACTTGATGACGTCACGCAGAGTGTGTCAGACATACATATTCGTGCTGCTATCTGGAAATTGCCAGATTCTGATCTAAAATTAGCTCTCCCTATTGTTCAATTTCAAACTATTGGGAACACAGGTAAAGTTGACTTTTAGTTCCCATGTACACTATGTGATGAAAAGTATCCTGACACCTAGCTGAAAATGACTTACAAGTTCGTGGGGCCCTCCATCGGTAATGCTCGAATTCAATATGCTTTTCCCCCGCCCCCAAGCCTTGATGAGAGCTACCACTCTCGCAGGCATACGTTCAGTCAGGTGCGGAATATTTCTTGTTGAATGGCAGCCTATTCTTCGCGGAGTGCTGCACTGAGGAGAAGTATCGATGGCGGTCGGTGAGACATGGCACGAAGTTGGCTCTCCAAAACATCCCAAAGCTATTCTATAGAATTCAGATCAGAACTCTGTGCAGGCCAGTCCACTATAGGGACGTTATTGTCGTGTAATCACTCCGTGCATTATGAAGAAGTGCTCGATCGTGTTGAAAAATGCAATCGCCAACCCTTTAATTGCTCTTCAACAGTGAGCAGCAAGAAGGTGATAGTGCCACGCAAAACAACAAGGGATGCCAGCCCCCTCCATGAAAAACACGACCACACCATAACACCACCGACACCGAATTTTACTGTTGGCACTACACACGCTGGTGGATGACGTTGACCAGGCATTCACCATACCCTCACCCTGCCATTGGATCGCCATATTGTGTAC
The DNA here is from genome assembly GCF_023864345.2 of Schistocerca serialis cubense. Taxonomy (NCBI): domain Eukaryota; kingdom Metazoa; phylum Arthropoda; class Insecta; order Orthoptera; family Acrididae; genus Schistocerca; species Schistocerca serialis. Next base: position 572,361,224 of record NC_064644.1, on the reverse strand, counting down.
CGTGATTCATCACTCCACACAACGTTTTTCTATTGTTCAATCGTCCAATGTTTACACTCCTTATACCAAGGAATACGTCGTTTGGCATTTACCGGCGTGATGTGTGGCTTATGAGCAGCCACTCGACCATGAAATCAAAGTTTTCTCACCTCCCGCCTGTCATAGTACATGCAGTGGATCCTGATGCAATCTGGAATTCCTGTGTGATAGTCTGGATAGATGTCTGGCTATTACATATTGCGACCCTCTTCAACTGTCGGCAGTCTGTGTCAGTCAACAGACGAAGTGGGTCTGTATGCTTTTGCGCTGTACGTGTCCCTTTACGTTTCCACTTCACTATCACATCGGAAACAGTGGACCTAGGGATGTTTGGGAGTGTGGAAATCTCGCGTACAGACGTATGACGCAAGTGACAACTAATCACCTGACCACGTTGGAAGTCCGTTAGTTCCGCGGAGCGCCCCATTCTACTCTCTCACGATGTCTAATGACTATCGAGGTCGCTGATATGGAGTACCAGTACGTGGCAGCACAATGCACCTAAAACGAAAAATGCAATGTTTTTCAGGGTGTCCGGATACTTTTGATCACATGGTGTATTTCTACTGTTCAAACTGCACATGAAATTCAGCTTCAACTTAATGCTAGTGCTACAGTGAACGAAAACAATACTCAGACAAACAGTAAACACAGAGGTAAACACTTTCAGTCCCGTTGTATACAACTTGTCGTACAGAAAACTGTGAGCAAGTCTTGTCATCAGTTCTTTTCGAGTCATGACTGGAAAGCTTGTCCTTGTCATGATGCGAAATGTTTCCAATATGTAAAGCAAGGTCATATTCAAGCAGTGTGTTTACAACGCAACTCAGGCTCGGGCAATGGCCGAAAGGTGTAGGCGCACGACCAAAACAGAGCAAACAACAAGTGAATTATGTGTCGGTGAGGTCTTTAAAACCTGCGCAAGCATTTACTCATCGCAGAACTTTTCTGCTGCAATCCGATGTAAAGATGTAATTGTCCTCATGCTATCCCGGTGGTGTAGGCACAATTATGGTAAATTGTTTATAGTATAACTTAGCAAGTTCTTATCTATGGGCTGTCGATAAAATATCGATACGTATCGGCGACATTACTTTTCCAGACATTTATCGATATCGAAATGGCAATGTCCAGAGCCGATATTTATAGGATGAAGCGAAATTCACGAACTCGGGCTTCGCAGAGCGATTCTACACATGCCATTGATAAAAAAAGTCTGTCAGAAAATTTCGTCCAGCGAGTACATCCGGCAGAGAAAGGACGATATAGAGTGGCAATCTGGCAACCCTGTAACCACATCTTTGGTAACTATCTCTGTCAGTACATATTACTTGTGCTGTACATTTGGTGCAGTGGACAGAATTTTGGGTAACCATGCAAGGAGGTCGATGATCCTGGGTTGAAGCCCATGTTTTTTATTTGGTAAATGTAGTTCAGGTGGTACACTATCTGGCATCTTAATCGTCAACAGCGATTGCACAGGGTCCTTTAGAAAACATTTGCACTTCGCATAGCTCAACCGTAGGAATAGAAGTGTGGTCAGCTTTAAAAGAAGCCCCTTCCACGTCGTGGGCGTGAATTTATTCGCACCACTTCATCTACTAATACATCGAAAAAGTTCAAAGAAGGTCAGCACGTTTTGTACTATCGCGAAATATGGGAGAGAGTGTCAGAGAAATGATATAGGATTTGGGCTGGACATTATTAAAAGAAAGGCGTTTTTCGTTGCGCCGGAATCTTCTCACAAAATTCCAATCACCAACTTTCTCCTCCCAATGCGAAAATATTTTGTTGACACCGACCTACATAGGGAGAAACGAACACCACGATAAAATAATTGAAATCAGAGCTCGTACGGAAAGATATAGGTGTTCGTTCTTTCCGCACGCTATACGAGATTGGAATAATAGAGAATTCTGAAGGTGGTTCGATGAACCCTCTGCCAGGCACTTAAATGTGATTTGCAGTGTATCCATGTAGCTGTAGATGTACTAGAAGGGATACCTGTTTTCTGTTTTCTTTGCGCCCTCCTTCAATAGTCCCATTATTGCCTCGTTCAGGTCCATTACATTTCGTTAGGGCCTTAAAATTACCAGTAGGACTAGCAATGTGCTTTGCGAATATGTCCAAACTCGGTTACTATTTGTATGTGTTATCACCATGGTCCCACTATTGATGCCTTTCAACATCGAGCCTGCTGTTCAGTATGTATCTCAATACATTACTATTACTATTTAAAAAAATGTTCAAATGTGTGTGAAATCTTATGGGACTTAACTGCTAAGGTCATCAGTCTCTAAGTTTACACATTGCTTAACCTAAATTATCCTAAGGACAAACACACACACCCATGCCCGAGGGAGGATTCGAACCTCCGCCAGGACCAGCCGCACAGTCCATGACTGCTGCGCCCTAGACCGCACGGCTAATTCCGCGCGGAACTATTACTGTTATTATTTTTATTTCATTCTTTTCTCAGACGTTATGTCTGGTTAAAAATGGAAGGTGACGCGGACGTTGATCAAGCGTGATTTCCTTTTAACTGTACGGTATATGTTACATTGCATTTAGGAACTTTCGGGTAATTGAACAAGTTTCCAGAATGAGATTTTCACTCTGCAGCGGAGTGTGCGCTGGTATGAAACTTCCTGGCAGATTAAAACTGTGTGCCCGACCGAGACTCGAACTCGGGACCTTTTGCCTTTCGCGGGCAAGTGCTCTACCATCTGAGCTACCGAAGCACGACTCACGCCCGATCCCCACAGTTTTACTTCTGCCAGTATCTCGTCTCCTACCTTCCAAACTTTATAGAATCTCTCCTGCGAACCTTGCAGAACTAGCACTCCTGGAAGAAAGAATATTGCGGAGACATGGCTTAGCGACAGCCTGGGGGATGTTTCCAGAATGCAAAGTGAAAATCTCATTCTGGAAACATCCCCCAGGCTGTGGCTAAGCCATGTCTCCGCAATATCCTTTCTTCCAGGAGTGCTAGTTCTGCAAGGTTCGCAGGAGAGCTTCTGTAAAGTTTGGAAGGTAGGAGACGAGATACTGGCAGAAGTAAAGCTGTGAGGACCGGGCGTGCGTCGTGCTTCGGTAGCTCAGATGGTAGAGCACTTGCCCGCGGAAGGCAAAAGGTCCCGAGTTCGAGTCTCGGTCGGGCACACAGTTTTAATCTGCCAGGAAGTTTCAATTGAACATGTATCAATAATGACAGATTTCTGTAGTTGTATATATAAGTTTGGATGTAGCTGTATTGCATTGATGTACTGGTGGATATTGTGTGTTATGACTCCTGTAGTTGATAGTATAATTGGTATAATGTCAACTTTATCCTGATGCCACATGTCCTTGACTTCCTCAGCCAGTTGGATGTATTTTTCAATTTTTTGTCCTGTTTTCTTTTGTATATTTGTTGTATTGGGTATGGATATTTCGATTATTTGTGTTAATTTCTTCTTTTTATTGGTGTATATGATGTCAGGTTTATTATGTGGTGTTGTTTTATCTGTTATAATGGTTCTGTTCCAGTATAACTTGTATTCATCGTTCTCCAGTACATTTTGCGGTGCATACTTCTATGTGGGAATGTGTTGTTTTATTAGTTTATGTTTTATGGCAAGTTGTTGATGTATTATTTTTGCTACATTGTCATGTCTTCTGGGGTATTCTGTATTTGCTAGTATTGTACATCCGCTTGTGATGTGATCTACTGTTTCTATTTGTTATTTGCAAAGTCTGCATTTATCTGTTGTGGTATTGGGATCTTTAATAATATGCTTGCTGTAATATCTGGTGTTTATTGTTTGATCCTGTATTGCAATCATGAATCCTTCCGTCTCACTATATATATTACCTTTTCTTAGCCATGTGTTGGATGCGTCTTGATCGATGTGTGGCGGTGTTAGATGATACGGGTGCTTCCCATGTAGTGTTTTCTTTTTCCAATTTACTTTCTTCGTATCTGTTGATGTTATGTGATCTAAATGGTTGTAGAAGAGGTTATGAAATTATTATTATTATTATTATTGTGAATTATTATTATTATTATTCTGCTGTAGATGGGATTCTGGAAACATCACGTCTGTTACCGTTAGGGAAACAGTGTAATTCGAAACCGAACATTTCACAATTAGCGGTGTTGGGATGAATCATGCAGAACAATATCTGTTGGTGGGGTAATGCGCATTAGGGGGAATATCACGCAGGACTGATGGCGTGTTTATCCTGTATGTGCTGCCCACCAGACAGGGATTAGCTGTAAGCGGAGTAACGTGCCAATGACAGGCTCCAACGTACATGCATACACATACAGAATTTTCTCATCGTAAACGTCTAAACCGGTGTGGCGGACGTACGGCATACACAAACGATGAATATGTGGATATGCTTCTGGTCCTTCGTGCATCTGATAACCGGGCTCGTGTTGCCGCTTGTGAATATTCGGCTAGATATCCTCATCGATGCCATCATTTAGCTACAATATAGCAGGTTAGCAACTGGGAGCAGTTAATTCCATAAATTATCTGGGAGTAGGCGTTAGGAGTGATTTAAAATGGAATGATCATATAAAGTTGATCGTCGGTAAAGCAGATGCCAGACTGAGATTCATTGGAAGAATCCTAAGGAAATGCAATCCGAAAACAAAGGAAGTAAGTTATAGTACACTTGTTCGCCCACCGCTTGAGTATTGCTCACCAGTGTGGGATCTGTACCAGATAGGGTTGGTAGAAAAGATAGAGAAGATCCAACGTAGAGCAGCACGCTTCGTTAGAGGATCATTTAGTAATCGCGAAAGCGTTACGGAGATGATAGATAAACTCCAGTGGAAGACTCCGCAGGGGAGACGCTCAATGGCTCGGTACGGGCTTTTGTTAAAGTTTCGAGAACATATCTTCACCGTGGAGTCAAGCAGTATATTGCTCCCTCCCCTACGTATATCTCGCGAAGAGACGATGAGGATAAAACCAGAGAGATTAGAGCCCATACAGAAGCATACCGAAAATCCTTCTTTCCACGAACAATACGAGACTGGAATAGAAGGGAGAACCGACAGAGGTACTCAAGGTACCCTCCGCCTCACACCGTCAGGTGGCTTGCGGAGTATGGATATAGATGTAGATGTAGATCCAGACAAAAATGTGTTTTATCGTCTGGAGCTGTGCCTTCGGGTGACAGGTTCTCTGCTTCCACCATGACGTGACAGGGGTCGCCGTTCTCCAGCTACGAGGAGGCTATTCTAGAGGTCATACACAAAGAACCTCAGTGAAGTACACGTAGCGTAATTAGGCAGCTGCGTGTCTCGCAAGGCACGGTCATTAAAGTGTTGCACGAGCGTGGGCTGCAACCCATCATTATGCTTTCATGCAACACCTACATCCTGCAGATCGCCGTCAGCGGATGCTATTCTGTGAATGGTTCTAACAACAACAGGAAACCCATGAGACTTCGTGAACACGGTAATATGGTCGAATCAAGCAGCATTCACTCTTGAGGGTGTCTTCAATATGCACAATGTCCACCATTAATGTGAGGTTAACCTGCACGTTACCTGCGACCATGGATATCAGGTTTGCTTTGGTATCAATCTTTGGGCCAGAGTATTGGGCGATAGGTGTTTGGGCCCAAACATGTTGCCTGACCGGCTGACTGCACGAAGGTATCATGCATTTTTCTTAGACTATCTGCCTGATGCGTTGAAAGAAGTTCCACTACATGTTCGGCAGAGGACATGGTTCCAACACTCTGGAATTAATGTGCGACAGTATTTGGGCAGAACATTTCCAGGGAAATCGCTCAGACTTGGAGGTCCTGTTGTACTGCCACCCTGTTCAGCTGATCCAAATCCCCTGGATTTCTTCTTGTGGGGGCACCTGAAGGAGCACATGTACTCCGCCGACTAATGTGGAAGAATTGGTTGTGCTTCTCGTGTTATTGTGGACGTAGGTTTCATGTGATGCGTCCAGACTGTATGATCCGGCGGGTTGGGCAACCTGTGGACCTGCGGGGAGGTCGCTTTGAGCATCTGTTGTTCTGCGGACAACGTATTCTGTTGTGAAGGTCATGTGGTCATTAATATGGGCATTATTACTGTCACTGGTTGCTAATGTGTGACATCGGAGCGCTCGTATTACATGTAGTATAAATGAAAAGTAGATGTATTGTTGTACTGTACTATCATCTTTAGTAGTTGATATTATTTTTGTAGTTATTCTGTCCTATTACAGGTCATTTGTTTCAACTGTCTGCAACTGTCTGTTCCTTATTTGTCTAAGCATGTACTTGTTATGTTCAGCGTTACAAAATGTTGTAAATTTTGGTTACATGTGACCTAAGAAACGGTGTGTATTACAGTATGAAATGTCAGAATGAAATTAGCAAATAAAAAATAAAAAAAAAGTGGCCCAGCCCAGTATCGAATCCTCGACTCCTGCATACTAACTCAAAACTGTCCACTGCACCAACTGTACAGCACGACTAATATGTGCTGACAGAGGTAGTTACCATACACGTGGTTACAGTGTTGCCAGACTGCCACTCTTTAAAGTCCTTTTTGGCCGAATATATTCGTCCGACGAAAATTTGTGACAGACATTTTTTTATCGCTGGCATATGAGGAGTCACGCTGAGAAGCTCGAGAGCATGAATTTCGCTTCACCCTGTATATATATGATATTTTTTCTCTATTTTCGTTAAATAATTGTATTTTCAATCTGTAGTAGAACATAATTTTATTTTCACTGTGTGAAGGAGTCTTACTATTTTTTGAGCTTTCATCATGTCCAAGTCTTCCTGTTTCAGTATGTTAAGCAAGTACAGGTGGCAGGAAGAACTATTGCACTGGGAGGTGGCGGTGTGAGTGGAATAACAAGGTATCCGATGTAAGAAATAGAACTCTAGTTGTGTTAAAAACAATCTTTAACGCAATTAGTGTGTTAGTTCTTCACATCGGCATTCTTCAAAAACAGCTGCAGAAAATACTGAACAAAAATCTAAATGACGAAATTGGTCTTTGAGGTGGGCGGAGACGTGCGAGGGGAAATGGTAACGTAGTCGGCACTCGGGGCTGCTAACAGAAACTGCAACATTCAACTTCACCAAGCAATTTTGATACTACAGGTGCTAGGTCACTAGCATTTGCAGAAATGAAAAAACGAGGAAGCCAATACGAAGCGTTATGGACAAATCCGATATGTGACGAAACCGAACAACGAACCCGTCGGACACCTTTTATCGTGCCACTTGCATGCAGTTACCGTTGTTAGCAAAGTGGTTATCGCCAGGCTTGAACATGTAACGTTTCCTTCACAATTCCTGCTTCAAGGGGAATAAGCAAGCTGATAGCTTACTGATGTGCAAAATGTCTAATAAAAAAATCAATACTTCCATACACAACTCTATTACCAGCAGTATATTAACAAAAGTGCAGCCGATATTCTTATAGGCTGGTAAGCCGATTTTATTTCCCTCGTAATGCTGATATATCAATACTTTCCTTCGGTATATGGAGGGACTGTAATAATTTTTTAAAATATCGGTGTATCGGATTCCCGATAATTTTAAAAATATCGTCTGTCCTAGTACATACATGTCTATAGAAACGTTCTTGGTTGATTTCACGCCGCTTTTACATGTTCACTGAATGTTTAGTGTCAGAGTTCTCTTCAAAATGGTTCAAATGCCTCTGAGCACTATGGGACTTTTTCTGAGATCATCAGTCCCGTAGAACTTAGAGCTACTTAAACCTAACTAATCTAAGGACATCGCACACATCCATGCCCAAGTCAAGATTCGAACCTGCGACCGTAACGGTCGCGCTGTTCCAGAATGTAGCTCCTAGAACGGCTCGGCCACGCTGGCCGGCAGAGTTCTCTTTAGTAACCCCACAGTGGCAACATAATGTGTCTGCCAATGTTTTAAACTCACTGTTAAGCAAGGATAAGAATCCTTATAGCGAAACGCAAAAATAGCATACTGTCGTACTGTGCTAAGTGTTAAACATTAAACTATTGGGATATCAGCGTCTTTGTTTAAATAGTGCACTGTGGTAATTCTCAAATATTTGTAGTCTTGTATTGACATTGTGGCTGACGATCTTGAAAAGTAGAAGTTGGAATACTGCGAGCAAATTGCTCTGAAACTGTAACAAATAGTCCAAAAACTGCAATACGAGACAGTCATACGTTGGACGGGTTGTAAACAATACCAATGAGAACAATACTCTGGTGCAAATGACAAAAGCGGAATCGCAAATATCACACATCAGCTACAGTATCGATGTCTCAGTTTTGGGTTACAAATTACATTGATTATATTTTCAGTTCAACCCAATCTGTGTAGTGGAGTTGAGGAGATGAGGCCACCATTTTTGGCCTCATAAACGAAGGTAATTAGTGTTAGACTTGCATTAACATGAATGGTGGCTATTTTGGGACATAAAATACGGTCATTAAGATTAGATTAGAAGCTTCTGGTCCTAAATTAGGCTTGTGTAAAGATAATTGAAAGCACATGTTGTCACACGGTTTATAGTGCGGATATAAATTACACTGGTTCATTTACATAAGGACGGTAGACCTACTGGCGGATTGTTTACATTGCGAGGACCATGGGCCAGTTGATCCAAAATTCTCACTGTCCTCCTGCTTACGTGGTTGTGGAACAGTGCCGACTGAAATTAGTGTAAGGTTATTAGCTTCTATCCGTCTCTGTTTTGAAACTAAATAACTTCACCGCATGAATCCCACTGACGGCAAGTAAGCGAGATCTGATTAAATACTAGCCGCAGGCTGCCATCGACATACGATTTAATTCCCTTGCCTAGTGTACCATACAATTTGAATATCCTTTATATTTCGAAGTCGGAATATGGAAGTAACTTTTCAGGCAACTAATAATAAATGACGGGGCGAGTTGCTATGTGGTTACTACTCTTAACTTTTCTTTTGTATATTTTAGTGGAACACAGATGCACCAAGTTTAACAGCATCCAAAGTTCTTAAAAAAGGATGTTGTGACAAGTCTCTTGTTAACATTTGTAGAGATGTTTCACGAGAGTGTGGGAATTGTGATGATTAGATATCACACTTTTACTGTTTAAGAGTACCGAAGCAGGTGCAACTTTATATTTAACACAGCTCTCACCTCTTTTTCTCACATTTTTCACTCATAGCCATTAAGTGCCCCTGGTAACGGTACTATTCGGTACTCGCATAGGGATCAATTTCAATTCGAATCCCACCTGGCCAGATATATTTAGTTTTCTGTGGGGTCCCTGAATCACTTCTTTCAAAATGGCACCGCAGATTGCTGCCCAGTCCCAATACTCGTCAACGAGACAAAAGTGAAATTTACTTCACTCAGTCGGTCGCCGCGCTAGGTAGCCGTGCGGTCTTAGGCACCTTGCCACGGTTCGCGCGGCTCCCCCCGTCGGAGGTTCGAGTCCTCCCTTGGGCATGGGTGTGTGTGTTTTCCTTAGTGTAAGTTAGTTTAAGTTAGATTAAGTAGTGCGTAAGCCTGGGGACCGAGGAACTGTGCTGTTTAGTCCCATATAACTTACTACAAATTAAAAAAAAAACTTTCTACTACTTAATCAGCAGGTTAAAGAGAAAAGTTCATGTGCCACTTTCAAACATTAATACATGAATGGTGTACGAATAACGTGACATACTTGTGTAACTGGGATTTTTTTTCTAAGACTTTCCACAGTTCTTACAAGCAATGTCACAGTATAACGATCATTAATCCTCACTTCTCACGTTCACTGATACATAGGCTTCTATCACTTTCGTCATAGCTACATATATATCGTTTTACGGTTCTGACGTACAATCGTAACGTTAATATTAGGTTCATAGTATTCTTCTCTTCGTCTTGTACGCTACTGTCGGGGATTATGCCAGGCAGAAAAGTTATGCAACGAAGAAGCGTAGAGTGCTCATGAAATACTTGCTTTATGACATTCCATCTTTGAGGATACATTAATTTGAAGGGTCCTTGCTCCTCGTGGATCCCTGGCGCAAACCACAGAAATCTCGTCGAGCCTTCGTGCTGGTGCTTATGAAATTAAATTCCTTTTGGCGCCACTCATGCAAGAAAATTGTTCTGGGTGCCTAGCTGAAACTCAGCGGAGAAAGCGCTAAATGCGTCAGCCGTCAGCTGCAGCAGGTGCGCAGTGCTTGCGTCTGCGTTTAGTGAGCGTAATACGAAATTTTGTGCAATCTCCTTACTTGATGCAGCTTCAGGAACGACATAAATAATACATATTGCTTAATTTCGTCACAAAATTGGAGTCACATCTGTTTCATAAAAATATCTTAGCGTATTCAGTTAGTCGGCAACCAGTGAGTAATCATTATAATTATCATTATGATTCTATGAAACATTCTAGCTACGGCAGAAATCCACCAGCGCCAATCTACATTTAATATTAACTGCAAGTGGAAAGAAATGCCTGTAGCAGGTACAATGGTTGTACGAATGTGGTATAAAATTTCTGTACGGATTTTATGTTGAACGTTTGGTCGGTCTAGCGACTAAAGAAACTGTCAGTAAGACGAGCGAAGCCGGCTTGTTCTGTTCCAGAACGGCGCACAGCTATTTTCCGTAGAGTGTGATACATAGCGGTGGTCGGTTCCCTATGCGTAATGATGTAAGTTAATTAAATACGTAATAAGGGGATCAGTTGTTCCCTTTAGTTTGCGTGCGTGTGTGTGTGTGTGTGTGTGTGTGTGTATGTGTGTGTGTGTGTGTGTGTGTGGACAATTACAAACAAGATATTACAGTTGTTTCAGAAGCCTTTAATAACTGCATGGAATCTTCGGGTTGCCGAGTTATGCTCAAGTCAAAAGATACAGATGGTCTTGTTATGGTATGCCGAACCGTACTTCCCCCAACTGGTCGTCACAACGTTTGCTTGTTGCCTGTAACATTACATACAACAACCTGACAATCTATGTCTTGACTTCAGCACAACTCGGCAACCCGAAGATGGTCAAAGATGCGAAACCGCTCGTAACACAATAAATGTGCAAAAATACAGCCGAGGTGATTTTCAGTAATCAGTGACAACCACACGTAGGTATTCTTACGCCAAAACTACTGCTAAAGCCGAAATCATCGCCTGTTTGATTCTGTATACAACTTTAATTAAACTTGATTCTATGCTCTCTAAACAAAGAAGAGACAAAACTGCCGTCGATCATTTCCGACATTTTGTTTTCACCATTATAGAGTTACTTATCTAGTTTCGTAACCGTAATGATAGTGTGACTATGAAATAATACAGACCACTCCTGTGCCTGTAACTATCATTAATGTGTTCCTCGACGCTAGTTTTTAATAACGAAGCAGCAGTACAAGCTGCATAAAACTTTTTCGATGCGACTGATTTAGATCAATACGTAGTCAACATCATGCTTAGACAATATCATATTATCTACATCTACATTTATACTCCGGAAGCCATCAACGGTGTGTGGCGGAGGGCACTTTACGTGCCCCTGTCATTACCTCCCTTTCCTGTTCCAGTCGCTTTTGGTTCGCGGGAAGAACCACTGCCTGAAAGCCTCCGTGCGCGTTCGAATCTCTCTAATTTTACATTCGTGATCACCTCGGGAGGTATAAGTAGGGGGAAGCAATATATTCAATACCTCATCCAGAAACGCACTCTCCCGAAACCTGGCGAGCAAGCTACACCGCGATACAGAGCGCCTCTCCTGCAGAGTCTGCCACTTGAGTATGCTAAACATCTCCGTAACACTATCACGCTTACCAATTGACCCTGTGACGAAACGCGCCGCTCCTCTTTGGACCTTGCCTAGCTCCTCTGTCAACCTGACCTGGTACGGATCCCACACTGATGAGAAATACTCAGGTATAGGTCGAACGAGTGTTTTGTAAGCCGCCTCCTTTGTTGATCGACTACATTTTCTAAGGACTCTACCAATGAACCTCAACCTGGCACCCGCCTTACCAACAATTAATTTTATATGATCATTTCACTTCAAATCGTTCCGTACGCATACTCCCAGATATTTTACAGAAGTAACTGCTACCAGTGTTTGTTCCACTATGAAATAATCATACAATACAGGATCCTTCTTTCTGTGTATTCGCAATGCATTACATTTGTCTGTGTTAAGGGTCAGTTGCCACTCCGTGCACCAAGTGCCTATCCGCTGCAGATCTTCCTGCATTTCGCTGCAATTTTCTAACGCCGCAGTTTCTCTGTATACTACAGCATCATCCACGAAAAGCCGAATGGAAAATCCGGCACTATCTACTAGGTCATATATTGTGAAAAGCAATGATCCCATAACACTCCCCTGTGGCACGCCAGAGGTTATTTTAACGTCTGTAGACGTCTCTCCATTGAGAACAACATGCTGTGTCCTGTTTGCTAAATACTCTTCAATCTAGTCACACAGCTGGTCTCATATTCCGTAGGCTCTTACTTTGTTTATCAAGCGACAGTGCGGAACTATATCGAACGCCTTGCGGAAGTCAAGGAAAATGGCCTCTACCTGGGCGCCTGTATCTGATATTTTCTGGGTCTCATGAACAAATAAAGTGAGTCGAGTCTCACAACATCCCTGTTTCCGGAATCCATGTTGATTCCTACAGAGTAGATTCTGGGTTTCCAGAAATGACATGATACACAAGGTAAAAACATGTTCTAAAATTCTACAACAGATCGATGTCAGAGATATAGGCCTATTGTTTTTCGCCTCTGCTGGGCGACCCTTCTTGAAAACTGGGACTACCTGTGCTTTTTTCCAATCACTTGGACCCTTCCGTTCCTCTAGAGACTTGCGGTACGCAGCTGTTAGAAGGAGGGCAAGTTCTTTCGCGTAATCTGTGTAGAATCGAACTGGTATCCCGTCAGATCGAGTGAACTTTCCTGTGTTGAGTTATTTCAGTTGCTTTTGTATTCCTTGGACACTTATTTCGATGTCAGCCACTTTTCCGTTCATGCGAGGATTTAGAGAAGGAACTGCAGTGCGGTCTTCCTCTGTGAAACAGCTTTGGAAAAAGGTGTTTAGTATTTCAGCTTTACGCGTCATCCTCTGTTTCAATGCCATCATCATACCAGAGTGTCTGGATATTCTGTTTCGACCCACTTACTGATTAACGCAAGACCAGAACTTCCTAATATTTTCTGTCAAGTCGGCACATAGAATTTTGCTTTCGAATTCACTGAACGCTTCTCGCATAGCCTTCCTTACGCTATCTTTGACATCGTTTAGCTTCTGTTTGTCTGAGAGGTTTTGGTTGCGTTTAAACTTTGAGTGAAGCTCTCTTTGCTTTCTCAGTAGTTTCCTAACTTTGTTGTTGAACCACTGTTGGTTTTTACCGTTCCTCACGGTTTTACTCTGCACGTACCTGTCTAAAACGCATTTTACGATTGCCTTGAACTTTTTCCATAAACACTCGATATTGTCAGTGTCGGAACAGAAATTTTCGTTTTGATCTGTTAGGTAGGCTGAAATCTGACTCCTATTACTCTTGCTAAACAGATAAACCTTCCTCCCTTTTTTTATATTCCTATTTATTTCCATATTCAGGGATGCTGCAACGGCCTTATGATCACTGATTCCTTGGTCTGCGCTTACAGTGTCGAAAAGTTCGGGTCTGTTTGTTATCAGTAGGTCCAAGATGTTATCTCCACGAGTCGGTTCTTCGTTTACTTGCTCGAGGTAATTTTCGGATACTGCGCTCGTCACTCGACGCTCTGTCCCTACCACCCGTCCTAAACATCTGAGTGTCCCAGTCTATATCTGGTAATGTTCCCGTCTATACCTTAACATAGGCAAATGCAATGCATTGCGAATACATAGAAAGAAGGATCATTTATTGTATGATTATCTGATAGCGGAACAAACACTGGTAGCAGTTACTTTTGTAAAATATCTGGGAATATGCGTACGGAACGACTTGAAGTGGAATGATCATATAAAATCCTATATATCTTCAAATGTATTTGAGTTACACATGAAATTAGAAATTATTTATATGTTCCATGCAGTGAGTTATTAAATTCTTCTGAAACAACTGTAATATCTTGTTTGTAATTGTTCATAGACACACACACACACACACACACACACACACACACACACACACACACACATGCACACTAAAGGGAACAACTGATCCTTTTATTACTTATTTAATTAATTTACATCACGACGCACAAGGGGACCGACTACCACTACTTACCACACTCTACTGGAACAGAACAAACAGGCTTCGCTCGTCTTGCTGACAGTTTCTTTTGTCGCAAGAGCGACCAAATGTTAGACATAAAATCCGTATAGAAATTTTGTACCACATTCGTACAGCCATTGTACCTGCTACACAGGCATTTCTTTCCACTCTCAGTTAATCTTAAATATAGATTGGCGCTGATGAATTTCTGTTGTAGCTAGAATGTTTCATGGAATAATAATGATAATTATAATGACTATTCATTGGTTACCGACTAACCGAATAAGCTAAGCTATTTTTATGAAACAGATGTGACTCCAATTTTGTGATGGAACATCGCGAGTGTCATTCTCTCTTCACCGTGCCGTCGTTCTCCGTAGATAATACTCTCCATATACGCACCGTCTGTCAGACTGAGCATGCTGGTGCCTCAGCCTTCTTTGCAGTCCATCCAACAATCGGACTTCCCAATGAGCCGGCTAAGTAGCTTTGGGTCCTGTTGTAACTTCTTCTACCTTAAAGTGAATGTGATCAGCACCGTTGGAGTAATCGTAGAACAGTCCAGCTTGTAACGTTCCCTGGCAGCACACACACTATTAATAAACTGAATTGATATTTAATTGTACTATGTACGCCGCTATGAAGCAATTCGTATGTACTGTAATTGTTTAACAAAAAACATTATTTAATTTTGTATAAAGGACGTTGGTTATTATTGTAATATTTTCTGTAATAATATTCTCGATGTATTTATGATTGTAATATTTCTATACTCATAATGTAATTACGAAATATGTTAATATCTGCGATGAAAAATGTAAAATATAGCCACAGAGGAAAATAATTTTGTAAGATTACAAAGAGATATTCATAATCAGCAACAGTATAAATAGCGCTACATAATGTGCATTCTTTGTCGTCTCCCTCGAGAGCTGAGAGAGAGAGGAACCTGTGACGTAGCATTATATGAATGAGGAGACTTCTTTTGTCTGTATCTATCTTTAGCCGCCATTAGAGGAGAAATTATAAAGGTGTGTAATTTTAATTATTGTTATGGTCTAAATACATTATAATTTATCAAAATTGTGTATTACTAACATAAATTAGCTTGCCCATATCATCTATAATAGTTCTTTAAAGAATTTTCAGCACTTTTAGCGATTATCGTTGGTGTTGCTGGGCTGTGCCGCGACCGAACGATTTGCAGCGGCGGCACATTTAAAAAATTGTTCCGCTATAAAATTAACCAAACCCGTAAATCGGGAGCAGGTAAAATTAGCAGTGAATTACGAAATATTTTTCTTTTACAGCGATCCTGAGGCTGACTGAATTTATTACTGGTTTTACATTTGTGCATTCATAGGCGGATAATTAACACTGAAGTTGTTAATCTGTTGGTTCTTTCAATTTCTAAAGCAAATAACTTAAACGTATAGTGAAGTGTGTTTTGTCAATGATAATTAAACGTTCCGGTCGGCTCGGCAATATTTAACCATTTTATGCTAACAGAGACAGTCTTGTCTAACGCCGGGAAAGAATTCAGTAAATATTTAAAATCCCACTGCATCTAGAAAATATGTGCCAAGGCCGAAATACATAAAAAATTTAATTTAAATAATTATTAAAGTCATAAATGTTATTAATCAGTTTGTTTGAATTTATCAGCATGAGAGGGTTACTAAAGTTCGTGTAATTTTAAATGTGCTTAATTCTGTCTAAATGAATTTTTATTACCACACGTAGAAAAGGGGTTCTACAACAAAGTTCGTGCTGAAAGAGTATATAACAAAAATATTTATAGCCATTTCTTCCTCATTTTCATCCATTCATTTAACACAATACATACATACATATATATATATATATATATATATATATATATATATATATATATATATATATATATTCATCAGATGCTGCCACTTCCGTCTTCTGGATCTTCTCTTTACCGCCCCAATACTGTCCCATATATTTCACTAAACCGTTCAACCGCTAAGTAATCTGGTGGTTCACTCTAAAAACAACCCAATAATAATGACAAAATAGATATGTTACACACAAACAGCCACACATGGGGATTGCGTTCTTCTACAATCCTTCGCGAAAGATAAGAACACTATCTTTCTCAATTTTATTTTGCTCTACCGAGCCTCAAAAATTTTACCCCTTCCATACAGATCTTAGAACAACATGCATTCGGTCAAATCTGTTTCTGTCTCCCATCTTTCACTCGCAGTCTCTATGGTTTGATTAAACTCCCGCTTTTTCTAAAATACACTCCTGGAAATTGAAACAAGAACACTGTGGATTCATTGTCCCAGGAAGGGGAAACTTTATTGACACATTCCTGGGGTCAGATACATCACATGATCACACTGACAGAACCACAGGCCCATAGACACAGGCAACAGAGCATGCACAATGTCGGCACTAGTACAGTGTATATCCACCTTTCGCAGCAATGCAGGCTGCTATTCTCCCATGGAGACGATCGTAGAGATGCTGGATGTAGTCCTGTGGAACGGCTTGCCATGCCATTTCCACCTGGCGCCTCAGTTGGACCAGCATTGGTGCTGGACGTGCAGACCGCGTGAGACGACGCTTCATCCAGTCCCAAACATGCTCAATGGGGGACAGATCCGGAGATCTTGCTGGCCAGGGTAGTTGACTTACACCTTCTAGAGCACGTTGGGTGGCACGGGATACATGCGGACGTCCATTGTCCTGTTGGAACAGCAAGTTCCCTTGCCGGTCTAGGAATGGTAGAACGATGGGTTCGATGACGGTTTGGATGTACCGTGCACTATTCAGTGTCCCCTCGACGATCACCAGTGGTGTACGGCCAGTGTAGGAGATCGCACGGCGCCAAACACGCATACGACCATCATTGGCACCAAGGCAGAAGCGACTCTCATCGCTGAAGACGACACGTCTCCATTCGTCCCTCCATTCACGCCTGTCGCGACACCACTGGAGGCGGGCTGCACGATGTTGGGGCGTGAGCGGAAGACGGCCTAACGGTGTGCGGGACCGTAGCCCAGCTTCATGGAGACGGTTGCGAATGGTCCTCGCCGATACCCCAGGAGCAACAGTGTCGCTAATTTGCTGGGAAGTGGCGGTGCGGTCCCCTACGGCACTGCGTAGGATCCTACGGTCTTGGCGTGCATCCGTGCGTCGCTGCGGTCCGGTCCCAGGTCGACGGGCACGTGCACCTTCCGCCGACCACTGGCGACAACATCGATGTACTGTGGAGACCTCACGCCCCGCGTGTTGAGCAATTCGGCGGTACATCCACCCGGCCTTCCGCATGCCCACTATACGCCCTCGCTCAAAGTCCGTCAACTGCACATACGGTTCACGTCCACGCTGTCGCGGCATGCTACCAGTGTTAAAGACTGCGATAGAGTTCCGTATGCCACGGCAAACTGGCTGACACTGACGGCGGCGGTGCACAAATGCTGCGCAGCTAGCGCCATTCGACGGCCAACACCGCGGTTCCTGGTGTGTCCGCTGTGCCGTGCGTGTGATCATTGCTTGTACAGCCCTCTCGCAGTGTCCGGAGCAAGTATGGTGGGTCTGACACACCGGTGTCAATGTGTTCTTTTTTCCATTTCCAGGAGTGTACGTAGAACTTCACGTAATTCCAAAATCTTTTACGCAGTCCCAGCTATTCCTCGCCAGCACCACATACACCATTTTCTATCTCAACTGTCCCAAGAGTATCTTAATTTGAATAGAAATGTTGCCAATAAAAATTTTTTTATTTCCATATAGTCGTTATTTCCCTCATTTATGCCATTCATTTAGTTTCAAATGATACTAGGCTGAAGAGCTGCAATGACGACAGCTGTGGACCGCCACCACCCACACAATAGGAGGAATGAAGTTATGAATAAAGGAAGATTTCTCAGTTACTGTTTCAGCGGCCCGAAATGCAGACTTGGTGCGTCGTGGCAGACCAGTGGTTATACTGTACTTGTTATTAGAAAATGAACTGCAGTTGTTACCAAGCAATGAACTGTAATAAAGAGACGCTGTACACGAGATTAAGAAGATATAGTTTCCATCATTGTAAGGTGTATTTTGTTACTAAAATGTCCCTGTTGCCGCTCATAAAATTCACTGCGCTCTCTTGTTCTGTAAGAGACAGAATCTGTTGACTTCATAACCGTATCTGTAAATGAAATATTAGACCCATCATAATTATTGCTACCTACATTTCATTTTTACCGCAAATTTACATTTGCACATTCATTTTTACAGTGCCTTTTCGTAAATAATCTTCGTATGTCCAGAGCTACATTTTGAGGTTGTATAGTAGGCAAAATTTACTGAAAATCATATTCATTCCGCGTTCCAGACTTTTGTACTTCAAACATATCAAATCTGTTATGTAAAGTTTGGTATTTAGTTGATTTGCTTTCGGTTCGTTTACCAGATTTTCGTTCAGTGTATGTTCTCTCACTTTGCCACAGTATTTTCTATTCGCAATGGTGTTTCCTCTTTCATAGATTAATGTTTAGATAAACAGCTTTTTACATCTAGATACATACTCCACAAGCCACCGTACGGTGGGTGGCAGATGGTACTTCGTAGCAGTACTAATCATTTCTCTTCCTGTTCCACTGGCAAATTGAAGGGAAAAGCGACTATCTGTGTACCACCGTACGAGCCCTAATTTCTCTTATCTTCTCTTCCCGAGTCCTGACTGGAAATGTCTGCCGGCAGTAGGATCGCCTGCAATTAGTTTCAAATGCCGGTTCTCAGAGTTTTCCCAATAGCGTTCCTTTAAGAGGACGTCGCCTTTCCTCCAGGGATTCCTACCTGAGTTCCCCGACCATTCCCGTAACAAAAGAGATGTTCAAATGAGTGTGAAATCTTATGGGACTTAACTGCTAAGGTCATCAGTCCCTACGCTTACACACTACTTAACCTAAATTATCCTAAGGGCAAACACACACACTCATGCCCGAGGGAGGACTCGAACCTTCGCCGGGACCAGCCGCACAGACCATGACTGCAGCGCCCGAGACCGGTCGGCTAATCTCGCAGGGCATTCCCGTAACAGTCGCATGTTGGTTGAAACTATCGCTACCAAATCTAGGGAGTCCGCATCTGAATTGCTTCGATGTTTTCCTTTAATTCGACCTGGTACAGATAAGAAACACTCGAGCCTTACTCAAGAATAAGTTGCACCAGCGTCCAGTATGCGGTCTCTTTTACGTATGAGCCACTGTTCCTTGAATGTCTCCCAGTATACCAGAGAGGTTCACTAGCATTCTCCACAGCAGTACTTCTTCTATTCCATATCGCTTTGCAACGTTACGCCTAGATATTAGTCGACCGGAAAATGTTAAGTAGCACTCTACTAATGCTGTATTCAGCATTACAGGATTGATTTTCCTATTCATCTACAATAACTTGTAAGTAGGCTGATTAGGTTTTTATATTGGTAACGCCACGTAGCGCTTTGTATGAAAATCACAGGTTGTGCTGTGTGCAGTCTGTGGCTGGTTTGCATTGTTGTTGGCTATTCTAGTGTTGGGCTGTTAGCTGATAACAGCGCGTAGCGTTGCGCAGTTGGAGGTGAGCCGCCAGCAGTGGTGGATGTGGGGAGGTGCGATGGCGGATTTTTGAGACTGGATAATCTGGAGGTGTGTCCATCAGAAACAGTACATTTGTAAGAATGGATGTCATGAACTGCTATATATGTATATATATTATGACTATTAAGGTAAATACATTGTTTGTTCTCTATTAAAATCTTTCATTTGCTAACAATGCCTGTCAGTAGTTAGTGCCTTCTGTAGTTTGAATCTTTATTTAGCTGGCAGTAGTGGCACTCGCTGTATTACAGTAGTTCGAGTAACGAAGATTTTTGTTAGGTAACTGATTTGTGAAAGGTATAGTTTAATGTTAGTCAGGGCCATTCTTTTGTAGGGATTATTGAAAGTCAGATAGCGTTGCGCCAAAAAATTTTGTGTGTCAGTTTAAGCACAGTCATGTATAATTTTTCAAAGGGGTCGTTTCATATGTCGACCCTTAGCCGAGGATACCTTGTAAAGTGCGCGTGGGGCACACAATACTCATTAAAGCCCCTACTATGGTAAGTGAGTGGGGTTTACCTTACGAGACAGGAATTTTGTAGAAATTTTGACCGCGTGTACCTGAATGGTGGCAAATCAGACTTACACCCACTCTGTAATAACAATGATAAATCAAATAAGTCCGAAATACAACTACACGTCAGGATGGACAAAAAGCAACACAGCAGATGCTACCAATTTTTTAATAATACGGTCGCCAGCCTAATTAGGCATTAACTGAGTTTCCTCTCTGTACAAGTTGATGTACATTCATGCAAAACAACACGTAGTAACACTGCATAATATAGTAAATTTTAGAACTAGAAAATCTATTGAACTGATAGTTTCACTTTCTGTACTGATATGGAAAAACCATGAATACATAACACTACACTATAATGAATACTACAAAACTTCGTACTGTCTATTGATCTGATTAAAATCAGGCATAGGTTACCCTAGAAATAGTAATTTCGAGCCACAAACAAAATGTCAATTTTAATAAAGATAAAACACTGATAAATTTTGGCTTTTATATTGACTTTAACTTTTGCTGGTCAAATCAATTTAGTACACTTCAGAATTGAAATGAATAAAGAAAAGGGGGGACCCCGAAACTGTTATGATCACTGTATTAAAAAAATTAATTACTGACACCATTATGCGCTCAAGATTTCCAATATATGAGTTACTACTCTCTTTATCTTATTTCCTACTCATTTAAATACTTTTATATCTGTCTCGAAATAATTAAACTTCATTACTAAATCAATATTAAAGTTATCTTCCAACTTTGTCAGACCTTCGTTATTCATTTACTGGTTCATTAACAAAACAGTTCTTTAAACACCATTCTAACATAGTTAAGTCTGCAGGTAATTATTATTAACACAAACTTTAATTTTTCATCTCGGGACACTCGGATTGCACAACATTCGGAAAGGACCCTGTCTAGGTTAGTTGTGAGGATAATTAAATGATAGGAAAGTTCTGGTAAAATTTAAGTTGTTATTAAGTTATTATTGAACAAAAGTAACACTGGTCCATACGAATACAGTACTAAAAGTTTCAACCTGTTTGTATCGATGCGGCGGTTGGCAGGTGGCGAGATGGCGAGGCACAAAGCACAGATACAACCACAGCTATGGCTCTTAATGTATCGACACTTTATTTCTTCATAGCGTCGCAATACTTTTCCATTTAGTGCCTATGGAATTTTGCCATGCTGTATATGCGTTGGAACGGCATACCCGAGGCTCAATGAAACTACGTCTTCCAGGAGAGCCTCCTCGCTCCAGAAGGTGTTGCTCAGACCAATGCCAAACTCCAACTACTCTTGCTGAGCCCGTTGTGCCGTGCAGCGCCCATGCGCATTTTCCCGCGCTCGTCTGCCATCCACCTTTTACCACTCCCTTACAGGCCGGGTATTCACCCGAGGTTTTGCATTCTACATATCCTAACACATTGCCTACGTATGGACCAGATGGACAGTTACAATTTTTAAACATGTTACAACAGTTTCAACATTTGTTACATTTCAATTCTATTACAATATGGCTTGACATTTGACATAAACATTAATATTCACATTGAAATTTGTTTACAGTTTTCTTAACACAATGGCATGAAACAAAAGAGAAATGAAATCAGAACATCAATTACACTAATTTATCGAAAAATCAGATGGAAAAAAATTTTACTTATATGTACAATAGTACAGCGTCATTGTTGTTACACATGCCCCTGTTTCCAGTAAATTTCACTAAGTACAAATTTGATGGGAACATTAAACTTTATATTTATACAGTGGTTCTGAATCTTTGAGTGAATGTACCATCATAAATTTTTGGATCACTAAACTTCCTTTCTCACACATTATAGAGGCCTATACTTTTTAATATATCAAGAACATTTACCTATCATTTACTTAAGAGCCTTTGGCACAGTCCAACCTCCTATCACAACATGATTTAAATAGCAAATTACTTATCATTATTAAATTTCTCAGAGAAATAAAAATCAAAATCCGGAACACTAACACTTAACTATAAAGCAGATACAAATACCTATATACACTATAAAACAATTTGTTGCTGCTTGCATTGAATGGCAGTCCATTTCCTTATTTACTAATACACACACAATACTATTTAGAAAAATCACTACATCTATTTGCTGCCTATTATTCAGATTTGGGCAGTCCATTTCACATCTTTTTATCACATCACCTGCACCACACTTACAATTCTACTTTGACTATTTATCTGCACTCTTTGGTGTTTGACAGTCCCATCTTTTATTTGGCTTGCAGCATTTACCCTTTATTTTCAGCCCTTTTCTCCATACATCTTTACATTTATAGTACATTTGGTAATCTGAAACTCACATAAGTACATTAGCACACTGACATTGGTATACATACGTTTACAAAGATTTGTTACATCTAGAGTAAAACAATTTCATCATTAGATACAGCATATTAACTGCAGATTGCTTTCTGAGTGTGCTGAGGTCACTCACTCCTAGGAACATACAGTTTCAGGTCCACAACGTTTCTTACACCTAAAGGTCTTTTGGATTTTGAGTAGATCAGGTAGTAAGCATTATCGTGTGGAATGTTCTGTATTATATATGGTCAATGATAAATATATTTTAATTTGGAAATTTCAGGGATCAGTTCACTAGATTTTTCGTGGGTTCTTTAAAAGAACATAATCTCCAATTTTAAATTTTGAAACTTTCAGTTTGTTATCATGTCTTTTAGATCTAGATTCAGCTTTTTGCTTTGCCCTTTTTCTGACTAATTCTTTCTTTTGACTCAACCCCATGCTTGTACAAGGTGGAAACTCTAGTTTTTCCTCAATTAAACTTTTACTTCTGCTGCCTAACAAAATTTCTTCCGGTGGGAAATCAGTAGTTTCATGATGTACTGTGTTCATGACGTTCTCAAAGTCCAATATAAATCTGCCCCAGACTCTAAATCATGCCCCTTCCTGTTTTTTCCACAACGCACCTTGGTCGACTGTGACATCGTCCCAAAATACGTTTCTGACCTGCGAGCCATTTATATCTGGTGGCTTTCTAGGTTTCTGGAGTTCAAAGTCTTTACTTACTTGAACTCTTTGCAAAATAAACACTGAGTCGTCCGGTGGCTCCTTTTTTCTGTGTTCAGTCTGAACATCTGGGTTTTGTTTTAAAACTTCATCATCAGTAGGTACAATATCGCAATTAGCTGTATTCCCATTATTTTCACTAATACCGAAATACTCGTCACATGAACTATCGTCCGAATCCGACCATTCTGGATCGCTTTCAGGTACTAACATAAAAGCTTTCCTGAGACAGGCACTGAGTTCTTCCTCTGCATTTTCGTCAGGCTTTAATTTTAATTCAATATCCTCTTTAGGCAAAACGACCTCATTATCAGCTTTACTCACATCAACTGTTACTTCATATTTAGTGTAATCCTCGTGGACTTCAGTTACTCTTAGGTCATTACCTGCTTCTTCCCCACAGTGCCTTTCGGCAACAGCTTGTACTATTGGCTGATCGTTAACAGAAGTTACTTCCTCGTCAATGCTTAGGATTTCATCCTCCAGTTCCTTCCTATCTCCAACCATCGTCATATCGGCAGAACGCGTACTTTTCGTGGTGCTATTTGCTCTCTCCTCTTCAAATTTGGGCCGTGTCACCTTATCGACGTCCCTACTATTTCCTTTTGCACTAATTAATCTCCTTGCCTCATACTGCTTCTTAAAATCCTCCCACTCACATTGCTTGAGGCCCTCGTACAGATCGTCGATCTGCACACCCTAGTCAGTTACTTCTGCTAATTCATTCTCGCCATTTACTTCATTGCTAACACTGCTAACCGCACCTCTCTGTATATCCACTGTTCCATCTACTATTTCCTTCGCCACGGAATTACCACGGATAATGTATTCACCAGCGCTTACAGCAATGTTTGTACCTAATGCCGCCGCATTGCTAGCGGCTTCTCTCTGAACAGCTGTTCTGCTAGGCTGGGCCGTTGGCCTCTGATGCTCCACTCGCCTGTTAACATGTATCGCTCTGTGCGGCGAAGATGAGTCATCTGCGCTCGCACCTGTCGCTTGTTTCGCAACAACACGATGCGTCGTTTCACGCCTGTCTCTAAGCTGTCTCATAACTTTACTGTCAGTCCGGTAACATTTCTTAAATCTGGGCTGGTATGTTCTGTCCGCTTCCGTTTGGCCCACAACGTTCGCGGAAATCAGTTTCCCGTGTCGTTATTATTTTGCGCGGTGTACACTCTACCGCTACCTGGATAACTTCCTCTTCCTCTTCCTCTTCCTCTTCCTCTGCCTCTACCTCTCTGTATCATGTTGACGCGAAACCCATCGTCGTCATTTCTCTCATCACTATTGCGGTTATTCCTGTTACTAAATTTCTGATAATTGGCACGACTTTCTCGCCAGTGGTCTTGGTCTTCGACCCTTTCGAGAAACGCTTGGAAGCTGCGATGATTGCTTCCCACATATCTCTTCGAATCTTCTGGAAGCTTTTTATATAGCTCCAATACGATTTCTGAATCGGATCTTCTCCCTCTTAAATGCGTCAACTTTCGGTACCAATATTCGTAGAAATCTTTCAAAGAATTCCTGCCCCTGTTATCATGAAGTTTGGCCATGATAAACTCGCGCCACAAATGATCCTGGTTTTGTTTGGACCATTATTCTTCCGTAAACTCTTGTTTAAACTCTTCGAACATCATTAGTTCAGTATTCAAGTTAATTCCCCAGCGCTTAGCGTCACCTGCTAAGGCGCTAATTACTACGTTTGTCTTCTCCTGACCAGACAAGTGTTCAGGCAACAGCCTCTCGCAATTTTTGATAAAATCTAACGGATGCCATCCATTATCTTTTTTGGCGGGATCGAAGCGTTCCTCACCTTCCAACAGCTTCATAAGTGGTGTGCCATTACAGACAACACCAGGCCTATCTATGATTTTACTGTCGAGATCGAAAATTTTGCCTTGAATTTTCGATGTATTTTGTTCACACTTTCGTACACATCCGGTAACTTTTTAGCCTAAATTTCTTTCAGTGTCTGAAACTGCCTTTTTCAACTGTGAAATTCCGTGTTGGCATTCGTTTACGATCTCAGTTTTAAGACCGAAAACTTTTTCGTCTACTTTTGATTCAACTAGAGGCTCTACTTTCTCTTGGATGTTGAGAATTTCAACATCAAATCTACTTTTAATGTTATCAATTTCCCCCTGCATAGTATTCATATTTTTATTAATGGCATCACTTTCAGACTTCATAGTATTTACTACAGAGCTTAAATTACCCACTTCTTGTTCTACCTGTTCTATTTGTTTACTAATTTTAATTCCTTGTTCTTCGACCTGTGCTTTAAGCTGATCATTCTGTGTTTTGAGCTGCTCACACTGTCCTGCAATTTGTTTGGTTAATTGTTCAAATAAATCGTTCATGCTTAAAATTTTCAAGCTGTTTTGTTCTACGAAATCGGTTTGTTCCGATCCTACATCAAAATTTTCTTTCGGTTCTTTCTTTATCTGTGGTGAATCAAATATCTCATTGGATTCGTTCACGTATCCACGATCCTCTAAAAAGTCATCCTTTACTTCTTGTTTTATTCCTTGCTGTGTTCTAGGCAATCTCGACATTTGAATCTGTTCGTTAACATGTTCGTGATATTGTGTGTACGCCAATTGTCTTCTGCTAACGCCATCTGTTATCTGACCGCGTACACTCCTGTCATTCCCAGCCGCATTTTCCATTACGCTCATCCCATCTACTATGTCTACGTTCTTGTCCATACTGAACGTAAATTACATCTCACTACCGTACTTGACGTTCACTGCTATTTACTTTACTAAATAATATTGCAATTTGTGCCACTGAACATCCACTGTTCGGTATTCCCGTTAATTTGTGACCGACAACAACTGGATGTCCTGTCACCGGGAGCCACTTGTAACGCGCGCATGGGGCACACAATACTCATTAAAGACTGTACTACGGTCTACGAGACAGGACACCTTGTAAAGTGCGCATGGAGCACGCAATACTCATTAAAGCCTCTACTATGGTAAGTGAGTGGGGTTTACCTTACGAGACAGGAATTTTGTATAGATTTTGACCGCGTGTAACTGAATGGTGGCAAATCAGACTTACACCCACTCTGTAATAACAATGATACATCAAATAAGTCCGAAATACAACTACATGTCAGGACAGACAAAAAGCAACACAGTAGATGCTACCAATTTTTTAATAATACGGTCGCCAGCCTAATTAGGCATTAACTGAGTTTCCTCTCTGTACAAGTTGATGTACATTCATGCAAAACAACACGTAGTAACACTGCATAATATAGTAAATTTTAGAACTAGAAAATCTATTGAACTGATAGTTTCACTTTCTGTACTGATATGGAAAAACCATGAATACATAACACTACACTATAATGAATACTACAAAACTTCGTACTGTCTATTGATCTGATTAAAATCAGGCATAGGTTACCCTAGAAATAGTAATTTCGAGCCACAAACAAAATGTCAATTTTAATAAAGATAAAACACTGATAAATTTTGGCTTTTATATTGACTTTAACTTTTGCTGGTCAAATCAATTTAGTACACTTCAGAATTGAAATGATTAAAAAAAAAGGGGGGGACCCTGAAACTGTTATGATCACTGTATTAAAAAAATTAATTACTGACACCATTATGCGCTCAAGATTTCCAATATATGAGTTACTACTCTCTTTATCTTATTTCCTACTCATTTAAATACCTTTATATCTGTCTCGAAATAATTAAACTTCATTACTAAATCAATATTAAAGTTATCTTCCAACTTTGTCAGACCTTCGTTATTCATTTACTGGTTCATTAACAAAACAGTTCTTTAAACACCATTCTAACATAGTTAGGTCTGCAGGTAATTATTATTAACACAAACTTTAATTTTTCATCTCGGGACACTCGGATTGCACAACATTCGGAAAGGACCCTGTCTAGGTTAGTTGTGAGGATAATTAAATGATAGGAAAGTTCTGGTAAAATTTAAGTTGTTATTAAGTTATTATTGAACAAAAGTAACACTAGTCCAATACGAATACAGTACTAAAAGTTTCAACCTGTTTGTATCGATGCGGCGGTTGGCAGGCGGCGAGATGGCGAGGCACAAAGCACAGATACAACCACAGCTATGGCTCTTAATGTATCGACACTTTATTTCTTCATAGCGTCGCAATACTTTTCCATTTAGTGCCTATGGAATTTTGCCATGCTGTATGGGCGTTGGAACGGCATACCCGAGGCTCATTGAAACTACGTCTTCCAGGAGAGCCTCCTCGCTCCAGAAGGTGTTGCTCAGACCAATGCCAAACTCCAACTACTCTTGCTGAGCCCGTTGTGCCGTGCAGCGCCCGTGCGCATTTTCCCGCGCTCGTCTGCCATCCACCTTTTACCACTCCCATACAGGCCTGGTATTCACCCGAGGTTTTGCATTCTACATATCCTAACACATTGCCTACGTATGGACCAGACGCACAGTTACAATTTTTAAACATGTTACAACAGTTTCAACATTTGTTACATTTCAATTCTATTACAATATGGCTTGACATTTGACATAAACATTAATATTCACATTGAAATTTGTTTACAGTTTTCTTAACACAATGGCATGAAACAAAAAAGAAATGAAATCAGAACATCAATTACACTAATTTATCGAAAAATCAGATGGAAAAAAATTTTACTTATATGTACAATAGTACAGTGTCGTTGTTGTTACAACCTCACTGGAATCTTCTGATTTTTTTCTTGTAATTTGTGCAATTAGTGTAGCTATTGTTTATTGCTAGCACGTAATTGTAGAGAGAATGTCCTTTGTAGTTGCAGTCTTTCATTGTTGTACAGTAAAACAGTTGTGGCATGCATGTAGATTTGCACCAAGTATTTCGCAGCTGCGCTTGCAATTAACTAGATATTATTTTCAGTGCTATGTTAATTTGTTTTCTTATTTTAGCTCTTCAAATTGTGCTTTTCTGTGTTATCGTGTGAAATATTGTGACAATAATGGCGTGTGAAAAACGTAACATTAGGCTCCAAAGTAAACTGAGAATTAATAGTGACTTCGAGTGTAACTTATCAGCACCACTCTGTAGTGAATTAACAGACATTTGAAGTAGTAATTTGGCAATTCTGCATAGGGAAATGGAGCGGGCGGCAAATAATGGTGTAGACAATGAAACAAGTAGTGAGCAGGGAAGCATTATCGATCGATCGGTCGGCAACAGCTCGCCTCAGGAATCCGAAATGACAGAACACAATATTGCAAATACTGCAGACTTAGGTTTTGGGTTCTCACCGTTTTCTCAAATGAGTCAAGACACATTTTCTGCTTGTCAAAATGTGAATGTTGCTGGTGAAAATGCACTGCCAAAAAGCATAGAGAAACAGATTCCATACACTAATGCATTATTATTGCAATTAATGCAACAAATGGAACAAAATCAGAGACAAACACACAAAAGCTTCAAAAGTTAGACACAATGGAACAAAATCAGAGACAAACACAGCAAAACCTTCAAAAGTTAGACACCATGCTTGAACAAACACGTGAAGATTATCTACTGAGTTACTTAACATTGAATCGAAATCTCAAAAAGTCTGTAGTCAAAACACAAATTTGTGAGCATTTTCAACCTTTTTTTCGCGGCATGAAAATGCACTACAGAATCACGAAGCAGCCATAAAAGAACTGCAAACTATTGTTCATGAAAATCATGAGACCTTGCAAGCTAAAATTGACTCAGTTGCATCTACGATTCAGTTACGCAACTTGCAAAAACTCAGGAAAACTTAAAGGACACAGTAGATACTCTGAAAATTAGTTCAAAGAGACACATAGAGAAAATTAGTTCATTATCAGAGAAAGTAGTCCAACTTTCGGATCAGCTAAATAATTTATCTAAGAAGGTTGATGATAATCTGAATGACACAAAACCGGTAGTCTTGAATGACACAGAAGAGTGCGAACAAATTAGGAAATTCAAACAAAATCAGAATCAAATTAATACGCAACACCAAAGAGAAATCCGGGAAGTACAAGATCAGCTGACACAGGTAATACAAGAATTACGTATTTTAGAGGATACTCGCGTTCCAATACGGGAAGAGGGACATAGAAATACGGAACAGTCACTAAATAATAACACGGGATACGTCGGAAATTATGCAAGAAATTGGCAAGGTACACCGAATTTTGAGATGGAACCGCCGAAACAAAGTAACAATGACCGACATGCAACTCGCCGATATGATGAGTTTGACTATAAGCTGTTTATAACTACATGTAAATTCAAAACATTTAACAATTCCGCCAAAGACATTTATCCACAAGCATGGCTTCATCAACTCTCTCACTGTTTTCCTCCCAACTGGTCATTAGAGCACAGGTTAGAATTTGTGTGTGGCTATTTAGAGAATGAACCAGCTGTAAGAATGCAATCGGTCATTCAAGATAGCCACAGTGAAGGCGAATTTTATCAGGCCTTCCTCTCAGCATATTGGTCTCGAGCTACACAAGACCAAGTAAACCATAGCATCATAATGATGAAACATTTTGAACAATCAGAATTTTACAGTCTTGTGAAATATTTTGAAGACATGTTGCACAAGCATCAGTACCTTTCAAACCCTTACAGCCCCTCAGAACTCATCCACATTTGCTTAATCATTGCCTGAACATTTGCTACATATTATTTTATCAGGACGTTGCAAAGATGACATTGAAGCTTTTCAGGGACTGTTACAAGAATTGGAAATTGACACTGACAATCGCGGAACGCGAAAACAGGAACACAACAATTACAGGTCACATCCGTCACAATTCCACGATGACAGAAATAATAAATGGGCATGACAAGGCTATTCTTACAACGTAAATCGTGACCAAAACAGACACCACCCGTATGACAACCGCTGGCAGAGTAATAGTTACAGAGAAAGATCGCATTTCCATTGTAATGAATGTGACAGAGACAATCAGAGAAACAGACAATATGGGAACCAAAATAATTATTATCAAGGGAGACAGAATAACTTCAGACATAACGGTCCAGCGCGCAGTTATGATTCAGGGAGAAATTCTCCACCACGTGACTGACAAGAAAGAAACTATGGAATCCACCGACATGACGACAGACGATATAATCATAACAAAAGACCTGAATTTGATCAGAACTGGCGGGATTCAAACAGGTCTGGGCCCTCTTGGCAAGGTGAATTTGTAGAAGTTAGGTCTCCTAATCCCAATAACGACGCACGCCAACAAAGAGATAGCAGACAATGACTCGCACTGCAGGCAGCCACGTGCGCCGGCTGGCTCAGAGAAAAATAACATAGACGCTAACCTTGAGAAAAATTTAAGCATTCTTTACCGATGTACCATATACCACATGATAATTCCGTTGAAGCTGGAGCTCTGCATAGTAGGAAGAGTAAAGGCTTGCACCGCATTTCACATGTAAACCGTTTATTGAAAGATAATCTGCTTTTTGACTTTGTCTTTGCCATAAAACTTTTCACTTCACATTTCTAGTATGCTTTGTCAGACTTAGAAACTGTTACCTTGCAACAATGTTTGAAATTAAATATCCAGTCAAGAACTAAGAGAACCTATTTAAACAGAAATTATGAATGCATTGTTATAGTGAACAGACGACACAGTGTTGTTATTTGTACATTCTTGCTTGTTAGTTGCACGATTACGTAACAACTATCAGGCTTACATACTTAGAACATATACTGCCAATGAGATTTTAATGCAACATTTTGGTTTACTTGAAAAGATACTCTTAATTTGAAGTACATTCGGTGAAATTAAAGATGACTTTGCATTTGGTTTCTTTGATAGCAACACGATTATATCACGACGCTACTGATATGTGACACAATTTACATTGTTGCTTTTGTGGTGTATCTGTTTTATATCTGCACAGTTTTTCTGTATTATTCTGGAAAGCAAAACATGGTTTATTAGTAACTTTTGTGGTATAGCTACAATGAGACAGCCTTTTCCATAGTACAACAATACGTTACAGCACTGTACTTTCTTCATTACGGCAATAAGCGTAATAACTAAGATATCTATACGCAAAGCATTTCACTTTTGTTTATCGTGAGGTAAGTACATTGACTTCTGCAGAACTTAGCTTTCGGAGTACGATAACTATGACACTTCCACAGAGATTATCTTACAACAAGACGCACAGTTTAGCGCTACAGTACACGTATTTGAGTGATTAATTTTGTACTTAAAACATTTATTTTTAAAGATATTTGAAGTACAATGACACAAAGGTTTTCTGTGATACATTTCGTTCCATTGCTGTAATCTGCAACACCTGAGGGTATAATTACATTAATCCTCAGGGGGTACACGCCTACATTGTGTACTATGTGTCTGGCAAACACAAGGAGCCCTAGCTAATATGGTATTTGCTTATACAACTTTACACATCGGTACCATAATTATCTAACACAGAATTACACAGCTGTCTGACTATTTAACAGAGAAGCAAATTTTTTTTTTACTATGTCAGTGACATATATTTACGCAATTACACAGTTGGATAACTTCACACTTATGAAATTGTATTTCGTCTGTACTTTGTGAACTGTTCATATTTTTTCGGAACCATTGTGATACTATGAGAGCTCTGAATGATGTATTTGGTATGGGATCATGATTTTAAAGTACATTTGAGGTAGATGACACTATTGAAATGAGCAGAGAATTTTTTTTAGGTTTCGAAATTATTGGAGGAAGCTACGACGATTTTAAGAATTGACTGAGATGTTATGATATTATTATGATGACGATATGTATTATGCTGTTGAGGTATGTTTGTGATCAATAAGATGATACTACTGTATGTGAGGAATTTGATTATGCTACATATTTCTGATGATGAAATATTGAAGAAGTGTCGACGAATATGTATATGTATAATAAGGTAAGGAATAATGAGTAGTAGTTAGGGACTCTGATTTGTGGAAAAGGATGTTGGAAACCAAGAATCGTACTTTAGAATTATGAAATGTGTGTAAATGTGTGAATGTATCACAATGCCACTGAAAATTTTTTGGACACTGTTGTATTTATAGGATTTTGTTTCTACACATTTGTAACGCAAATTCTCGACCTATAAAATTTTATATGAGAGTGTGACTGTAGCGCAAACTGCTGTCGTAAATATTTCGGTAGGAAAGTTAAGTGACCTTCATGTAACGCGTGGTGGGCACCCAGCTGCGTGATAGTTGCCTGGGAAAAAGCCATTCGTGTGTGCCTTTCAGAGGCACAGGTGGAGAAAAAAAGAGACCATTAACCTCGCTATTGACATTCCTTTGTAGAAAGCATCACAAATATGACAAGCTCACTACTTGAAAACATATGATTACTCGTACTTTGTGCTACTTACTGAAATGCTTAGAATTGATGGGAAATATTCGTACATCTGCATACCTGATTATGACAAGTGTCTTTCTACGAGAATTGAGAGAATTTCTAGTAACTTATGAAATGCCTCATGACTACTGAATGATTATTTTATACTTTATTTTGTACATAAATGCTTATTTTATTTGATATCTGTTTCCCAGGTGTGTTGCATCATTGCTTTTATAAAATAAAAGTAAATGCGTTTGCTAACGTGAACACTTTTTGTCAACAGATCTGTTAGATAATAATTTTATGATCCACATTCTTCAAAAAAAAAAAAAAAAAAAAAAAAAAAAAAAAAGGAGCACTTAGAAAGGAAAGAACAGTAAGAAGGGACTAATAACAGTAACTGCATACATAATTTACTTTTCAAGTACTTGGTAATTTTTATGGTAGAATAAGTTGTGGTGCACCACTTTAATTACATAGACATTAAGATGCGAATAGACATTTCCATTATCTGCATTGTTGTCTTTAGTGTGCTATTTTTTCTGCTTGAGCTTTGTGATGTTTAGGTATAAGTTATTGCATTTGCTGCTACTGTGTGCCAGGCACAGTGCTACTAAATTTCACTTTGTATTACTCTGTTAAGCCAGTTTTACTACTGTTTTATTTTTCTTGTTTCTGCGCAATGGCTCATATTAGTTGTAATGTTGCATTTTCTCTGCTAATTTATATTTATTGCTGCTTGCTTTGCCAATGTCAATTTTTGTCATTGCTGTTTGTGTTAATTGTTTTGTGCTGCTGCATTGCCTCATCCCTTAGTTTAGCATCTGAGCTCTGTAGATTTAAGTTAGCATAACAGGGGGTAGATTATATATGAGAATGAGTTTTGATGAATTGGAAGAAATGCATTGAGAAGCTGTAAGAAAATGGTTTGGCCAAAAAAGTATTTTGAAAGAGGATATGAACAAAAAAGTAGGGTTTAGGGGCAACAGATTTAGATAGGACTTTTTGGAAATAAATCATGAGGTAAGATAATGGAAAATAAATAATGAAGTAAGAAATATGTGAACATATAAATACAGAAAGTATGCTTGGATAGGATTTTTTTGGTGGAAACAAATGTTGAAATAAGAGAAAAGATCTACGGAATGAAGTTTTTGGTTGGACTGCAGTACCAAATATTACTCTGAAAACAAACCCTACCCTTTCCTCTTGTGTTATACTGCTATGTGTTTGTGTACACTTGTGTATTTGTGTTTTTCCTGTCTTTATGTGTTTAGCTGATGAGAGTTATGTTGTAGAACTTTTCTAATACTATGTTATTTACTTTGTAAAGATGTTTAGACATTATTTATCTGTTCTGTTTTGTTGCTCATATGTGAAGTTGATGTTTCAAAAGTTATTCTGATCTTTATGTATGTACTTGTGTCATAATTTTTGTAACACTGATATGCATGTTTATTTCTATTCTTTTGCAAAGCCCCTATTACCACAAAAGTTATCTGTATTTTTATGTTCTTTAATGATGTATTTTGTACCTTTGTAATTGTATTCTTATGTTGTAAATTTATAATTGTATGGACACCAGTTCTTCCAATTAAGTATCATTTCACTGCACATGTTTCTGTTGGTCATAATATATGCACAGTATGTGAGCAGTTGGGACTGTTAGTGTTTGGACGTGTGTTAATAATTCAGCAAGGGACTGGTTAACAGCATTTCTGGTTCTAAGGACAATTAGAAAAAAAACTTTGTCAGTGAACAAGTGGTAGTTTATGGAGTTGCTATATTCTCTGAAAGACTCTTTGATGGTGATTGTGCACCTGCACAGCCGCAACACATGGCTGCTAGCCATCTCTACAAGGACTACAGCAGGTCTGCATCTTTGATGGCCCACGAATACCATTATTTCTACAAGGACTACAATGGGTCTGCACCTCTGGTGGCCCACCAATATCGTAATCTCTACCAGGACTACAGTGGGTCTGCTCTGTGACGACCTACCTACCAATATTTTTCAAAACTTCGACTGACTGTGGTGGGTTTGCTCTATTGTGGACCATTACCTGTCTGCATGTCAAGAGTCAGCACTGTCTTTCCGTTGGAAGGACAACACTACTTCTTCAAGACTGCATGGAAATCCACTACTTCCGTGTGCATTTTCTTTCACTGCTCATACTTTGAGAAAAACACTGAAATTTTACTGTGATGAACGATCAGGACTGTCTTTATGGACTGTGAGAAAATTTTAGCTTTCGACCAACATTGTATCAATAAGTGTGTACATTTGATTTCTTTGTTATTGTAATTATGATTATGAAAACTTTTTTCAAATCTGTATTGGCCACTGCCCAAAACAACTTGTAAATTTTTTTGTGGGGAGCATGGGGGCTATGTAAGTAGGCTGTTTAGGTATTTATATTGGTAACGTCATGTAGCGCTCTGTACGAAAATCACTAGTTGTGCTGTGTCCAGTCTGTTGGTGGTTTGCATTGTTGTTGGCTATTGTTGGCTATTGTAGTGTTGGGCTGTTGGCTGATAACAGCGCGTAGCATTGCGCAGTTGGAGGTGAGCCGCCAGCAGTGGTGGATGTGGGGAAGTGAGATGGCGGAATTTTGAGAATGGATAATCTGGAGGTGTGTCCATCGGAAACAGTACATTTTTAAGAATGGATGTCAAGAACTGCTATATATATATATATATATATATATATATATATATATATATATATATATATATATATACAGTGTGTTTCAGAACTGACTGGTATATTTGAAACGGCAATAAAAACTAAACGAGCAGCGATAGAAATACACCATTTGTTGCAATATGCTTGGGACAACAGTACATTTTCAGGCAGACAAACTTTCGAAATTACAGTAGTTACAATTTTCAACAACAGATGGCGCTGCAAGTGATGTGAAAGATATAGAAGACAACGCAGTCTGTGGGTGCGCCATTCTGTACATCGTCTTTCTGCTGTAAGCGTGTGCTGTTCACACGTGCAAGTGTGCTGTAGACAACATGGTTTATTCCTTAGAACAGAGGATTTTTCTGGTGTTGGAATTCCACCGCCTAGAACACAGTGTTGATGCAACAAGACGAAGTTTTCAACGGAGGTTTAATGTAACCAAAGGACCGAAAAGCGATACAATAAAGGATCTGTTTGAAAAATTTCAATGGACTGGGAACGTGACGGATGAACGTGCTGGAAAGGTAGGGCGACTGCGTACGGCAACCACAGAGGGCAACGCGCAGCTAGTGCAGCAGGTGATCCAACAGCGGCCTCGGGTTTCCGTTCGCCG
Source organism: Schistocerca serialis cubense (assembly GCF_023864345.2). Classification (NCBI taxonomy): domain Eukaryota; kingdom Metazoa; phylum Arthropoda; class Insecta; order Orthoptera; family Acrididae; genus Schistocerca; species Schistocerca serialis. The sequence continues at coordinate 572,325,116 of NC_064644.1, read as the reverse complement.
TGTTGCAGCTGCGGTCCAAATGATGCCAACGTCCACGTATCGTCTCATGCGCCAGAGTTTACACCTCTATCGATACCAAATTCAAACGCGGCAACCCCTCAGCGCCACTACCATTGCTGCACGAGAGACATTCGCTAACGATATAGTGCACAGAATTGATGACGGCGATATGCATGTGGGCAGCATTTGGTTTACTGACGAAGCTTATTTTTACCTGGACGGCTTCGTCAATAAACAGAACTGGCGAATATGGGGAACCGAAAAGCCCCATTTTGCAGTCCCATCGTCCCTGCATCCTCAAAAAGTACTGGTCTGGGCCGCCATTTCTTCCAAAGGAATCATTGGCCCATTTTTCAGATCCGAAACGATTACTGCATCAGGCTATCTGGACATTCTTCGTGAATTTGTGGCGGTACAAACTGCCTTAGACGACACTGCGAACACCTCGTGGTTTATGCAAGATGGTGCCTGGCCACATCGCACGGCCGACGTCTTTAATTTCCTGAATGAATATTTCGATGATCGTGTGATTGCTTTGGGCTATCCGAAACATACAGGATTCGGCGTGGATTGGCCTCCTTATTCGCCAGACATGAACCCCTGTGACTTCTTTCTGTGGGGACACTTGAAAGACCAGGTGTACCGCCAGAATCCAGAAACAACTGAACAGCTGAAGCAGTACATCTCATCTGCATGTGAAGCCATTCCGCCAGACACGTTGTCAAAGGTTTCGGGTAATTTCATTCAGAGACTACGCTATATTATTGCTACGCATGGTGGATATGTGGAAAACATCGTACTATAGAGTTTCCCAGACGGCAGCGCCATCTGTTGTTGAAAATTGTAACTACTGTCATTTCGAAAGTTTGTGTGCCTGAAAATGTACTGTTGTCCCAAGCATATTGCAACAAACGGTGTATTTCTATCGCTGCTCGTTTAGTTTTTATTGCCGTTTCAAATATACCGGTCATTTTTGAAACACCCTGTATATATATATATATATATATAATGACTATTAAGGTAAATACATTGTTTGTTCTCTATTAAAATCTTTCATTTGCTAACTATGCCTATCAGTAGTTAGTGCCTTCCGTAGTTTGAATCTTTTATTTAGCTGGCAGTAGTGGCGCTCGCTGTATTGCAGTAGTTCGAATAACGAAGATTTTTGTGAGGTAAGTGTTTTGTGAAAGGTATAGTTTAATTTTAGTCAGAGCCATTTCTTTGTAGGGATTATTGAAAGTCAGATTGCGTTGCGCTAAAAAATATTGTGTGTTAGTTTAATTGTGTGTGTGGTCTAGCGGTTCTAGGCACGCAGTCCGGAACCGCGCGACTGCTACGGTCGCAGGTTCGAATCCTGCCTCGGGCACGGATGTGTGTGATGTTCTTAGGTTAGTTCGGTTTAAGTAGTTCTAAGTTCTAGGGGACTGATGACCACAGATGTTTAGTCCCATAGTGCTCAGAACCATCTGAAACATTTTTTTTTTTCATTGTGTGTCAGTACAATTGTTCAAAGGGGACGTTATAAACTTACATTTTTCTACATTTAGAGTTACCTGCCGTTAATCGCACCAACCAGAAATTTTGTCTAAGTAATCTTGTATCCTCCTAGAGTCGCTCAACTTCGACATCTCTCCGTACACGACAGCATCGTCAGCAAGCAACAGCAGATTGCTGCCCTCCCTGTCCGTCAGATCACTTACGTAAATATAGAATAATAGCGGCCGTATTACATGTCCGTGAGGCACTCCCGTCGCCCCCCCCCCCTCCCACCTCCAACGAAAAGTTGCCGCACTGTGGTCTATTACTTAAGAAGTCTTCGAGCCACGTGTGTGTGAACCTAATTCGAGTGCTCGTGCTTTAGTTAACAGGCTGCAGTTGGGCTCCGTGACAAACGATTTTCAGAAATCTAAGGATATGGAATGTGCCTGTTTGTCATCCATCAATAGCACCCACGCTGTAGAGTGAAAAGAAGGGCAAGCTGAGTTTTGCCAAAGCGATGCTTTCTAAAATTGTGATAATTTTTGGAGAGAAGATTTTTCTTCTCAAGGACCTTCAATATATTCGAGCTGAGAATTTGTTCAATAATTGTCCAGCAGACTGATGTTAAGGATATCACTCTGTAATTTTGCTGGTCAGCTTTTTCTCCCTTACAACACACGGGAGTCAGCTGAACTTTATCCGAGTAGCTTGGGATTTTGCGCTTGGTAAAAGATTCGACACAAATGCAAGATAAGCAAGGTAACGATACCGTAGGGTATCTTTATAAAACAGAACGTGGATTCCATCAGGATCTGGTGACGTGTTTCGTTTAAACTCTTTCGGTCGTTTCTCTACGCCAGGGATGCCTATTACTAAACTCCTGGAAATGGAAAAAAGAACACATTGACACCGGTGTGTCAGTCCCACCATACTTGCTCCGTACACTGCGAGAGGGCTGTACAAGCAATGATCACACGCACGGCACAGCGGACACACCAGGAACCGCGGTGTTGACCGCCGAATGGCGCTAGCTGCGCAGCATTTGTGCACCGCCGCCGTCAATGTCAGCCAGTTTGCCGTGGCATACGGAGCTCCATCGCAGTCTTTAACACTGGTAGCATGCCGCGACAGCGTGGACGTGAACCGTATGTGCAGTTGACGGACTTTGAGCGAGGGCGTATAGTGGGCATGCGGGAGGCCGGGTGGACGTACCGCCGAATTGCTCAACACGTGGGGCGTGAGGTCTCCACAGTACATCGATGTTGTCGCCAGTGGTCGGCGGAAGGTGCACGTGCCCGTCGCCCTGGGACCGGACCGCAGCGACGCACGGATGCACGCCAAAACCGTAGGATCCTACGCAGTGCCGTAGGGGACCGCACCGCCACTTCCCAGCAAATTAGGGACACTGTTGCTCCTGGGGTATCGGCGAGGACCATTCGCAACCGTCTCCATGAAGCTGGGCTACGGTCCCGCACACCGTTAGGCCGTCTTCCGCTCACGCCCCAACATCGTGCAGCCCGCCTCCAGTGGTGTCGCGACAGGCGTGAGTGGAGGGACGAATGGAGACGTGTCGTCGTCAGCGATGAGAGTCGCTTCTGCCTTGGTGCCAATGATGGTCGTATGCGTGTTTGGCGCCGTGCAGGTGAGCGCCACAATCAGGACTGCATACGACCGAGGCACACAGTGCCAACACCCGGCATCATGGTGTGGGGAGCGATCTCCTACACTGGCCGTACACCACTGGTGATCGTCGAGGGGACACTGAATAGTGCACGGTACATCCAAACCGTCATCGAACCCATCGTTCTACCATTCCTAGACCGGCAAGGAAACTTGCTGTTCCAACAGGACAATGCACGTCCGCATGTATCCCGTGCCACCCAACGTGCTCAGAAGGTGTAAGTCAACTACCCTGGCCAGCAAGATCTCCGGATCTGTCCCCCATTGAGCATGTTTGGGACTGGATGAAGCGTCGTCTCACGCGGTCTGCACGTCCAGCACCAATGCTGGTCCAACTGAGGCGCCAGGTGGAAATGGCATGGCAAGCCGTTCCACAGGACTACATCCAGCATCTCTACGATCGTCTCCATGGGAGAATAGCAGCCTGCATTGCTGCGAAAGGTGGATATACACTGTACTAGTGCCGACATTGTGCATGCTCTGTTGCCTGTGTCTATGTGCCTGTGGTTCTGTCAGTGTGATCATGTGATGTATCTGACCCCAGGAATGTGTCAATAAAGTTTCCCCTTCCTGGGACAATGAATTCACGGTGTTCTTATTTCAATTTCCAGGAGTGTATGTCCTCAACAAGGGAGTCTGTACAGTGGTCGAACTACGCTATGTTTGTACTATCCTCTTGCGTGAATGGTTTCTTAAACCTCTAAATTTGAAACTTCAGCTTTCCTTTTGCTATCTTGTATTGTCAGACCAGGCTGGTTAACGAGCGATTGGATAGGAGCCTTCGACCGGCATAGCGATCTTACGAAGGACCAGCCTTTTCGCGGGTTGTCAACCAGATCCTTTACTAAGGTATGACGGTTGTAACTGTTGTGTGCTTCGTCCACGGATATTTTTACGGACGCAGGTATCTCTGCCAAGCTTTTCCTGTCTTCATTTGTGCGTTCTCTTTCGAATCGAGGGTGCAAATGTCTTTTCTTCCTCAGCATTCTCCGAAAGTAGTGATTAAACTACGGTAGGTCTTTTCCGTCGTGAATTGTGACCAATAAGAGGAATAAAGAGGGCAATATTGTTTCGTACCTTAACGCTTTATTCTAACTTTGCTAGGTGTTATTTACTTTTAAATCTAATTGGTGTTTTATGCCAGTTACCGTTTCTTGTATTGCTTGTTTATGTTTCAGCTTCTCTTATTGAAAATATTTAGCGGAGGTGCAGGAGAAACCTTAAGCACAAGATTACTGTTTAACGGCGTATAGCATGTAGCATAATAGGGAAGCAATAGAACGTTGAAAAAATGTAGTAGGCGACGGTTCATCCACGCCAAAATCTTTTCGGTAGCGTCTTTGAGATAGCACAACTCTGTAACGCAATATGTCTCTACATAAGCTTTCGAATTATTTACATCAATGAAACTTCCTGGCAGATTAAAACTGTGTGCCGGACCGAGACTCGAACTCGGGACCTTTGCCTTTCAGGAGTGCTAGTTCTGCAAGGTTCGCAGGAGAGCTTCTGTAAAGTTTGGAAGGTAGGAGACGAGGTACCGGCAGAATTAAAGTTGTGAGGACAGGGCGTGTGTCGTGCTTGGGTGGCTCAGTTGGTAGAGCACTTGCCCGCGAAAGGCAAAGGTCCCGAGTTCGAGTCTCGGTCCGGCACACAGTTTTAATCCGCCAGGAAGTTTCATATCAGCGCACACTCCGCTGTAGAGTGAAAATTTCATTCTATTTACATCAATGTTTCTTTATATTAATTAGCAGTCCATGACGTCCCCAATAAAAAGCGTAATGCTCTCTTGATGTAAATTAAAGTCAATAGGATTACAAACATTACCGGGTTGTCGATATCATCTTTCGTGACAGAAATAAATTTGGAAACGGCAGTTATGTTTCTTTGTGTAGTAATTGGCGTGTTTAATGCGGTTTAAGGAGGAGGAGGAGATTAGTGTTGAACGTCCCGTCGAGAACGAGGTCATTAGAGACGGAGCGCAAGCTCGGGTTAGGGAAGGATTGGGAAGGAAATCGGCCGTGCCCTTTCAAAGGAACCATCCCGGCGTTTGCCTGAAGCGATTTAGGGAAATCACGGAAAACCTAAATCAGGATGGCCGCAGACGGGATAATGCGGTTTAAGTATGATGATATTGTACAGTGGACTGAGGAGGGAGCGTGGTCGTCACATGCGCCGTTTGATAGAAGCGGATGAAGTTTGGGTCATGGGATATTTTAGTGACTGCGGCAGAATCTTAACGACAATGATGTAAATATTTTTATCTGCGGTGTCGTCGAGTATCGAGAGCAGCGCAAGAAGTATCGACCACGGCAGAAATACTGCACAGCAAAGCGGTATCGCGAGGTGCCAATGAGGTGATTGGAAGAAGCCGTGTCTCCCGTGGTTCCGAAGCGCCTCCGCCTGGAATACCGCCGCCACAGGCCGGATGGGCAGTTCTGTTCGAGGTCGGATACTGTTCCCTTCCAGGAAGTTCCCGTCGGAGTAACGTCGTACTGCCTACTCGCCGTGAAACAGCCCGTGTCAACTGTCAGGATGTGAAGACATTTTCTTTTCCTGTGAACTGCGCCTATGCGCCGACGCTCTAAAGCTGTGTCAACAAGCGTCTATGAACTTGTGTTTTCCAGAGACTGTAGTGGAGACAGCCATTCTGAACATGAATCGATTCACCACTCAGTAACTGTGGCTCCTTCAGTGTGTTCTGAACCGCAAGTCCACGTGTGCAGTTTTATAGCAGTACTTTCTTTGAATAGTCGAGTATAGTTTATTGTAGCCTACACACCAAGTAAGATGGTTGGTTTGTTCTCGTCAAAAGTGACCTGCTGATAATCGGACTCCTGGCCACTCGCTATGTGCAGCCAACAGGGACCGTGGGAGAGCTATTACGTGACGACAACTGGTCGCCTCTAGGGATACGCCAGCCCCAAATGGCTGGGACGGAGTTGCTTCATCACTCCTTTACGGATTTTAGTTCCACACTTACTAGCGCCATGTTCAAAGCATCATCTGTTAGCGCCTTACAAAGTGATCTGGGAGCGCCCCACTACTATCCATATATCGAAAAAACTCCCTTTTAGTCGCGAACATCAACATATTACGATTTAACGCCCCCTTGAGGATGCACTCACTTTGGCTGCTCTGAAAATGCTCGCTCCGCATCTCTACATTGCATTGTTTCAGTTTCGGTTCTGATATCATCCGTTACTGTGTAGACAGACAGTCTTTACACGTGACCACAGTTTCTTTGGGTTTTGCGAGAAAAACTTGGTTCAAATGGCTCTGAGCACTATGGGACTTAACATTTGAGGTCATCAGTCCCCTAGAACTTAGAACTATTTAAACCTAACCAACCTAATGACACCACACACATCCATGCCAGAGGCAGGATTCGAACCTGCGACCATAGTAGTCTCGCGGTTTCCGGACTGAAGCGCCTACAACCGCTCGTCCACAGAGGCCGGCTTTTGCGAGAGATCTACTGATAAGAATCAGCTATGGTATTTATTGCTGATTTCACGTATTCCTTTCCTGACACCCAAACCTGCTAAATTCAGCGTCTCCCCAGCAATAGGACTATCTACGTCTATACCTATAATCCATAAACCGCCTTACGCTGTGTGTCCGAGGGTACTGTGAGCACCCCAATGGAAATGATTAGGTATCTCCGTGACGCTTTCGCCGTTATTAAATAAAACTCTAAAGAAACGTGCTGCTTTTCTACGGACCTTCTCTACATCCTCCTCCAATCCTACCCGGTACGGATCCCAGACTGACGAGCCGGCCGTGGTGGCCGTGCGGTTCTAGGCGCTGCAGTCTGGAACCGCGTGACCACTACAGTCGCAGGTTCGAATCCTGCCTCGGGCATGGATGTATGTGATGTCCTTAGGTTAGTTAGGTTTAAGTAGTTCTAAGTTCTAGGGGACTGATGACCTAAGATGTTAAGTCCCATAGTGCTCAGAGCCATTTGAACCATTTGAACCCAAACTGACGAGCAATATTCAAATACTGATATAATGAGCGTTTCGTAATCGACATCTTTCGTTGATGGACTAAATTTCCCGAGCATTCTTCCACTAAATCTCACTCTGAAATCTGCCTAATCCGCGATTAATTTAGTGTGATCGCTCAACTTTAAATCACTCCGTTAGCATACGCGTAAACATTTTATGGAAATAACTGCTTCCAGCGACTGTTTTGTAATCGTGCAAGCATACAATAACTGGTCTTTCTGTCTACTTATTCGCAATAAGTTACACACGGTTACATTGAGACTCAATTGCCAAGCACTATGTTACTAAGCCGTAGGCGCTATTTCTTCAGAAATTTCTTTCCATAGTCCATATATCATGGAGAATTTCACTTATAGTGACTTATTCCACCAGGTACCTTTCTATTCATTGCATTGTGGCTTAGTCTTCTAAACTTGAGACACAAATTTTCCACATAGTCGTGCCCAGAATGGAGAAGGAACTGAATAAAATGGAGACATGGTGCTCTGGACCTATAGTAAAAGTGAAGAAAGAAAATATAATGTAAGATAAGAAATATTTCGCGGAATAGGTAAAGAGCGCTGCATGTGCGGAACGCTTACATTTTCGTGATTTTTATAGCATGAGGTGGCAGAAGAGGAGAAAACATAAAGAACTGAAGTAGCTTAAGAACGTGTCACTTATACTTGTGGCAGAAGTGATGCTTAGACATGAAGAAAACAGTCAAGAAGTATGTTCATTAATGTTACAGAGGATTCTCATACGAAATAAATTATTTGACTTTCCATATTGATTTGACAAGGTCTACTACATAACAAGACAAGCGAATTGTTGACAACAGACCTCAGTATATTTTCTTAGTGACGGCATATTGTCCAATTACTCCTACGTTCTGCTGTGTTATGGCCAGAGCTCACGAAAACTCAGAGGAAAACCTGGCGCTAATTATGTCGAGTAGCATTAACACTTCAGTAAATTAGAAGATAACCTCTTCTGTCCTCTTTTCAACAAGTTTTAATTGAAGTTTGTGGGCGGGAAGTCCTTATAATTACAGTTCCTGTAAAAATTCATTTCTATAATCCCCTTCCTTCCATTAAAGATCCCGCAAAACAAATAATGCTTTAATCAGACACTAGAACTATTCCATATACCTGAGACAATGCGGAACTGTTTATTTTTTTGAAGTTATTTGTGGTAATTCTTTTGTTCAAATATTTAAACAGATTAAATGCTGTCTTTGCGTTCGTGGAGCAGGAAACACGGTTATCCATAGTACTTCATAACAGACTGCGGTAACATCGGTATTACACGCTTTGGACACAGACGGAGATCGTTGAAATTTAACCAAGGATTTAGGGTTCTGCTTGAATAGTGCATTCAGTTTCATAACATTGAATATAGATTGCACTGGTTTTGTCGCAAGGCTATCTTTGTTTTAGCCTATGCAACTGTTTCCTATGTTCAATTATTTAGGCAAGACTTTGGAGTCTTTCCGAATCTCCTCCCTACATATCTTACTACGGTATTAGAATCATCTTATCAAAAGGAAGGTCATATCAAAATACGGAAGTAAAGTATAGTATAAAATAGTAGGATGCAACTGTCAGCCACGATCAATGGCATGATTTATGACGAAACAACCAAAGCGTTAGACTGGTGGTATGTTCAGGAAACAGTAGTAAAGATAGCAATGCTTCTACGAGACTGTTTTAGCAATATTAGAAAATTGATAGCAAATGAACAGCTCTTGGAAGGCTAAAACGAGGGTAAAGATAATAGCTTTGGATGAAATGAAATGTGAAAAAATGTATGAGGTGGATGATTCTATCTTAATGCGACACATCCGAGTTCTAGTCCCCATGTGTACGGGAAAGACGTTACCACTGATTTGAATAATTCGGTTTTGTGCTCCCTTTTACCGAAATTGAATGAAACAATCTGCGAGCAAATCCTACAGTTTTTTGGCAGGCGTTACGCAGTATAAACATAAAAATACTATATGCTACATCTGATCCTATATCCGAACGGAGGTTATCATCGTTTCAAACTCCAGTTTTACGCGTGTGGTGTGAATGAGCGTCCTCTACTGTGAAATTAGGAGATTTCTAAATTCTCAGTGATCCTAGCCTTTAGGCTACGTAATGTAATAATGGTGGCTCTATAGATAGGTATAACGTGCTAAACGAAGAAAGAAGACTATTTTATTTCATCAGATACAAATATTTCACATAAAGTTACAAACGGGACACTGGTATCTCTTTAGTGTAAAATACAAAACATGACTGAAGGAGATAAACAGACACCAAATTACACTACCCTCAAAGGACTAAGAGGAGATGCTACCTGTATGGGAAAGGTACGATGAGGCCATGAATGATGTAAGAAACAATTGTCATTCAAGCACACATCGCTTTTTGTACATCGATGAACATATAATATGTAAATAGGGGACTGCGTTTCAGCCTGCAACCAATGGATAAATTATACGTGGTAATTTTGAAATTTGTGTATACTGTCCACGATTTATATGCGTATAGGTAATGATACTTCTTTAGAAAGATTAAAAAGAAGAAAAAGGAAATAGCGCCAGCCCACAGAAAACCTTCATTTAAACAGCATCTAATATGAAGGTCACCGACAAATTTGACTGACTGAGAGCGAAATGTTTGCGATCCACAAAAGCTGTTATTCTAGTGTAACCATCTACGGAATAAATGGTACAATCATAAGCCTCAAGTCTGGTTCAGCTGTGTGCCAAATGGGTACCAAATATATATTTATTTGTCCATATAAATCTCTTTTACAGTACAGATATCGTATACAAGATATTGGACCGAAACCCTTTTGACTGTTGGTTTTACAAGCATCGAAAATACATGATTGAAATTTTATAACAAATTGGATCTATAGTCAGAATTTACAAATTTTATTAAATACTGTATATTTATAACTTATTTCTACAATTAAAGACACGAATTACATTTTCTCTTGCATGAGATACTGTGAGATTGAATAGTAGCAGTTTTTGAGAAGGTAGGCTGTCACACACTTTTTGAAGCTCTTTAGTTCAGGAAGAGGTTTCATATATCTTGGTAGTCTGTTGTACAGTTTTGTTCCTGCATGATATACACCTTTCTAGCATAGTGTGGTGTTACAATGGCTAGCATGTAAGTCACTGTCTGACGTGGTACTATAATCATAGATACTTTTGTTTTGAGGAAAAGGGTTTCCTTCTCACTGTATACTTTTTTGAGAGGCATGACAGCTTCCAGTATAGAAATGTCTTTAGACAAAGATTGGCATAGTTTTCTGCTGTTCGCTGTTTTTCTTGGAATTGGTAGTTAATGTTTGCTAGAATTGCTGAGAAGAGCACAACCGGCGAAGAGACAGTGTTCTCCTTTTTCATTTAACTGTATTCATTATTTTATGCCCTTAGTGTTATTTACCTGTGTCTTGACTGTCACGCGGCAGGGCTTCAATTGTGTTTCGTCTCTCATTTAAAGAATGTACTATATGTTACAATCGATATATCTGTGTTTGTAAAGATTTACATGGTCAGTAACGGATACAGTGAGATCACACAACCACATCACTCATCATTTGTCCAGTTTAACGGTCAATACATTAAGTAATTCAAAAATTTTATGATATCGGATTTTGACTTAACACAATTTTACGATCGCTTGATTATAAAATTTAATCGTTCGCTAGTAGCGACTGAAGTCAACAGAACAAAGAACTGATTTTAAGTGAACCTAACTCCAATCTTAGCTAAAAAAAAGGATACACTACGAACAGGCCTTGAATCCCACGTGATAGCCGACCGTCCGCCGTGTCATACTCAGTCATTCGTCAGCGTATGCAGAGTGGACTGTGTCAGTACAACACACTCCAGTCTTCACCACAGGGAAAAATTATTGCTAGTACCAGGAATCGATCCTGATTAATCAAAACTGAAACTTATAATTAGATTCCTATGATTAAGTTTTCATTTAAACAGTATATAAGTCGTCATTTCATGACTAGTTGCACTCTTTCGTTTATAGGTGTGTATTTTGGTCAAAACAATTCGCAGCTGATGACTAAGGAATTAGTTACTAATCATCACAGTCAGACTTAACTAAGCTGAATGTAGTGGGAGAGTAGGACACGGAGCCAGATTAGGTCGTTTTATTTTCCAGTTAGTACCCCCGCTTGTCTTCTTCACGTAATGAGCTGAAAACATTTGTTCTTGGCTATGTTAAGATCTCTCAAAAGACAATAGGCTGGAGATCCATTACATACTCGACGGCCTAAGGTGCATCTTGCACGCACAGCACAGACGTAACGTGGTAGATTGTTCAGATTATTCGCCTATCTCGTTGTTTATTTCACATAAAATATAAAAACTGTCGTTCTGTTGCAGTTAACGTCATATAAACTTAGTAGTCATTATCCAAAAAGGCAGCATACCTCCACCGTCCTCCAACATACGCTAGTCAGTCGTGCATAATTTCTCCCAACGTACTGATAGTAATACATAAATGTGGAATCTGGAACCTGAACCATTATACCGCACATTCGGTTTCGCTACACAACAAAATTAACATTTTTACTGTCATATATTAAGCGGTGCACTGCAAATCAATTTATACTGTCCTGCTTACAAGAATTTACAAGATTTTTGTAAATCGATGAAATTTCCAGTTACCTCTGCTTTATTTTGCAAAGATTAGGAGATACCTCGGTCCATATACTAACATATAAACTTGCGATAACATATATTCGCCGATTATACTACACTCCTAATACTGTAGTAAAATTTTATTTATCGTCATGATATGTGTTGAATGAGTCTATTGTCGATTTATTTGATACCCAGTATAAAGCATTAGTCTACGAAGCAACACTGAACGTTATTCACTGACACAGAACCGGAAACATTAAATCTCATTATCAGTTGTTTCATTATAGCCAGAGTTGGTATTAACTTGACACACTGCAAGGAGATTCCTGAAAATAACGCTTGTACCAAGCGGTTGAACTATCCACTGACACATGAACAAAATACACGTCAACTCTTTCAATATAATTAGGGCTACATAATCGATGACATTTATCAAATATGTTTTCGCTTAGGTAAATCGACGCCTTAAAATGGAAAGAGAAATTTCTTTCTCAGAGGCGAAAAATTCTGCCGGAGTTCAGAAAATTAATTGCAGAATTCTATCACTGAGCTTATTAAAAGACTCCAGAAACGTGCAGACAAAAGGAACGCAAAGGGACGCAGATCAGAGAGAATTATCGTCTTAGGCTTTCATTTGCGTTTCTCAAAGAACGGCTCATTTCACAAAAGAAAATGTGAATTCAGAATAAAGGCTCTTCGTGGAATGATAAAACATCCAGCTTCTTTGATTTCATTACGAAGAATAATTCAGGACGTTGAAGGAAAGTCACTGAGGAAATTTACCTGGGAGGTCATATCGTAAAAGAGTATCTCCGAGAGGAAAGAGACCACACCTCAGCAGTACGCAAAATTAAGCTTTCGCTCACAATAGAAACTCTCGGAAATTTAAGGAATAATGTTTCTATTACCAGTGGTTTCTAATAACGCCTAGTCGCTAGTTAGATTACCAGAAACCGCGCACCAAACTCAAACTTTTATTGTGAAGAGTAGTTTCATGTACTATCTGAGAGTTTTTCTAGACACGTAACGATTAATCTGGCTATTCAAGTAGACAAACAAAGGGAATTAAGCTTCATAATTTATAAAATAATGTGTGTGTTCAAGTTTCCCGTCCACAATCTCTTATCTAGTCACTAGCCATCCTTAACTCTCTTTACGTTTCCAGCTGCAAGTAATGCCTGAACACATAAATTGCAGTAAGATACATATCCAAGTAGTTGATTACAGAATGACTGTTGCGAAAACTCCCTGACAGGTTTTTCTCGCACTAGCAGCAGTTTTTCTGCAAAATGTTTGTAACGGCTTCCGAAATTACAACCAAAGTCCTGCGGTTACACGTAGACTTACAGGCATCGTCTCTGGACCACCATTTAACTATCAACTGCTAAACAATACTTTTTGCGGGAATATTAGTGTTCAGCAGTTGTTCATGAAAAATTTCGCGAGTCTTCTTAAACGAACCAGTTCGGATGTAATCTCCAAGTACACACACCCTGTCATCTATACAATCCAGCATACCTTTCACAAATAACTCGGAAACGGATGAATAGATACAGCACTTTCAAACACCGAGCAGCGACTGAAGCTATGGTAATTAATCAGATCCTTCTTGCGTTCAGGAGAACGGCTGAAAGGGAACAGTAAAAGCACGTGTTTCTCACAGAGCGAGACCGCTTTTATCTAGGTCATGCAGTATTACCCTCAGCACAACGAGTGGTCAAATAACACAGGCACATCTGCTGAGTTTTCAAAGAATTCTAGAAATGATGTACAATAGCGAAAACTAATTTCCATCGTTTCCCTTCTTCCAACTTTACCTCCCCACCCATCCACCAACCTCGAAATAAAAAAATTCTATTCTTAACATGCACTCCATCTCATTATTAGGTCCGTTACTTCGTGCACTTTGAGATGCACGATCGTGACGTTACCCTGGTTCTCACGAACAGCGCGTAAGAGCCATGAATTTCTAAGTTAGTCAGTATGGCGCTCAGGAATGCTTTCAGATGAATATAAGACACATTGTGTTGGCAAAAAGGATTAGGAACTATTCTGTGGCAAGACAGTTCGTAGTTAACGAAAGAATGTAGGATTTGGGTCGAGTGGGCTTGGGCTTTTACTTGTGTAGGTGAGGTCTCAATTTTACAAGGAGTTTATTAAACATAAATTGTTCTTCTCGACATCAGAGAGATTATAAGAAAACAGAGCTCCATATTACATCAGTTGTTCCATATTTTTGCTCTATTTTTATTGAAAATATTAATTCGCTATAGGTCTGTCATGAAGAGCTCGTTCCGGAAGTTTGCCCTTTTCAAGGGATGCTGTAATGATGTTACTATTTCTCGTAAAAATGTAGGGTAAACATACAGCATAATGTAACTTTCGTAATATGGCTTACGTGTCTGTCAGTAGTTACTTGTTTTACGTCTCAGATGTATCGAATTATCTTACATATTTCACACTGGAGAGTCTTCTTGGTTATCTGTCAGTGCTGTTGATCAGTTATATACGTTTGACAATTTCTCCAGAGATGCTTATTGTTTATAAATTCAGCGTTAATAAGTACATTACAAAGATATTATAGTTTTTGTTTCTCGTACACAGGTGTTTGTGCTGAGTATCTATTTCTTTTAATGTTGCGAAGTGTTGAAAATTGTTCCTTGTTCTTTTAAGACGTCAATAAACTTTTATAGATATTTTTTATGCTTTTGTTCATTTAGAGTTTTGTTTTGGTACGCATCTATGTGGATGTAAATTTCCAGTTCATCCGGGAGGTTCGTTGTATGTCCTTGGGTATCAAATGTAGAATTTTTACAGCCTCTCTTAATTTTTCTGCTTTGCATTTTTGGTTTCTCAGGTGCATGTAAAATGTGGATAGGTCGCTCTCACAGACCTGGGCGTGTTCTTTGAACATTATTATGTCACTTATACCCGTTTGTCCAGTGTGGAATTTGCTGCAGTCATCGCAAGAGGTTTTGTAAATTTTTAGCTTTCAGAAAAATTTGGTTTTTGTCTTTTTCCCAATTGTATATTTTAAAATTACTATTGGCACGAAATGCTAGTTTTACTTTCATCTTTCTAAATAAGTTGTTGAGTTTTTTTTTTTTTTTAGCTATAGCTAATGTATGACGCTGGGACGTAGGTTGGCTTATTTGTAGTTCCTACCTCTCTTTCTGGCGTTATTTCTCTACATTCGTCGTGTGTTTTCAGCTGTAGGTACTGTTCCTATACTCCGAGCACCATTGTGTGGTTGAAAGCATTCTGATGTGCTACGTTTTGCGAGTTTTTGTATGGGGCGATCAAAAAGTTTCCGTGCGGAAGCCGTACAGTACGTAGTTTGCAAACCACAAGAAATCACCTTGAACTTTAATGTAATTATCCGAGATGTAATGGTTGTGCGAGCAAAATAGGAGAAAGGAGACCATAGTTCTCGTTAAGTAAATAAATCGGCCAGTTGCCCTAGCAACCCTTATGTAAGCAAACTGCTCACCTGGGCTCTTGTTCTGTTTATTTATGAGGTATTTTTATTTAGCGAATGGCTAATACAGACATATCATAAAATTAAATTATACATACATATGTACATATTGATACATAAGAAACTTAAGTTTGTCCTTACAACTGAATATCCAGTCCTTCAATCCAGCGCACTGCATCTGTAGTTGCTAGCAGGAAGTCCTCTTCAGCACCGTGATAGGCTCGAATCCTGCATTAACTGACAATATGGTGAACAGTCTGGTATGGAGCCCCGAAGTCACAGGCTGGATTAGGCAGCTTCTTCCACTAAAAGAGAGCATCCCTGCAACGACCATGGCCAGTACGGATTCTGTTGAGCGTTGTCCAGGTCTTACGTGGTAGGTCGAATCCACTTGGAAGTTTAGCACCTGAGAAGATGTTATACAGGCGCACATCTGTCATTGCTTCCCACCGATCTTTCCATTCTTCAAGAGATTTGAAATCCTTAGCAACCATGTCAGCAGCATCGCACTGAGTTGGATGGCGTGATTTCAGTCTCTTACGATTTAAAAGTGGCAGGTCGCAATGCACGGGTAGGTTAGAATTCCTGGAGATCTTGTGAAATTCTCTCATAAGGACAGTGCATCCGTGTAGATCAGGAGGCATTATACCGGTTAACACGGGAAACCAATAAACTGGAGATCTGATAGCGCCAGATATTATGCGCATTGTCGTATTCAGCTGGGTGTCAACAATCCTTGTATGATGACTGTTCATCCAAACAGGTGCACAATACTCAGCACTTGAGCACACCAAGCCCAGAGCTGAAGATCGCAGGGTGGTTGCTGAAGATCCCCAGGTAGTTCCACATAGCTTGTGGAGGATGTTGTTTCGAGTCCTCAACTTTTAAGCTGAGTTAAGAAGGTGTTCTTTGAAGCATAGTGTACGGTCCAGGATGACTCGAAGATATTTTGGGTTCCAATTATGACGAAGAATTCTGCCTCTGAAACTTACTTCCAGTTTTACGTTCGCCAACCGATTATTTAAATGGAAGCAACACACTTCTGTATTACTCACAATGGGTTGGAGTCTCCAGATTTTGAAGTAATTATCTAATGCAGACAGATCATTGGTTAGAATCTCTTCTGTTGTCTTCATTTCCTGGTGTCGTACGGCTAGAACCAGGTCATCGGCATAGCAGTATTTGCTAGACTTAGTGCCAGGTAGGTCAGATAGATATAGGTTGAACAGTAATGGTGAGAGAACTGAGCCTTGAAGCAATCCGTTGTTCAGCTTCCTCTCCTTACTTATGTTTCTTCCAGTGATTACCTGGAACTTCTGATCGCTTAGCATGCTTTTAATCAGTCGAGACATTGTTCAGCAGGGTATGATGCAGAGAAATTTGTATTTAAGGCCTTCCCTTCACACAGTATCGAATGCAGTAGTTAGATCAACAAACGCCACATATGTTTTCTGCTTCATTTGGTGTCCTGACTCTATGAAGGATGATAGAGACAATACTTGGGCGCAGCAACTACACCCTGGTCTGAAGCCTGCCTGATCAACTGGAACGTTCTCTAGGATAGCGGTACTTATTCTGTTATATACTAGCCTTTCAAAAAGCTTGTAGCAGCAGCCAGCTAAGTATGGCAATGGGGCGATAGCTTTCTACCATGTTGCTGCGTTTGCCAGGTTTCACAACAGATATTACCTTCACCTTTTTAAACTCCAATGGAAGTTGACCAGTCAGCAGGATGTCAGTGAAGAATTCTGCCAGCCATTTCTTAGCTTTTCCTCCCCTATGGAATTCTGGATGGATACCATCGAATCCAGGCACCTTAAGAGGTTTGAGGCCCTTCAGTCCAGAGTCAATGTCTGAAACTGTGAAGGGATGAGTATACTCAGATGAAGGCGATGCCATCAATTTCAGGTCACGAAGCTGTCGTCTGATATGTCTTGTATGTTTCTTGTCAGGAGGCACTCTTGACGTAGTAATGCTGTGGGAAGCAATTTGGTCTGGTGTTACTTTGGAATTTTTTCTGCATGCTGGTGCACTTCCTCCCAGTTTTCTCAAAAGACTCCAGGCTTTCCTGCTCGAATGGGTAAAGTCCATATTTTCTACTGTTTCTGCCCAGAGATGTCCAAGCTGGACAATAATTCAGTAGCTATCTCTGGGTCAGCACTTTGCTGGAAGTGTTGGTACAGTGTTTCACTTTCATCATTCCATCCTGGAACATATTCTTTTCGGTATCCTCTTGGCATAACACTCCTTAGCTGTTGCTGTTACTGCACCAATGAAGCGTTGATAGTTCT
This sequence comes from Schistocerca serialis cubense, assembly GCF_023864345.2. NCBI lineage: Eukaryota > Metazoa > Arthropoda > Insecta > Orthoptera > Acrididae > Schistocerca > Schistocerca serialis. The sequence goes on along the minus strand of NC_064644.1, from coordinate 572,307,536 downwards.
TATACCATGGAGGTATCCAGCGAATGGTCTTATCCAGTTCCGCTGATAATTTTGTCGAGTCAGCTTTCTGGAAATTCCATCGAGCATGCTGGGTTGATCGTATGTCAGGAACCGTGCAGCCAGTTTGTATTATTACAGGTCTGTGTTGGCTGTGAGGAAAGGCATCTATCACTTTCCTTGTGGTGTTGATGGGAAAGCCACTTTTGTTGCAGCTAACAAAGTCAGGATTTGAATCCTTGTCCCAAGCAGCTGACCTGAAAGTGCATTGATCTTTGGCCTCAAACACTAGATGAAGATTATTCTCTTGAACCCATTCTGCAAGCATGCTCCAATTTTCATCATTTTGAGAGTACTTCCAAAGTTTGTTGTGACTATTGAAGCCTCTTATGTAAATTGCACGATGTTCTGCTGTGTGTAAGACAAAATCTGGCTATGTTGTTTTGGGTGGTTTGTAAACATTTGTAATAGTTGTATGACAACTGTATGTATATCTGCCTCTACACTTACTGTCAGTGAAGTTTCGTTTATGTTGTAACAGACATACGTAGCAATCCCATACACCTCGTGGTAAGTTACGCCAAGCAATTTTAATGGCCAGTAGAGTATTTTAATCCCTTCAGCCAGCCTTACTCGTAGCAGGGAAACCAAAAAGCACACGTATGGCCCATGCAGCTTGACCACTAAAGTGTTTTTACTCTAATGCCATTCTTTGCTAGTCAATGTAGTTTACTCTATAACTCTGAGCTGGGAAAGAAGGAACACATATTCCATATTGTATTAACGCATTTAGCGAAGATCAGACTCTCCCCGAAAGTGTCTGTGCACTGCGTCCCCACTTTGTAAAAGACGTGCTGGAGAGGGACCGGTATGTCACTGTGAAACAGCCTACGTGCGCTGGTCTTGACGTGGAGGGAGTGGGCAGGCTTGTGCTGGCTGTTCAGTCTGCAGCCACTGAGTGTGCTGCTGAGCTGACCCTGTGGACACGGTTGGTTGTCGGCGCCCCGCTGCCGCTGCCACGGTCTGCAGCGCCTGCACTCTCCGCACCCCGCCGCACCCCGTGGCTGCCGGGGCTTGCCTCGCCCGCGCTGACTCAGCGCCGGTCGCCGTCGTCTGGCGGGCTCCTTTCCTTGCCATCCCACTGCGGCTGGCTGGGCCGAGCCGCCGGCGCCGGCGCATCACCTTCCCAGCCTCCCCGGCGGACCGCAGGCAAATATTTCTTGTTAATGGCTGTCGATATGACGGATGCGTGCCGTAACTCAGGCAACGAGACGCGCGACTGCGCTACGCACCGACGCCCGTCCGCATTTATTTTTCGGTAACGTGAGACGTTTCAGCTCATCGCCAATAAACGAGAAGAAGTGAACGCTGTGTGTCCTTGCACTGGCTCACGACACTACGCCTCAGTGCAAATACAGGCACTTCGCTCCTTACACTCAGCGACAAAAGAAATATTTCGGAGGATAATCCAGCTCGTTCATCACATCTGTATCGACACCTACAGTTGATCTAGGACAAAGACAACTGTTAGCCGTTACATTGTGGGAGATGCGCGATGACACATTTCTGTCTGATCGCTGACGAGTAGCGGTGTGTGTTGGATGCGGGATGGCACAGGAATTCCTGGCTCTCTTCTGCCTGCTTTACTTTGAGATGGACGTAGAATGTTCTACTGAAATAAAACTTAATGTCGGGTCTGTCCCAGCCTAATGCGACCCCATACGTTTTAGGCACACCCGAACAATTTATCAGATGCAATGGGCAGCGCTACTTCACTGACCTGGAAGTTGTGTACACGAAACTATCTTCTGTGGCCAGTTATAGAGAATAGCAGATATACGTGAAGAGAACGTCTACTTGTTCTAATGAAAGGCAGCCCTCTTTTAATGTCCACGTATGTAAGATAACATATGTTCAAATTGTTCAAATGGCTCTGAGCACCATGGGATTCAACATGTGATGTCATCAGACCCCTAGAACTTAGAACTACTTAAACCTAACCAACCTAAGGACATCACACACATCCATGCACGAGGCAGGGTCCGAACTTGCGACAGTAGCAGTCGTGCAGTTCCGGACTGAAGCGCTAGAACCGCTCTGTAACCGCGGCTGATAATATCTGTAACAAAGAGAAAGAATTGTACTGTATGTGGTTACAAGACTGGTGGTCTACACTTGGAGCACGTCACACCGTAAAAGCTCTTAGGAGTCATTGACATTAGCGACATGAAATGGAACAGTCACTTAAAATCAGTGTTAGGGAAGAGGAATGAAACAAACATGTGCAGAAAGGACTCTGAGAAAGTCTAGTGCATCTGGAAATAAAATCGCATATAAGACGATGCTGCGATCAATTCTACAATTTGGCTACAGAATATGGCGCATGGCGATAGAACGAACGAATTAGGACCGTAATAGGTCTGTATAGTTCATACGAAATGTAACAATAATTCTACCGTAACTCAAATAGCAAGCCTTGGAAGAAAAACGATCTCCTTTGCTCGAGACCCGAGTAGCTAAATTTAGAGAGCCCGTATTGGAAAATGACCAATATGATGACAAAAACGTACATCTCGCGTAGTTATCATATGATAAAGATAAGAGATCAAGGTGCGTACCCAAGCATACAGTCATATTCCCTTCCTACAGCAGGTGAGTGGAACAAGAGAGAGGACATATAATAATGCTACGATGTACCCTGCCACCAAAGGCTGAAAAGTCGCATGTGCGGAGTCTTTTTATATGTGTAAAGTTGTGAGCAATGTTTGTGTAAAAGCAATTATTGTTACCTCTAATATGTCTCTGTCGTTACACTATTATAGTCTGTTCATACCTTTTACACGAGGTGGACAAACACATGGAGACAAAAAACTACAAAGTGTAACTATACCTAATACTGTGTTTGAAACCCGGTGGAATGCAAAGCCGCTTCCGCTCCTCTAGGAATGGATACATAAAGATCCTGTATAGCTTTCAAGGCATCGTATACCATTGTTTCTGCAAAATGGTCCAAGTTGTGGGATGACGATACAGGTGTATAGCTAACACTCACCCATCTCTCCAAAAATGACCACAGAGGCTCAATTATACTGAGGTCTGGCGTCTGTGCTGGCCAGTGTAAATCTGGCAGTTCATGCTCGTGCTCACAGAACAGATTCTGGACGACGCGAGCTGTGTGAACAGGGGCTGTGTCGTCCCCCAACACAGCATCACCATGGAGGGGTCAACATTGTGCCATTGGATGGACACGATCAGCCAGATTGTGACATAGCAGGGCACCCATGAGGCACATGGACTGTCGCGATATGATTTCCCAAATGATCACCGAATCTCAGTCATGTTTCTCTATTGGCTCTCTTTCAGGTGTTGGAAACAATGTGAAACAGGGTTCATCCGACAAAATTACTTTCTTCCATTGCTCCATATTCGAGGTTTTATGGCTTCGGCACCATGTTTTTCTCTTACGAGCATTAGCATCGTGAATGGTTGCGATCCTAGCTTCCCATGTAATCCTTCCTGTTATTTCTCTGCTGAAAAGGCTCGCGAGAACGGCATTCAGCTGTCCAGTAACTTTTACAGCTTTTGTCCTCTTATTTTTCTTCACAATCGTCTTCAATGACCGTCTGTCACGACGATCCCACAACACACACTTTCGTCCGCGTTGTGATCTTGCAGCTGATGTTAGCCACTTTTCCTGTATGAGAAACGAATTGAGCCAGTGGGTTTCTGGCGCCAGGCGATATCCATTCTTGCTTCCATTTTAGATCGTTTTCCCTGTGCCTTGTTCTCTTTGCGTGTTTGAGGCAGGCTATTTATGGTGGCGCGCGTGTGCAAGTCGAGGAGAGTGGGTCTGCGCATGAGCCGCATCAGTCTGTGACGTGACGTGCTTTCGATGTTGTCGTTGTGGGGAGTTGGCGACACCGTGTCACGTGGCACGGTCGTGTGCTTTGAGGACCAGTTGAGTTGGAGCAATGAAGAAGCTTGGGCCGTTGCCGGAAAGTATCGAAGTTGTACTGACACGACTGGCCAGTGGCAACTAGGATTTGCAAATACCTAGAGAGCTATGTGGATGGGTGGCGTGTGAATTTCACATGAAGAAGAAAAAATTAATCGCCAAGCTTTCGTGGTGTGTTCCTCCTTCTATACATAGTGAATATTATCGTGTACTTAAGGACCGTTGACTGTTGCTCGTGCTAGTGGCCAGTTAAACATTCACTGCAGTGGTGCTCAGGCGAGTTATGTTGTGGAGCGGCCATGAAATTATGTTACTAAAGTGGCTAGAAAGAGCGCCTCGCGTTTGTAAGTTTGGATTTGGTGCTTAGTGGCACGCTGAAGGTAGCTGGTTCACTTTTCTTAATTTAGTTATAGATTTAGAATTTTCTGGATTTGCGGATTAGTGGTAGTTGTTGTTTCTTAATAATTTCTTGTGTGTATGGAAGGAAAGTGGCCATGATAAATATAGGTCACATTGTATTTTATGGTCGGATAGAGGGCGTGTATATTTTGGCTTATATATATATATATATATATATATATATATATATATATATATGTTTGTGTGTGTGTGTGTGTGTGTGTGTGTGTGTTTGTGTGTGTGTGTGTGTAACTTGTATATACTACAGTGTGTCTGCCGCTCATATTTTCTTGTTTTCAGAAACCTGTATAGTGGTCGACGCGAGCAAACCTCGCCCCGCGAGCTTGCAGTGTGCCGGAAATCTCAGGATTTATTTGAACTCAGGACCGTCCGGACCTCGTTAACGCACGACTTCTCTATTCCATTCAACGAGAGGTTTGTTTTAGGCAGAAGATTTCCTACTGCCCAAAGTTGAGTATAAGTTCACCATCTGGATCGTGTGTTTGTGAAACCGTAGTAGATTAACGTTTACTCGCGTCCATCACATGTTCATCAAATTGACGTTTTGCCTTAAGCTTGCATAAAGTCTAGAATCTTCCAGACGTTGAGTGTAGTAGAATGCTAAGTGTAAACAGAACAATTAATAGTACGCTTCAAGTCAGATAGCATCAAACTAATTTCACCCTTCTGGTAAGTGAAAAAACTGAGTGAGAAAGGCGATAGCCGACATTGTAAACATTTGGGTAACTATTTCATCTATTATTTTGGTTCTTGTTACCGGCACGTGAAGGGGCCATTGTCACAAGTGTGACGGTTAATATTGTAAATACTAATTCTGGATAGAGCCTTGATATGCAAATGTTGTTAGTTGATTATTCCTGCTGATGAAATCATGTGTATGTGAAATCAATAAAGAAGTATTGCAACTACAAACTGGTTGTGTTACTGGTATACAAGGTTAGTGTGCAATCGCCACACCACGAATTTTCGACACAATGCCTATTCGGACAGCAAACACTTTGGCTACCACGGATACGGAAGCACTCACTCACTATACGAGCACCAACTACTGGCCCGCATCCGTATTCATTTAGCTCCGACATAATGCACTTAAAACTACAAAGAACATAGTTCCGACGACGACAGAGTCTCGTAATATATTGGGGACACTGTGCAGGCATTGTTTGTAGTCGAATACAGCAGCCCAAGCTGCAGGCTCAGTGAACAACTGCATTTCTCGCGTTGTTTGCGTAATTTTGTCCAACGGCTACATGTGCTCTGCCCAAACCTATGTAAAAAAACTACGTAGAAACTAAAATTCAACGTCTGCAAAAATGAGTTAAAAGTTTTGCATGCTTAATCCTCAAATTCATAGTTGTAATCGTTAACTTCAAGGTGCAAAACGAAGGAGGGTTAACCCTCCCAGATTAGTAGTGCTATCAATAGAGCACGTTATGGCAGTGGTAATATTTCATTCACTACTAAATTACAGGTTTGAGAAGTGAGTATAGTACAATGTACGTCTAAGTTACGAAAGGCTGTGTCAATCCGAAATAGACGAAGAGAGAAAAAAATCCAATCAGTAGCGGAAACCTTGTCCACATCAAGTGGTATAAGCAAAAGATTTATTAAAGCTGGCTTATTACATACAAGTTGTTGAGTTTCGACGTGTTTCTCCAATTGCAACAGAGGCATATGCTGAATATAGCCGTACTAATAATTTAATAATGCATTGTTATAAAATATTGAACGAATTATTTACGAAAGAATGGAAAATATCGTAGAAGTCGACATCGGTAGCGATCAGCCTGTGTTCTGGAAAAATATAGGAACAGACTAGGCAGTACTGACCCAACGATATAACTTAGGAGACAGACTGAAGAAAGACAGGCTTCCGTTCATACCATTTGCAGATTTATGCAAAGCTTTCGACAATGTTTGGCTATAACATGCTTTGAAATTCTGGAGGTAGCAGGGAAAAAGTAGTGGTAACGAGAGGTTGTCTATAGCTTTCACAGACACCAGAGTACATTTTTAAAAAATTGAAGTTCATGGAAAGGAAGCACTGTTGATAAGAGAATGAGGCTCGGTTACTGACCTTCCCCAATATTATTCAGTCTGTACGTTGAGCAAAATATGAAGGTAACCAAGGGAGAACCGGAAAGGGAATTCAAGTTCATCAGAAGAAATGAATACCATGAAGTCTACCGGTGACAGTGTAATTGTGTCAGAGGTTACGAAGGACTTGAAGCATTAGTTGAACGGAACGCATTGTGTCCTGAAAACACGTTATTTGAAGACCATCAAGACAAGTAAAACAAGGGTAGTGGAATGTCGTCGATTTACTTCATGGGATGCTGACGGTATTAGACTTGCAAAAGGGACAATGAAAGTAGGGCATGCCTTTTGTTGTCTGGTCAGTAAAATAAGAGATATTGCCCGAAGTGGAGAAGATATAAAAACATAGACCTACAAGAGCGAGAAAATAATACCTGGAAAAGAGAAATTTATTAGCGTCCAATACCAGTTTATGTGTTAGGAAGCCTTTTTTATGCTATTTATCTGTAGAGACAGAAGTAAAACGTGGACTGTAATGATTTCGGGCAAGAAGAAGACAGAAACTCTGGAAATGTGGTGTTACAGGAGAATGCTGATGATGAGGTGAGTATTTCGAAGAATTAATGAGAAGCTACTGAAATGAACTGGGGAGGAAACAAATTTACGGCGCAACTTACATAAACGAAGGAATCAATTTCCAGGACACATTCTGATACTTAAAGCAGCAGTCAGTTTGGTAAAAAGGAAGACAAAAGATTGACGACAGCAACCAGATTCAAATGTATGTAGATTGCCGTCCTTATGCAGAAATTATTTAATTTGCACAGGATGGCCTAGCGTGGAGGCATGATGAAACCATACTTCGTGCCAAAGACTACAACAAATCCCTTAGATTCTAGGTACTAGCGTAATCGTCAGTTGGCCATCCACTTTAGCAGTTCGTGTTGTCCATTTCTATGGCTATTTGTTTATAGTTCTATGTGGAGCGTGCTTTTTTTTCCTGTACCTAAAATCTGGATGACGCTGAGCTTGGAGCTCAGAATACGTTAAACATTGAAAGGAAGTATTCTTTCTTGGAAATACATAGAAATCGACTAAGGGGAAGGGAAAAGTACACAAAAATTTATACATTTAAGTTATTGTGTAAATGAGAAGTGAAATGAGTGACAGACAAAAGTTAATGCATAGGATTAATTTCGTTGTCCTTAAACTGTGTAACTCAAAGAAGTAGAAGTGGAATATATATTTAAAAATGTAGCGAGTTATAGTGAAATATGCCGTTTTGAATCTTATCCAGCACCCGACGCAGGTGTCACTTTGTACTCTCACGAATGACAGATCGTTTGAAATATTTCTGATTTGTAGCAACGTTCTCTCGAGGAAACCGCGTCTTCCTTGGCAGCAAGGAAACTGTGGTGAGTGGACGAACAGGGGGGGGGGGGGGGGGATCGGGGTGATGGGTTTAGGCTAATCCCATCCGGAAGAAGCAATGCATCGTGCGGCTGGCAGTGACGGACGACTTGTGGCGGATTGTGTGCGACGTCCAGATTTTCCTGGATAAACAACGGCGCGGTCATCTGTTCTGCGGCTCTGGAAACTACAGTTAAGCACAAAACAACACGAATGTTGCCCCAGAAGTTTACACTTCTCGCTTATAAATTAGCATGCCCTCTGGAAAATATTAGTTGGAGGCGACTTCAGCTTACCGAGTTTAGACTGGTATGTCTATGGATTCATTGCGGTGGTACAGACAGACAGTCATGTGAAATACTTTTGTACACGTTTTTACGAAAACTGTCTTGAGCAGCTAGCTCGGCAGCCCACACACAGTGGAAATGTTGTAGCTGCAAATAGGCCGGACTTTGTCGAGAATGTCGATAAAGAAACGCGTATTAGGTATCACGATGTCATTGTAGCCACTATACTTAAGGAATTTATTAAATCAATCAAAAACGGTAGAAGAGCGTTTCTGCTAGAGAGAACAGATAAAAATTTGTTAGTATGTCACTTATAAAATGAAGTGACGTCACTTATTTTCAATAAGGTGACGTAGAGGAACTGTGGTCAAAGTTTCAGCAAATTGTAAATCGTGGTCAGGAGAGGTAGGTGCCTACCAAGTGGATAAAGGTTGGAAAAGCCCTACCATGGTATCATAACGAAATTCGGAAGATGCTGAGAAAGCGGGTGGGTGGGGGTTTGCATTCTTGGTTCAGAAGGGAACGCACAAATAACGACAAGCGACGGTTAGAAGCCGGCCGTTGTGGTCGTGCGGTTATAGGCGCTTGAGTCCGGAACCGCGCTGCTGCTACGGTCGCAGGTCCGAATCCTGCCTCGGGCATGGATGTGTGTGATGTCCTTAGGTTAGTTAGGTTTAAGTAGTTTTAAGTCTAGGAGGCTGATGACGTCAGATGTTAAGTCCCATAGTGCTCAGAGCCATTTGAACCATTCGAAGGTTAGTAGAGATTCGTACGTCTATGAAAAAGATTTATGCGTAAAGCATACAACAACTACCACCGTTACACTTTAGCAAAATATGTGGCAGTGAAACCGAGAAAATTCTGTTCCTATGTAAAATCGCTAAGCGGTTCTAAGGCTAACATTCAGTCCCTTGTTGGTCAGTTTGGTATGGCAGTTGAAGACAGCTAAACAAAAAATCGGACAGACTTCCGTATGGACGCCATAGTTATAAGCATCCCCGACCTAGAGAAAGAGAAGCAGCTGAAAGGCTTCAAAGTAAATAAGTCACCAGGTCCGGATGGAAACCCAATTCGATATTACATAGAGTACTCTATGGCATTGGCCCCTTACCTGGTTTATATTTATCGTGACTCAGTTGCCCAGCACAAAGTCCCAGACGACTGTGAAAAAGCGCAGGTGACTCCAGTACATACGAAGGGTAACGGAACGGACTCTTAAGATTACAGACCAATATCCGTAACTTTCGTTTGCGCCAGAATGTTCTCATTTCGAATGTGATAAACTTTCTTCAGAATGAGAAACTATTGTCACTAACCAGTACGTTTTTAGAAAGTATCGCTTTGGCGAAACTCAGCCTGCCATTTTGTCACATGATGTACTGCGAACTATGGACATAGGGCAACAGGCAGATTCCATATTTCTACATTTCCGAAAAGCATTTGGCACGATACCCCATTGAAGGCTATTAGAGAAGGACGAGCATATCGAATGTGTTTGCACATATGCGAGTGCTCGAAACTTTTTAAGTAAAAGAACCCGGTAAGTTCTCGACGGCTTATGTTCATCAGAGACAAGGGTATCGTCCGGAATGCCCCAGGGAAGTGTGAGAGGACCGCTGATGTTCTCTACCTACGTAAAGGATTTTGCGTGCAGAGTGGGCAATAATCTGTGTTTGTTTGCTGAGGTGTACGGTAACGTATCGAAGCAGAGTGGCTGTAGGGAGTTACAAGACGACTGATACAACATTTATAGTTGGTGTGATGAATGGTAGCTAGCTCGAAATATGAAAAAATGTTAAGTTAATGCGGATGAGTAGGAAGAATAAACATACCGATGAGCAGCAAGAACAAACTTGTAATGTTAGGTTACACTATTACTAGTGACCTGCTTCACATAGCGTCATTTAAATGTCCGGGCGTAACGTTGCAAAGCGATATGAAATGGAACGAGCGTGTAAGAACTAAGGTAGGGAAGGCGAAATGGTCGACCCCGGTTTAATGGGAGGTTCTTAGGAACGAGTGATTCATCTCTAAAGGAGACCACATATAGCACGCTAGTGCGACCTATTCTTTCGTACTGCTCCAGTGTTTGGGATCCACACCATGTCGGACTGAAGGAGGACATCGAGGCAAGACAGAGGTGGACTGCTAGATTTATTGCCGATAGGTTACATCAGCATGTAAGTGTTATGGAGATGCTTCTGGAGCTCAAATGGAGACCCCTGGGTGGAAGGTGACGTTCTATTCTAGAAACACAATTGAGAAAATTTAGATAACCGGCATTTGAAGCTGATTGCTGAACGATTCTACCACATCATCATACATTGTGCGTAAGGGCCGCGAAGACAGATTCGAGAGATTAGAGCTCATGCGGAGGCATATAGACAGTAGTTTTTCCCTCTTCCTATTTGCGAGTGGAACAGCAAAGGAAATGACCTGTAGTGGTACGCAGCCGGCCGCAGTGTTCTAGCGGCTCTAGGCGCTCAGTCCGGAACCGCGCGACTGCTATGGTCGCAGGTTCGAATCCTGCCTCGGGCATGGATGTGTGTGATGTCCTTAGGTTAGTTAGGTTTAAGTAGTTCTAAGTTCTAGGGAACTGATGACTACAGATGTTAAGTCCCATAGCGCTCAGAGCCATTTCTTTTGGAGTGGTACGGTCTATCCCCCACCACACAACGTGCTGTGGCTTGCAGATTCTCTATGTAGATGTAGCTGTAGACGGCATCACTTCAAAAGCAGACGTCTGTGTTGAGGTTTTAACGGCAGTTTACCCATGGGGCGGTAATTCGTTAGTCCGGTTACTGTTACTCTCAGATCAATAATGCGGAATGACAGAGAATGTTCCCAGATGACAGGTGATGATGTGAACAGGTTACGACGATACATGTGGAATAATCGGATCTACTGCCGGATGTTTGTGTCTCTCTGGCACAATATTTCGGCACCGTAACTCGTTGCCTTCTTCGGGTGCTACCTGAGACTGCCGTATTTGAGGATCTTGTCCAGTATTTATGCCCAGAGGGCGTTGGGTGCTCTCTTTGCCGTCCGCGCCCGCCTGGCCCTGCTTGTAATGTGTTGTCTCTTCCCCGGTGCTCCCTCGGACGTCCGCGCCCGACTTGGTCGCCATCTGTGGCAGCTCTCTGAGGCTCGTCCTGTGTCGGGCGTTCCGTTCCCGGTCCGCGCACGCCTGGTACTGCAGTCTCAGGTAGCACCTGCAGACGGCAACGAGTTATGTGGCCGAAATATTGTGCCAGAGCGACACAAACATCCGGCAGCAGACCGGGTTATTCCACATGTCAAGATCTAGCCGGGAGAGCCTGATGCGTTACTGGTTACGATGTGCTTGGTGCGCAATACGGCGATCCACCCTTGTCGTGGTCGTAGGTGCCCGACCGGAACCTTGACTACTATTCCTGCCCTCACTCTCCCATGCAGACCAAAGTCGGGCAAATCCGATAGCCCTACAAATCTCGATTTGCACGATTCGACCAGCTGACCAAAAGAAGACCCACAATCAGGCACATTTCAAAGTCTGCCAGGTCTTAACAACGATGTCTCACACTATACGGTACATCTACGTCTTCTTCACAGTGATCACTCAACATATTATGCTGTTCACGCTAATGGTACACGCTGCCAAGCGTAGTGATAACTGTAAAAACGAAAATAACTAATGCACTCCGACGGCCGTACTACTGTCACACAGAACTGCAAGTCTGCTTACAGACCCGCCGATGGTGCGTACGAGTACGAAGCTACACTGACTCCCGACCATGCATTCGACCATGCATTATAGAAACTTCACGTTTTTTGACAGGTAGTGTATTTGTTGTCCAAAAAAAGAAAAAAAAGGTTCAAATGGCTCTGAGCACTATGGGACTTAACTTTTTAGGTCATCAGTCCCCTAGAACTTAGAACTACTTAAACCTAACTAACCTAAGGACATCACACACATCCATGCCCGAGGCAGGATCCGAACCTGCGACCGTAGCGGTCGCGCGGTTCCAGACTGTAGCGCCTAGAACCGCTCGGCCACTCTGGCCGGCTGCTGGCGAAAACATTGAAAATATTTCAGTCTACCTATATCTATATATTACTAATTTTACGGGTTAGACTTTCAGCTACTAAACACTCCGCGAGTTTTAACTGTTTTTACACACCTTCAGTGATACTCAAGAAAATCATTCAACAGTTCTTCTTACATTTCTAGAGCTTCGGCCTGCTTATGAAATCCTTCTTTGATAAGAGTAGTACTTCCTTCAGCCCCCACATTCCAGAATGCACCTTGACTGATTTAGGGTGAATTAGAAACTGAAATTTGGACCCCTGCAACCCAACTCATATGTATCCTGCCAAACAGGAGAGGCATGCAGTTTGTTCGCAGTTGAGAAGTCTTGCTGTGGTGGGACACCATGGAATGAGGCTGCTGCAGAGAGATGCACGTTAAATTGGTGCAGAAAAAGTCGAGTTGACAACCATGGCCAATCGAGGGCCTCCGATTTATCTAGGTACTAAGACTTGTGGCGTTCGTCTGAAAAAAATGTTAGACAGATTTTGTTAGACACACATTACATATAAGACAGGATACAGGTTGCAAACCGGTGTGGCCGAGCGGTTCTAGGCGCTACAGTCTGGAACCGCGCGATCGCTACGATCGCAGGTTCGAATCCTGCCTCGGGCATGGATGTGTGTGATGTCCTTAGGTTAGTTAGGTTTAAGTAATCCGAAGTTCTAGGGAACTGATGACCTTAGAAGTTAAGTCTGGTAGTGCTCAGAGCCATTTGAACAATTTTTGCAAACGCGTTAACTGAATTTTCCGTCGGTGCTTGGCAGAACACATAACAATACTAAATGGGAAACATTTATTAATATTCTGCAAAATTTTGCAGAACATTAGAAAATGTTTATCTCTATTACTGTAACTGCGGTATCTACACTCCTGGAAATGGAAAAAAGAACACATTGACACCGGTGTGTCAGACCCACCATACTTGCTCCGGACACTGCGAGAGGGCTGTACAAGCAATGATCACACGCACGGCACAGCGGACACACCAGGAACCGCGGGGTTGGCCGTCGAATGGCGCTAGCTGCGCAGCATTTGTGCACCGCCGCCGTCAGTGTCAGCCAGTTTGCCGTGGCATACGGAGCTCCATCGCAGTCTTTAACACTGGTAGCATGCCGCGACAGCGTGGACGTGAACCGTATGTGCAGTTGACGGACTTTGAGCGAGGGCGTATAGTGGGCATGCGGGAGGCCGGGTGGACGTACCGCCGAATTGCTCAACATGTGGGGCGTGAGGTCTCCACAGTACATCGATGTTGTCGCCAGTGGTCGGCGGAAGGTGCACGTGCTCGTCGACCTGGGACCGGACCGCAGCGACGCACGGATGCACGCCAAGACCGTAGGATCCTACGCAGTGCCGTAGGGGACCGCACCGCCACTTCCCAGCAAATTAGGGACACTGTTGCTCCTGGGGTATCGGCGAGGACCATTCGCAACCGTCTCCATGAAGCTGGGCTACGGTCCCGCACACCGTTAGGCCGTCTTCCGCTCACGCCCCAACATCGTGCAGCCCGCCTCCAGTGGTGTCGCGACAGGCGTGAATGGAGGGACGAATGGAGACGTGTCGTCTTCAGCGATGAGAGTCGCTTCTGCCTTGGTGCCAATGATGGTCGCATGCGTGTTTGGCGCCGTGCAGGTGAGCGCCACAATCAGGACTGCATGCGACCGAGGCACACAGGGCCAACACCCGGCATCATGGTGTGGGGAGCGATCTCCTACACTGGCCGTACACCACTGGTGATCGTCGAGGGGACACTGAATAGTGCACGGTACATCCAAACCGTCATTGAACCCATCGTTCTACCATTCCTAGACCGGCAAGGGAACTTGCTGTTCCAACAGGACAATGCACGTCCGCATGTATCCCGTGCCACCCAACGTGCTCTAGAAGGTGTAAGTCAACTACCCTGGCCAGCAAGATCTCCGGATCTGTCCCCCATTGAGCATGTTTGGGACTGGATGAAGCGTCGTCTCACGCGGTCTGCACGTCCAGCACGAACGCTGGTCCAACTGAGGCGCCAGGTGGAAATGGCATGGCAAGCCATTCCACAGGACTACATCCAGCATCTCTACGATCGTCTCCATGGGAGAATAGCAGCCTGCATTGCTGCGAAAGGTGGATATACACTGTACTAGTGCCGAAATTGTGCATGCTCTGTTGCCTGTGTCTATGTGCCTGTGGTTCTGTCAGTGTGATCATGTAACGTATCTGACCCCAGGAATGTGTCAATAAAGTTTCCCCTTCCTGGGACAATGAATTCACGGTGTTCTTATTTCAATTTCCAGGAGTGTATAACGTTAGAAAGGTACAGGGGTTGCACAAAAATATCGAAGCACGAAAACCACATCACCCGGCCTAATACCGTGTAGCACAACCAGTTGCATTCAAAACTACTTCCGGTCCTCTCGGAAGCAATGAGGTGGCAAAACTCATGGAATATTTCCTAATATCGTGTCGGACTCCGTTTTTCCAGGTGTACTGCTGCATCTCGACCTGGCAAGGACTCAACGAGTCGTTGGAAGACCCCTGCAGAAATAATGAGCCATGCTGCCTCTACAGCTGTCCACAATTGTGAAAGCATTACCTGTGGAGGACTTTTTGCACGGAGTGACACTTCGATTATGTCCCACAAATTTTCGATGAGATTCTCTTGGAGCGATCTGATGGCCAAATCATTCGCTCGAATTCTCCAGAATGTTCTTCAAACCAATCGCGAACAACTGTGGCCGGACATAACCATTTGCAGTCAATGGTCGATCCATTCGGACCACAGGACCTAGTCCGTTTCATGCAAACACAGCCCACATTATTATCGAGCAATCAGCTTGCAGAGTGCCTTGTTCACAGCCTGAGTCTGTGGCTTCATGGGATTGCGCCACACTCGAACTCTACCATCAGCGCCTAACAACTGAAATTGGGATTCATCTGCCCAGTGTATGGTTTTCGAGTCGTCTGAGGTCCAACGGACGTAGTCACGAGCCCGGGAGAGGCGCTGAAAGTGATGTGCTCGCAATAAAGTCATTTTCGTCGGTCATCTGCTGCCAAACCCCATTAACGCCAAATTTCGCCGCACTCTCCTAATGGATACGTTCTTCGTACGTCCACACTGATGCGATGCGCGAAGCATTCAACCTCTACCACCGTCATACCTTACCAAAAGATCTTGCTGAAAACCCAAGGAAATTCTGGTCTTACGTAAAATCGCTAAGCGGGTCGATGGCTTCCATCCAGTCACTCACTGATTAGTCTGGCGTGGCAAGGGAAGACAGCAAAACGAAAGCTGAAATTTTAAATTTACCATTTGAGAAATCTTTCACGCTGGAGGATCGTACAAACATACCGCCGTTTGAGTCTCGTGCAGATTCCCGTATGGAGGACATAGTGATAGATGTCCTTGGGGTTGTGAAGCAGCTGAATGGGTTGAAAATAAATAAATCACCAGGTCCTGATGGGATTCCAATTCGGTTTTACAGAGAGTACTCTACTGCATTGGCTCCTTACTTAGCTTGCATTTACCGCGAATCACTTGCCCAACGTAAAGTCCCGAGCGACTGGAAAAAAGCGCAGGTGACGCCCGTGTATAAGAAGGGTAGAAGGACGGATCCTCAAAATTACAGACCAATATCCTTAACGTCGGTCTATTGCAGCATTCTCGAACATATTCTCAGTTCGAATATAATGAATTTCCTTGAGACAGAGAAGTTGCTGTCCATGCATCAGCACGGCTTTAGAAAGCATCGCTCCTGGAAAACGCAACTCGCCCTTTTTTACATGATATCTTGCGAACCATGGATGAAGTGTATTAGACGGATGCCATATTCCTTGACTTCCGGAAAGCGTTTGACTCGGTGCCCCACTGCAGACTCCTAACTAAGGTACGAGCATATGGGATTGGTTCCCAAGTATGTGAGTGGCTCGAAGACTTCTTAAGTAATAGAACCCAGAACGTTGTCCTGGTGAGTGTTCATCGGAGGTGAGGGTATCATCTGGAGTGCCCCAGGGAAGTGTGGTAGGTCCGCTGTTGTTTTCTATCTACATAAATGATCTTTTCGATTGGGTGGATAGCAATGTGCGGCTGTTTGCTGATGATGCTGTGGTGTGCGGGAAGGCTATTCTTGAGTACTGCTCGAGCATTTGGGATCCCTATCAGGTCGGATTGAGGGAGGACATAGAAGCAATTCAGAGGCGGGTTGCTAGATTTGTTACTAGTAGGTTTGATCATCACGCGAGTGTTACGGAAATGCTTCAGGAGCTCGGGTGGGAGTCTCTAGAGGAAAGGAGGCGTTCTTTTCGTGAATCGCCACTGAGGAAATTTTAGAGAACCAGCATTTGAGGCTGACTGTAGTACAATTTTACTGCCGCCAACTTACTCTTCGCGGAAAGACCACAAAGATAAGAGAGATTAGGTCTCGTAGAGAGGCATATAGGCAGTCATTTTTCCCTTGTTCTGTTTGGGAGTGGAACAGAGAAGATGGTAGTTGTGGTACGAAGTACCTTCCGCCACTTACCGTATGGTGGATTGCGCAGTATGTATGTAGATGTAGATGTAGATTTCTGAGGTTATTTCACGCAGTGTTGCTTGTCTGTTAGAACTGACAACCCTATGCAGACGCCGCTGTTCTCGGCTGTTAAGTGAATGCCGTCGGCCACTGCGTTGTCTGTGGTGAGACGTAACGACAGAAATTTCGGATTCTCGGCACTCTGTAGGCACTCTGGATGTCAGATAATTAAATTCACTAAGGATTTCGGAAATGGAATGTCCCATGCGCCTAACTCTATCATTCCGCGTTCAGAGTGTGTTAATTCCTGCCGGTCAAAATCACATCGGAAACCTTTTCAAATGCATCACCTGAGCAGAAATGACTCATCCGCCACTGTATTACCATTTATTCCTTGTGTACGGAATACTACCGCCATATATACATGTGCATATCACTACTACATGACATTTTCCACCTCGGTGCACAGGTCCTGCATGATTCTCAAGGTAGTCTGATAACATTATTGCTGAAAAATAGTGGCAAGATCGTCGAACGCTGATGCAGGTATATAGCGAACATGCACCCTTCTCTCCAAAGGAGGTGACAGAGGCTCCATAATATTGAGATCACGTCCCTGTGGTTGCCAGGGGAGACTTGACAGTTCATACTCGTGCCAACAAAACCGGTCCTAAACGATGCTAGCTGTGTGAAAAGGGCTTGTCTTCTTGGAACACAGCATCAGTATTCTGGAACAAACATTGTCCCATGTGATTGACATCATCAGCCAAAGTCGTGATAATCAGTAATGCAAAAATGTAAACTTTCACGGCCGGAAATATCATGTCCATTATAATTATCCGGGCTGTTATGCCGTGGTCGGTTGATGAATTCTGTGGTGATTCCCAACGTTTCGTCTCCGACTGCGGGAGACATCTTCAATGGGGTCCGTAGCTTGATGGAAGGTCCAACACACACACTGGCTCGCTACTTACTGCCGCTAAATTCCGTGTCCGCGCGCCCCCGCGCCGCGGCGTGACGTCACGTGTTTTGAAAACGTCAGTGCAATTGGCCGCTGTCCGTCGCCGTCGATCGCCGTTGCCATCACCCAGTAGTGGACGAGTGGTACACATCTTCTTTAACACCGGCATCCATATACCGTTTAATTTGACGCCCTCCTCCTTTCGGTTGAAGACGTTAGCGGACAGAGCTAGAAATATTTGTGAACCTGAGTTGCTCGACGCTGAGATGGAACATCTCCACAATCCACTAACGAAGAAAGGATATTCGTCCGCCGAAATAAAACGTGCGTTGAGGCAGCCACGCAGAAATCATACTGACGTACAGGCTACTGCAAAATCTAAGGTTTTCCTGCCGTTTATTAAAAATGTAACGCAAAGAATAGGGAGGATCTTGACGAAGCGGAATATTACCGTAATTTACAAGCCCACCAGGAAGATACAGGAATACCTTAGGCCTGCCAAGGACGCTCGCAAACCATTGGAAAAATCTGGAGTGTATAGGATCCCATGCAGCTGTGGTGATGTTTATGTGGGTACCACCAAAAGAACTGTTTCTAAACGTTTGGAAGAGCACAAGGGAAATTGTAGAAGAGGAGAAACGGAACGATCAGCTGTTGCGGAGCATGCTTTCCAGCCAGGGAACCACAATATTCGTTTCGAGGAGACGCAAGTACTAGCGGCCACGAGCGGATACTACGAAAGGCTCTACAGGGAGGCAATCGAAATCGCTAAACACCCAAATAATTTGAACCGAAAGGAGGAGGGCGTCAAATTAAACGGTATATGGATGCCGGTGTTAAAGAAGATGTGTACCACCCGTCCACTACTGGGTGATGGCAACGGCGATCGACGGCGACGGACAGCGGCCAATTGCACTGACGTTTTCAAAACACGTGACGTCACGCCGCGGCGCGGGGGCGCGCGGACACGGAATTTAGCGGCGGTCAGTAGCGAGCCAGTGTGTGTGTTGGACCTTCCATCAAGCTACGGACCCCCTTGAAGATGTCTCCCGCAGTCGGAGACGAAACGTTGGGAATCACCACAGAATTCATCAACCGACCACGGCATAACAGCCCGGATAATTATAATGGACAATCAGTAATGCAGCCTTGCAGAATATCCATAGGGCCCTTATAATACCACGATACGGCTGCCAAATCACCATGTTTCGACGTAAACTCGGCCAGGAGCTGGAAACAGTATACAGCAAGACTCATCCAACCAAATGACTTTCTTCCATTGCTCCATAGTCCAGGTTATCTGGCTCCGGCACCGCATTCTCCTGTTCTTGGCGTTCACCTCACTGATGACTCGTAATTCTGCTTGTGGAGCTCCCTTCGTGTTGACTGGTGCTGACAGGGTTCGTGAGTGCGATATTCAGTTCTGCAGTGACTATTGTTAACTTTTCGTCAGAATCTCCTTCAGTGACCGTCTCTCAGGATCACTCAAGACACACACTCACTTTGTTTCCCTTGATGACTTCCTGATTTCCCTGTATTTGGTATCGATATTATACAAAATGTCGCTTGGAACAACAAAGCCTGCGTCTGCCTTGGTTAAGGACGCAGCCACCATAGGAGCAGAAACCAGTCGCCCATGTCCACATTCACTTCGACACAGAGCTCTCACAACTACGCACAACACTGTTCTGTCCACTACTGACATTGCAACGTATTGGGGACATTGCACTGGTGTCGTTCGTAGTCAAATACAAGAGCGCCACATTCAGGCTTGGCCAGCTGCTGCATTTATGCTCAAGTATGCATCTCTCACGGTGTTTGCGTATTTTTCTCCAGCCCTGTGTGTTAGTGGGTCCCCTACTTTGCGCCAAAAAATTATTTGTCGATAAATTTTATTCTCATCCCTGATATGTTGCTCAGATTTGCTCTGGGAAAAAAAATTAATCTCAATAGGGTGTTTGGTAGTTTGTCGACAATGTAAAAAATTATTTGATGACTGCATAATGTCAAAAGTAAATATCTTTTTGCTTCTTAGGATGCACTTAGTATTCCCGAGAATATGTCTTTCATTGTTTCCTCCTCGCGAACCGGATACAGTCTACACAACGCAATACAAATTCCTTTTGATCCTCACCTGCAGTCAATAGTTCGTGAAAACTTTGCATTAATTTAGTACGTCTTTCAGCAGAGTGGTTAACGGTTTTTAACTCCATAACTTTAGCATCTAAAAAGGAAGTGCTGTTTGTCCTTGTCGAGGGGCATTCTTGAATGAAACTAGAGTCCATAACACGCAGGCAAGAGAACTGATCTCTGTTCTTGATTGCCACGCAATCGGCTAACATTTTCTGTGAAATGGGGATGAGAGTGGATTATGAGATGTAAATTAACGAATTAAACCCAATAATAAATAGTAATAAGGACAGCATTAATTTCACCGTATAATGATCCATTCAATTCACAACACAAAGGAATATATTTAGTTTCCATTTCTCTCTGTTGAAATTTGCTGCCACTTTGATTTTAGGTTTTTATATCCCCTTTATCATCAAAAACGTTAAGGGAGACAACTGTTAAAGATGACTAAACTGCTTTTGAAACTGTGGAATCTGCCCTTTCCTATAATTTTAGATCTTGTAAGAAGCAGAGACCCAGATATGGAGCTTTAAAGCTTCACTTCATTGAAGGCACGATTTGATATAAACGCTTTAATAAAAAGAGAGACATCTCTAAATGAATTTTAATTTTTAAATGGATAGTTCAACTTGTGATCTCGGCATAAACGTTTTGAGAACATATTATTTTTGCCATCTACCTTGCTTGATGCATTCTTCCAGCAGGGCATAATTTCACTTTCTTTCCAGACTCCTCCAAGAAATATTACGCATAACACTATTAGTTCTACGTAACCACATCACACTGTTTGTTTATCTAATTCACCTACATAAAAATCTAACATCTCCTTAATTTCTGTCTCATTAAAACACATATCCACAATCTTATTGCCAGTGCTGATATTAGAAACATTGTTAGTTCTCCACTTCTCTCTGCAATATTTAAAAACTCATACGTCAGGACTGCTTGTTCACCACAACCTCACAACCAGATTCTCTCTAAAATACATGGTCCATTCACATAAACGTGACCGCTGCCTAAATTCGACGTCAACGTTCTAGGACTACTCACATACGGCAGGTGGCAGCACTAACAATGGAGGGTATACACTGATCATCCAGATCTTCATGACGACGACCTACTATCGATATAAACCCGTCCAGGTGATAGCAGCGTCACCTGTCAAGGAATGACTGCTAGTCAGACACACGCACCGTGCATGTAGTATCAGTGAGCGTGCAGTCCGTGTGTAGAATGGGGAAGCCACGCGATCTATCTGACGCTGACAGAGGGCAGTTTGTGGTGGCTCACAGGCTCGGCACAAGCATTTCGAAAACTGCACAACTTTTCAGGTGTTCGAGGAGTGCTGTGCTGTGTGTCTTCAAGACAAGGTAAACCACGTCTAGACGTCGTCATTACAGATGTGGGATGTCATAGATTGAACAGACTGGTAAGACGGGACAAGCGGCGACTAGTGGCGGAACCAACATCAGACTTTAATGTTCGGCAGAGTGCAAGTGTGTCTGCACATACACAAAGTGCGACAAACACTGCAATGATGGGCCTTGAGAGGTGTTGAGTGTGCCAATAATAACACCATAACATCGGCAACTACGACTGAAATTGGCATGTGACCCGGAAGTGGACGTTGGTGCAGTGGCAGAGCGTTACATGGACTGACGAATCCTGGTACCTTGTTCATCATGTCTATGGGAGGGCGCGAATCCGTCGTCTTCTAGGAGAACTGGGACGGACCCAAAGTGGCGGCGGCTTCATTGTACTCTGGGGAACACTCGAGTGGGCACCCATGGCTCCAGTGGCTCTGAGCACTATGGGACTCAACTGCTGTGGTCATCAGTCCCCTAGAACTTAGAACTACTTAAACCTAACTAACCTAAGGACATCACACACATCCATGCCCGAGGCAGGATTCGAACCTGCGACCGTAGCAGTCGCACGGTTCCGGACTGCGCGCCTAGAACCGCGAGACCACCGCGGCCGGCACGGCTCCAGTGGACCTCGTGCAAGGCACCATAACGGCCACGAAGTACCGTACGCTAGTTGCAGACCATATACACCCCTTCATGACAATCATATTTCCCGGCGACAGTGGCGTTTTTCAACAAGATTATCCGCCATGTGACAAGGCCAGGAGTGTAAAGTGGTGATTTGAGGAACACAGTGGCGAGTTCCAGTTGATGTGCTGCCCACCCAACTCGCCAGGTCTCAACCCAATCGAACACATCTGAGAAGTGATTGAATGTGGCGTCAGAGCTCATAGGCCCCTTCCCGGAATTTACGGAAATTAGGTGACTTGCGTAAGCAGATGTGATGCCATCTCAGTCCAGCGACCTACCAATGCCTCTTTGCTTCCATCCCACGAAGCGCTGGCGCTGTATCCGTGTCAAAGGTGAAATTACCGTCTGTTAGGCCGGCATTACACTATCAAATTTCTTTGTCAAAGATTTGATCAAAGATGTGATCAAATATTCCGTCAAATATATTTGACAAAGATCTTTGACGTAGCGCTTTCGTCAGAGTTCAATATGGCTGACAACAACTTGTTATTAACTGCAGCAGTTGCACGTACCGCAATTGCATTGTGTGCACAAGCGGAAAAGAAGTTGGGGAACAAAAAGGAACCATACATACGAGGTTGACAGTCTTAAATTCCTGGGACTACAAAGTGATAATAAATTTACTTGGGAGGAGCAGACCACAGAACTGCAGACACGCCTTAACAAATCTGTATTTGCAATTCGAGTGTTAGCAGACATAGGCGACATAAAAATGAAAAAGCTTCATACTTTGTCTACTTTCATTCCATAATGTCATATGGTATAATATTTTGGGGTAAATCTTCAAGTCAAACAAAAGTTTTGAAAGTCCGAAAGCGTGTAATACGTATTATTTGTGGAGTAAATTCATGGACGTCCTGCAGAAACGTCTTCAAAGAACTGGGTATACTAACTACAGCCTCTCAGTATATTTACTCCTTAATGAAATTTGTCCTAAATAATATATCTCTTTTTCCAACAAACCACTCAGTTCATACATACAATACCAGGAACAAAATGATCTGCACACGGACTTAAAAGCACTTACTTTAGTTCAAAAAGGGGTCCACTACTCAGGAACACTCATCTTAAATAATTTGCCAACAAACATAAAAAATGTAGTTACAAATAAAGATAAGTTTAAAAGAAGCCTGAAAGACTTACTAGTGGCCAACTCCTTCTACTCCATTGATGAAATGTTTAATAGAAACAAATGATGTATTGTAATTATTCATAGTATTAGTACCGTATAGATATTTCAGCTTTAAAAAAATTGACATGTTACACATCCACGATTATCTCCTCAGAACGGATCTATGGAACGAAAAACTAATCTAATCTGGGTGAAGCCGTGGGTTTTACGACGACACGATAAAAGCATTCAACAAAACTTGTTACGTGAGCTTACAGTGGAAGACGTGAAGTCGTACATCAATTACTTAATAATGGATGAGCATACATTTCTGTATGTGCTCAGTGAAGTGTATCCTCATACCACAAAGCACAATATTCACTTAAGAACTGTTACATCTTCAGAAG
Organism: Schistocerca serialis cubense; assembly: GCF_023864345.2. Taxonomy (NCBI): domain Eukaryota; kingdom Metazoa; phylum Arthropoda; class Insecta; order Orthoptera; family Acrididae; genus Schistocerca; species Schistocerca serialis. Next base: position 572,284,196 of record NC_064644.1, on the reverse strand, counting down.
ACAGGCTCACTTTAACACTCCGATTCCTTGCTACAGGAGAGGATTAGGTTAGGTTAGGTTAGGTCTCCGATCTTCTTAATCCATTTTTGTATTCAGGGTGCCTCACTTTGTAAAGCGCCTCATGAGCTTCATACATCTCTATTAATTTTGTAGTTGTCGGCACACACCAATTGTATTTACCAGCAATGTTTATAAAAACACTACAGACGACAGAAAGCTGCATCGATGCTAGCGCTCCATGTGGTAACATGTCACATTGCAGTGAACAGAAGACAAACGATTTCTTTGATCAAATCTACAGCGAGGCCCTAGATTTGATATTGGACGACATTTGACGAAGTTCCTATTACACCACCAAATATCTTTGACAAAGATATTTGACTAAGAGATTTGATAGTGTAATACCGGCCTTAGGTAGGTCGCAATAATGTTCTCGCTGATCAGTGTGTAAAACTTGTCCGAACTTCACGTAAATTGTACAGTAGTTGTCTTAATGTGTAACGGGATCTATTTGTTTGACTTCCAAAGGGGTATGATCGTTGGGTTTCGGGTCAAGGGTGGAAGCATTCCGTAATGGCAAAGTTTGTGAACTGTTTGCATAGCATTGGGCTTGGAAAAAAGGCGCTATCCGAGGCAGCCGTGGTGCACCATAGGCCATCGGAGACAGGGTGACCGACGGCTGCAGAGATCTGTACAGGCGAAGAGACGTACAACTGTGGAGCAACCGGTGGCCCAGATGAACCAAGGGGCTAGCAACAGTATCTTCTCAAGGACTGTTCAGCAAAAACTGCAGCGAGCTGGTGCGTTTCTGGCGCCAGTTTCCATCGATCGTCATTCTGATCTTTGAGTCGACTTCGATGTTTATTTGTCTTCTGCTCATCTTTGGAGGCGTGGATTTAACGGCTGCGCGTGCGCTCTGCTGGGGAGGTGTGCCGGGATCGGCGCTGGGCGAGAGTCACGTGGGACTGTGTTCGTAGGCAGGACGGCAAGAGGACGAGTCGGACAACGAAAGAGCGGGGCCAGCGGCTACAGCGTGTTGAGTCGTGAGGGCAGGTCCACCGCCCATGGTGATTTGGTTTTCCTAGAGGTCGGAAGGACAAGCTCCTTCGAGTCTGTTATAAGGTACGCCGGCCGATTGAATTGGAATCGCCGAGTTTGTTCAGTGGGTTGCTTGCGGCTTAATTGAATATGCCAGTGTACTAAAAATCCTTTGGAATTGTTTTGGTTCTTTATCACTTACCTCGGTGTCGTGACTATCTTGACGGCAGTTGAGGAACGCCCAATCAACCGACATGAAGCGTGGTTAAAGACGTAGCTAGAAGTGCAACGAGTAGCAAGTCCGGCTCTGGCGTTTCAAGACACGCCGAGATACGTCCTCTATTCTGCCTTGTAGTTTATTTGGTAGTTTGGCGTGTAAATGTGCACCGAGATAATTCTTGTCATCTTAACTTTAGGGCATGATTTTTAGCGAAGTTATTAATCAAAGTTTAAGGGCTGGCACTGGCCAAAGTAACTCATGGAGACTAATTTGTTTCTATTCAGTTGTATTGATCACCTGCTCTCTAGATAAGATTGTATAATTTATGTCTCAGAATACTGTCTGCCGTTGATGTGTGTTGTGTTACAGATAACTGGCAGTGGTCGACGAGAGCATACTATTTAAGTAAAGCCTTACCTGAGTATGTTTTCCTAGTCATAATCAAATTTCAAGTATTACGGGTCTTTTTCCTGTTAAAGAAATTTATTTGTTATTTGTCCAAGTGATCTGGCATTATAAGGCAGTCTCCTGTGTTATTGTGATTGTGATTTTATAATGCTTTTGATTTTAATAAAATATGTAGCAATTACTACAGATTACTATTGTGATTTTGGTGTGTCACTACTATTACAGCCGGCCGGAGTGGCCGAGTGGTTCTAGGCGCTTCAGTGTGGAACCGCGTGACTGCTACGGTCGCAGGTTCGAGTCCTGCCTCGGGCATGGATGTGTGTGATGTCCTTAGGTTAGTTAGGTTTAAGTAGTTCTAAGTTCTAGGGGACTGATGACCTCAGATGTTAAGTCCCATAGTGCTCAGAGCCATTTGAACCACTACCATTACATATTTCACGCAGCAGGTGCCTGCTTCATGCACCCAAGCTGATTGCTGTTCACCGGCGACGAAGGCTGGAATTTGCACGCTGGTACCGCAGGTGGACGTCCACTGAGTAGTGACAGGTGCCCTTCTCAGACTAATAAAGTTTTATTCTCCATCGGCGTGAAACGTCTGAAAGTAAGAAGCCTGCAACGATCGTTGGAAAGGTTTAGGCGGCGGAAGGGAGCTTTGTGGTCTAAGGAACGTTTTCGTGGCATTCCCTGGGCGATCTCGTCATTCTGGAAGGCACAGTGGATCATCAGATGTATGCATAAATCCTTGGGGACCATGTCAACATGCAGTTTGCTTTTGATTGACACAGTAGCATCTATCAGCAGGACAATGCAATGTGTCACACAGCTTGGAGTGTACGTGGGTTCCGAAAAGCACGAGAATTTTACCCTACTCCTCTGGACCCCAAACTTTCTGGATTTAAATCCAGTCGAGAATCTGGTGGACCATATCGATCGGTATGTTCGCACCACGGATTCTCAACCGAGAAACCTATCGCAGCTGACTACTGCACTGAAGTCGGCATAGCTCTGCGTCCCCGTCGATACCTTCTATATAACCTCACAGACTCTCTTCCTCCACGTCACGCAACGACCCGCAGTGCAAACGTTGGTTAATCAGGTTTCTGACAGGTGGTCACGTTAATGTGAGTGGGCAGTGTAAGTTCACGTATGTTATGAAGACATGCGAAACAGAACAACTCCCTATCGAATTTTCTGTCCACCTAAGTTGTACGCTCCATTAAGACGGCCAGTGTTTGAGGCAGCTGTGTACCTGCGGAAAATTTGTATATTGTCTTCAGTACTTCAATGCGTTAATGCATCCCAAACAGCTTTCCTTTGCGAACCGTTCTTAATTTTGAAACGCCAAGGAGCTTTCCAGTGTTCAAAAATGTAACAATGATTGAAGTATTTGTTCTTTCGGGTTCCTGGCATTTAATGTTGGCAACAACCTACTATCCCACTGAACAGTAAGAACTGCACGGATATTTTTACTATTATTTCAGACCGATCTCTTCTCTTCCTCAGATTGCTTCTATTATGAGATTTATCAACGTAGAGATCTTCAATATTGCAACAAAGTTCCTCTGCTGTCACCTGGAGAACAGTTAACACAAGGTGTTACACTCTGATTGTTGGCCACTCAGCATTCTCCAACGGACTACTTTCAGAAGTACGTTGTAAAAACACACTATCACTAAAAACAATATCACCTGAGGTTCAGAATGACTTATCTGATTCTTCAGATCATGAGGAAGAAAGTACAGTAGAGGTAGATGCTGTGCACTTTAGTTTGTCTTGTCTCTTCTCTTCTTCCAGTTTTCACTGCCTCGTCGTTTCTTCCTCATGCGTAAGTATTCCGTCTGCTTCTACAGCCGCGCGGGGGTAGCCGTGCGGTCGTGGGCGTCTTGTCATGGTTCGCGCGGCTCCCCCCGTCGGAGGTCCGAGTCCTCCTTCGGGCATGTGTGTGTGTGTGTGTGTGTGTGTGTGTGTGTGTTGTCCTTAGCGTAAGTTAGTTTAAGTTAGATTAAGTAGTGTGTAAGCCTAGGGACCGATGATCTCAACAGTTTGGTGCCATAGGAGTTTACCACAAATTACCAAATTTTGCTTCTGCAAGGTAACTTTTACGCCCTGGCTCTCTCTGTCGAAGTAAAACTATCCTGTCTTCATCCATCTCGATTGTTTTTAGAGCTTTGGAACGTGCGATATTAAAAAACTTGTATAAATTGCTTATAAACATTGCATGGGGGCTTCATTACTTTAAATGAAAATATTTTTAGTTTTAATAGCTGTATGTCCGGCTACGAGGTCTCGTAAACGGTTGGCTCTGACTATTATTAGTACGCAATCTGACTGCATAGAATAACAACCAAGAATGAAACGAAATTTCCGTTAACACAATTAATTAATTGAGTCCCCAGCAACTATGAAAGCTACGAAACAACAAGGCACAAGTGTAGCTGTTCTGTGTGTGGAAGTGTGATTCAACGTACACATCTGGCACGGTTCTTCCTCAATACGACAAGATGCTTTAAACGCCATTTACAATGAAGTAATTAAAAAAAACAGAAATACTGTGATTGCACATAGAAACCAGAATTCCACTCCAATACATGAACACAAGCCAGATGCTTTGTTGACTGAACCGGTGACCAAGAGACATTGTTAGTTAGGAAATTTAGAAAAAATTAAAAAAATGTTTTTCACCTACATATATTGACGAAAAATACACTCTGATCATTACAACATCCCCATTCGAACAACATCTGCTGTCTAGCTCATCAGAAAAACTGCACACAACATGCTCAGAACTAGTACTGCTAACGACATCCTCTCAACAAGCACCGACTACTGCAACCTCAGAACCACGACTTCCCACAGCAACTTCTGAACAAGCACTGCCAGTGGAGGCGGCGGAATAAAACCCTTTGGTGCAATCTCCGGCGCTGTGACTCAGTGTAGCCACCTTTCATATGCCCCCCCTCCACGGGCTAGAATTTGATGGTATTTTTGTCAGCATTGGTGGTGAAAATACCACCAAATTCGTCCCAAAAAAATATAGACAAAAATAAAAGATAATATTAATAAGTAAATATCACATAACTAAATAAATTTTGGCTTTGAACTGACCCTTCAATAACCTAATATATAAAATACAGTAAGGAATACAAATGCTTGCATACATGTGATTTTACATAACAGTTTACACAAGTATCATGTGGTTAAACAATTCAATCAATAACGTCAGCAATGACAAATATGTGCAGGTAAGAGTCACATAACATTTCATAAACAGTAAATACACAAAAAATCAGTTTTTACAAATATTCACATAAAATCTTGTCAATAGTTCAATAAACAAGTAGCACTCCTCAGAGTAGTTGACAGTTCCAACAGTAGCACCCAGCAATGGTCAACAGCTGCAGATAGCAGTCTCATAACGTTTCGTCAGCAGTATTTATACAGCTCCAACAGTGGCACCCAGCAATGTTGAACAGGTTCAGACAGCAACAAGTGACATTATGTCAGTAGAAGCAGTTCCATCAGTGGCACACAGCAATGTTGAGCAGGTGCAGACAGCAACAAGTGTCATTATTTCAGTAGAAGCAGTTCCATCAGTGGCACCCAGCAATGTTGAGCAGGTGCAGACAGCAACAAGTGACATTATGTCAGTAGAAGCAGTTCCATCAGTGGCACCCAGCAATGTTGAACAGTGCAGGTAACAGTCCATAATATTCACTATCACTAATTAGACAGTTCATCAGAGTTCATTAGCATAAATTAAACATCTTCTAGTGGCACCCATCATGTTGAACAAGTGCAGGTAACAGTCCATAATATTCACTATCACTAATTAGACAGTTCATCAGCAGTAATTAAACATTTCCAAGTCGCACCCACCAATGTTAATACGTGTAAGCACGAACAACAGTTTGAATGCACACACAATTGCTTTTACAAAATTATCATCAATGCTCTTACACTAAACATACAAATTATAATAAACACACAAATAATATCAAATAATTGTCATATTAACTATTACAAATACACAAACATCAGTAAACCTATAATATTTATGGGTGTCAGTGCAAGACACAACAAACAAATAAAATAATATTTAGGAGGTAGGTCGGTACCAATTATTTGGGATTGGGAAAGGAAAACACACAAAACACACTCACTCATCTTTCATCCACATTAAGTGTTACTGTGTAACTGAATAGTGTTAACTGTGTAAATGCAATTCTGTCAAAGATTTGATGTTCGACATGTGTATCAAGTAGTAGTGGCACCAGTGTATAACAGCCAATAATAGTTAGTCAACGTCATAGTCATCATGTCACGACCAATGTTTGCCAAGCTAAATCAAAATGTACGGTTGCTGAACAGCTGTCAGTGTGCCAAGATATGCAAATGCTTCCTCTCTCCAAAAAAAAAAAAAAGTATATACTGCGTACTGATTTAACAAAGTGTGTGTGTAGACAATCTTCCTTCCACTTGAGTGTTCTAGTCTGCCATCTTCATCCTCCTTGTTCCATATAAACCAACAAAAAAATATGCTCCTCACTTACTTTACCTCTTATCCACAAAAACTCCAATAATCATCAACATCACACAATCTCAATACCTCAATAATACATCTTCAATACGTCGACACATATAAACCTTATCGCCAATATCATTTCACTTCAGTAACAACTCTTTCCTCTAGTTAGTGTCCTCGAACAAGTACAGATAAAATCCTAGTGCAAACTTCAACTCATCATCCCATACAATCCGAAGACACAATGTCCACATACAACCTCTGTGTAATCCATCTGACCCAAATCTTCTACTCATTATGAATTATAAAATACATTTTGGTTACCTTGTCCACCATTAAATAAAATAAATGCATACTTGACCTCTAACAGCCTTTAGTTTGAATAACTTTCAGTAAGTAAGTACGAGTACGGAGTGTGAATGATCATAATATTTTACAGTGTGTACACCACTTCAAGAATTATGGCAAATCAGAAGCAAACATGTGGAATATTTCTTGTCTCAAGTGTCACTTGCTATTTCAATTGCTCACGAAGAATGCAGTGTAATAGCTGTCAATGGTCTAAATCTAGTGTTGGTATGTCATGTCGGTAGCTTCCATCCTATTAGCATAAATTTATACAGCTTCCATAAAACCTCCAGCTCATGCGACTTCAATGAATTTTCTTCTACCAATGTCGTTCGTAGAATTATAGCAGTTCATTTTCTTATCTTAAAATATAAGGCACTGAGCGTAAGCAAAACATGCAGTAGCGAGTAAATATACCAGTAGAGAACAGAATGTCAACAAGTGGATGCAGCACAATCCCTACAACGAGGCTCTGCCAAGCGAACAATCTATAATTAATACCATAGTGTGACCTAAACTCTATGTTCATACACCGCATATCAGCATTTCTATATACCAAATTAAAGAGTAGTTATGACAACAAACAGAAATGTATAAATATGCAATCCATATGCAAAGCAGCAAATATATATCTTACATAATAAACAGGTCATTAGCATCATATCAGCATAAGCAAATAAATGTTCATACGTAATCTTAATAAGTAAACGTGAAGGCGCAAGCAGATAAATCACAAAGTATAACTTACATACATAACCATATCAGCACAATTAATCATGTGACAATTATAATTTAAATAAGTAAGCACAGCAGGCACATAATAAAAAAATATGACATCAGTGAAAAAGCAGTGCAGCCAAGCGATGCATAATATACATAAGTAACAACCCTGTTCATTAATCAATCATTGTCAAAATCAGATAACACAAAGTGTAAATCACGTAATCGCGAGCAGCAAATTACGTCTAAAGTACGTACCTAAGTGGAAATATGTTACCTGAAAAATAAACTCAGTTAATAGTTACCTTTTTAGTTTATTACTTTCTTCTTCGAAATTACATTCTTCCTGAAATTTTCTCGATAGCAGGTCCTCTTAACGTCGGACACACAGAATTTACCTGAAGTTCTTAAATATTTTATACAACTGTATCCTGAAAAAATTTAACGTTAATAACATAATTTACCAAGTCATTATTGCTTTTTACTGAATATAATCAGAGAAATTAGACTGTATATTTGTTTACGGCTGTCAGTGCATTCGCACTGAGCGCTCGATCACCTGTAGGTATGCGTGACGTAGGAAGTAATTGTTTGCGGTCAATGGCTGCCTTGTGCGCCGCGCAGACTTGACTGTTGCTTTGAGTATGTGCCGCCGCTGGAACACGGCGCGGTATCCTTGTACTCTCCGTGTGTTTACGTGTAACTGTTAGTTTCTCAAAAGTATGTCATTCCACAAAAACTTTAACGTTTGATATATGATGTATTCCCTTAGAGCGTCGAGATTTAAGAGTTTCTACTTCGACAGTGTTATCATGAATAATTTTGCGAACTCTATATGGACCGTTATAAAGCAGAAAAAATTTGCGACACAAGCCTTTTCCTCCATGAGACAAACGTTGAGACTCAATTAACACCTATTGACCAACCGACAAGGTTTTTAAACGACCAGGACGTTTAGCTGATTTCTCTCTTCTAGCAGCTGCAGATGCAATATTTTGTAGAGCCAGGTTGACAACTTCAGAATGCCGCAGTTTCTGTGTAGGAGGAAAAGGAACGATTTCAGAAATGCGATTTGTCGGTGCTTTATTTTTTAATATCAATATAGGCGGTAAAGAAGTTGAATCATTAGGGAGTTCATTCAGAATGTTTTGAAAAATATGAAGATACAGATCCCACGTTCTGTGATTCTGATGACAATAAAGTCGACACAATTTATTGATTTCCTTCATCCATCTCTCTGAAGCGTTTGATTGAGGGTGAAAAAGTGAAATGAAAATTGGTCTAATCTTACGACGCCGTAGAGTATGAAGCCAAATTTTAGAGCAAAACTGTGATCCATTATCTGATATAACCTTATCAACATGACCCACTTCTTTAAGAAAATGTATGATGAAAGCATTAGATACTGAACTAGCTCTTGCTTTGCGAAAAGGTGTAAAACACACATATTTTGATGTCAATTCCACTGCTACCAAAATGTACGCAAAACCATTAGTAGAACGAACCACTGGACCGAACAAATCGACTACAGCCATGTCCTTTAATTTCACTGGAATGATAGGAAACAACGGTGCTCTGTGAGAAATAGTTGGCGGCTTAGCCTTTTGACATAATTTGCATTTGGCAAGAACAGATGGAATACGTTTTTCCATATTACTGAAGTAGCAATTTTCTCGTAATTTATGAAAGCATTTTCTGGGACCAAAGTGTGCATTACTGAAATGTGTATACCAAATCAATTTATTAACCCACTCATCGGGAATGCAAACTAATCAAACAGAGTTATCAATCGATTTTCGTTTAAAAAGAATATCATTGCGAACTAAACCATACTGTCTAACGGCTACACTTTGCTTTCTCCTCCACTTCTCCATAATGTCCTTCCAGTTTGGATCCTTGTTTTGCTCCTTAGCGATGTCCTGGAGCGAAGACGAAATAAAATTTTCAAACGCAACACCTTGAATATACATCAAACAATAATTGTTTTCTTTGCAGTCCTCCTCAGCACTTTGTTTCAAACCCATAGGTGCACGTGATAAAGCATCAGCAATAATATTTGAAGAACCCTGTATGTAAACAATACTAAAATCAAATTCCTGTAGATACAGCGCCCATCGTGACAATCTTCCATGTGCCAATTTTGTTGACATAAGAAATTCCAGAGCTCGATGATCGGTGTGAACCTTAGTATGTCTGCCGTACAAAAATATGCGAAATTTTGTGAAAGCCCAAACAACAGCCAAGGCATCAAGTTCCGTAATCGAATAATTCTTTTCAGATTTAGAGAGAACACGACTTCCAAATGCAGTAGTTTTCTGTACTACAACGCCGTTTTCTTCTATCTCTTGAAATAAATGTGGACCTAGGCCTTTATATGATGAGTCCATCGCCAATCAAAACTCTTTAGATAAATCCGGATGTGAAAGAAGTGGAGCAGCAACTAAAGCATCACGAAGTTGTTCAAATTCTGATTGAGCTTCCTCATCCCAACACCAATTAGAATTCTTTCCAGATAGTTCACATAAATGAGGTGTGGCCAAATCGTCCAATCTAACAAAGCGTCTAAGAAAATTACAGACACCAAGGAAACTACAAACATCACGTTTTGTGGTAGGAACAGCATAGTTACGAATAGCACCTAGTTTCTCTGGATCAGGAAGAATACCATCTGTAGAAATAATATGATCAAGAAATTTCACCTGAGAACGACCAAATTCAGATTTTTCCAAGTTCACTGTAATGCCAACTCTTGCAAAAATACGTAATAATGAATCCAAAATTTTGTTGTGCTCACTCCAATAACGTTTAGCAATAAGAATATCGTCAACATATGAAGTAATATTGTCACGAAGATAAACAGGTAAAATTTCGTTTAAACTACGAATGAATGCTGCTGAAGATACAGTAAGTCCAAACGGTAATTTCCGAAATTGGTAACAGTTACCAAAGGCTAAAAAGGCAGTGTATTTTCTACAATCAGGGTGGAGTTCTATTTGCCAAAAACTTGCGCGCATATCAATCGTGGATAAAACTTTAATTCCATGAAAATGTAGAAGAAGTTCATCTAGATTTTGTGGACGGTCAGTTTCAGGAATGATGATATTATTTATCTGTCTGGAGTCCAGAACCAAACGAATTGACCCATCCTTTTTAAGAACGACGTGTAATGGGCTGGTATAAGGACTGACTGCTGGCTCAATAATGCCTGGATCTAACATGTATTGAAGTTCACTCTTAACCTTGTCTCTGTAAGCCAAAGGAATAGCGTACGTTTTCCCCCGAAATGGTGTGTGTTCTTTTACTTTAAATAAATATTGTAAGCCTTGTATAGTTCCTGTGTGATGACTAAATACTGTAGCATGTGAAGTCAAAATTTGGTGCAGTTCTTCTCTTGCAACGTCATCTGTCACTTCAGCTTTCTTAACCTTTTCATTAATTAATTCTTCGCTATTAATTATATCATCCATCGCGTCTCTGTATCTATTGTCGTTGTCATGAATGAACACATTGTCGTCATAATGCTCAGCGAAAACATCAGAAGTAAGAAACCTTAAACATTTTGTGTCTGATTCAGATTTCGTTAAACACTCGAAAAACTTCAAACATATCGGCATTCCGGCAACAGTCAAATTCACACTTCCTTCTTTAAAGTTTAAAATTGCCTTATGTGTGTTAAGAAACTCCATACCTAATATAATTTGTGTACTGAGTAATGGAACAATAATAAAATTAGCAGAAAATTCGTATCCTTGACAAATGAAATTTAGGGTGGTCTGTTGTTTGACTTCCACACTTTTTCCAGAAATAGTTCCTCGAATTGTAGTTTTAGACACAAGTAACACAGGACAAGCAATAGTTCTTACACATATACTAAAAACTGATTCACTAATAACATTCAATGGGCTCCCAGAATCTAAAACCGCAGTGAACTTATTCTTACCCACACATACTTCAATAACAGGATGTAAAAATGCGTCTACATTATTTTCCTTTTCGTCTAGCAAAATGTCTCTCATGTCTTCCAGGCGTACGTAGTGTAAAGTCGTAGTGTCATTACTTTCTGAACCGTCTATGTTGCTGCCAGAAGCCGAAGCTACAAGTCATTGTCGATTGCTTGCGTCACGTCTTTGATTATTCGCGTCATTTCGCGGATCAATTTCTACGATTTGCACTTGTCTCTCTGAAGTTCTGTCACGTGGAGGATACCAATTAGGTCCCTCCTGTCTGTTAGATGCAAATTCTTGGTTGTGTCTGTTATTAAAATTTATATTTTCCTGTCTATCTGCATGACTACTTCTTGTGTAATTTCGACTGTCACTTCTGAAATTATTGTTATATCTACTACCCTGGTTATTTCTGTAGTACGAATTTCTATTACTGTATGAATAATTTCTGTCTAGATGATACCGATTACTGTTTCCGTATGATTGATCATTCCGGTAGGAATTTCCGATATTATAATTGTCTGTGTAATTTCTGTTAGAACGTCTGTTATTGTCATAAGGCTGGTATCTATTGTCCTGTATGTTTCGTCTGTCATTATCAACGTTACCCATATAACGTCCGTCCCGATCATTATCCCTTCTCTCTGAAAATCTATTGTGATTACCATCACTGAAAAAATTACAAGAAGTCCCGTCGTCGTTGTCATACTCAAGTTCTTGTAGCAAAGTCTTAAAAGTCTCAATGTCGTCTTTACATCTTCTGGCTTGTCTTGCATGTTTTCGGACCAATATGCCGATAGAAATGCATGATAAAAGTCATTTAAATTATTACAATCTCTAAAAAGTGCGCGCATCCGCGTCGCCGGTTCGTTTTCTAAATATCCACACATAAATTCCAGTTTGTGACTTAGTGGCCAATTTGGTGGAAGTGCGTACATAAATTGATCTAACCATGAACATGGATGTATGTCATTCTTAGAATTGCGAAAGATCTTAAATTTACGAACAGTTAAAAAGTGTTTATAGTCAAAGTTTTCGCCTCGTGGCGACAAAGACCTACCGCGTCTGTCCCAGTCCGAATGTCGATTATTGTTAAGTTCGCGCGCCTGGCGCTCTCTTGTTGCATCTCGTAAATGAAATAAATTATTTTCTTCAAAGCCCTCTGCTAACTTTGATTCTAAATTTCTTCTCCTGTATTTTCCTACGATTTCGCTTTCAATTTGTTTGACTTGCTTTCGTAACACCTCAAATTCCCTTTTAACGCGTTCATTGAATTTTCCCTGTTTTCCAACAAGTTTATTTATGCTCTGGTACTCTTCTGTTTCTGCAAATGGCAGTGGAGCTATATCATCTGAATCTCTGTCCCTATTTAAACTAAGATTTGTCAATTTATATGAAATCTCCTCAACTCTTTCCGATAAGTCACCTATTTTTTCTTTCTGTTTATTTACGTCTTCCGTAAGTGTCGCGACTCGGGTTTGAGTATTGACACATTTAGTAGTTAATTGTTCATATTGTTGTGTTAGGTTATTTATTCTGTCATTTGGTACGGATTCCTCGATTCTCTCAAATATTTCTTCCTTATCGTGTGCACGTTGTAAATTTAACTCTAAAAATTTTTGTACTATCACGCGATCTCTTTCTTCCTGATTTCTATCCTGTTCCTTTTGTCTAATCTCTACTACAATTAATCTATTATTGTGAGAATTCAAAATCGGTTGTACTTCTTCTCTAATTTCTTTCTTTAATTCATCTTTCATGTTTTTGAAACATGTCCCTATTCATGAGTCTAACTGTGTTTCCATTGTTTCCATCTCTGTTTTAATTGTTCCTATTTGTGAGTCTAACCGTGTTTCCATTGTTCCCATATCGGTTTCTAACCGTGTTGCCAAAGTTCCCATCTCTGTTTTTAATTCAGATCCTAACTGTGATCCCAGTGAGTCTAACCGTGTTTCCATTGTTCCCGTATCAGTTTCTAACTGTGTTGCCAATGTTCCCATATCTGTTTTAATTGTTGCTATTTGTGAGTCTAACCGTGATCCCACATTTAATATTGCACTCATCAACTGCTCCATGTTAACTTGTTCGAAATTCTTTTCGCCCCTAACATTTCCTGTAAAACTAACTTCCTTCGTCACAGCAGTAAAGCTATCTGTGTTCGATAATATTCCAGAATCTTCTATCGTTAATCTCGTATTCTGAAAATTTTATGACTGTGAAAAATTTTGAACTGGTTCCAGACTGTTTTCCCGACTTATTAAATTGTTTTCTACTTCATTAATCATCATACTATTCTGCTGTGTTGGCGAGTTCGCCATGTTAACAATTTCTTCATTCTCATTATTCATCATTTTTGCCTTTTTCATCGATCGCTTAATCCTTTACAAAACATACAAAACTTGTCACTATACGAAAATTACACACAATATAACACTTTATCACCAACAATACCATTCACACGAAATGCTTCCCGACAAACACGCCTAACGAACAATTAAAACCTTCACAATTGCACAAAATTGTCAAACCCGTATACGACTCATCAAAAATTAAATTCTGCAAAAATACCATTAGAAGAATGACAAGACAACTACAAATGTTCAATTACCAAATCTACACATGCAATATAGACTACAATTACTAAACTACAAATTACTACAACTATACTAGTCTGCTATTTTTACTATCAAAAGAATTCCAAGGGACGATGCGAAGCAGCGGTCGCCACGTGCATGGGGGCTTAATTATTTTAAATGAAAATATTTTTAGTTTTAGTAGCTGTATGTCCTGCTACGAGGTCTCGTAAACGGTTGGCCCTAACTAGTATTAGTACGCAATCTGACTGCATAGAATAACAACCAAGAATGAAACGAAATTTCCGTTAACACAATTAATTAATTAAGTCCCCAGCAACTATGAAAGCTACGAAACAACAAGGCACAAGTGTAGCTGTTCTGTGTGTGGAAGTGTGATTCAACGTACACATCTGGCACGGTTCTTCCTCAATACGACAAGATGCTTTAAACGCCATTTACAATGAAATAATAAAAAAAACCAGAAATACTGTGATTGCACATCGAAACCAGAATTACACTCTAATACATGAACACAAGCCAGATGCTTTGTTGACTGAACCTGTGACCAAGAGACATTGTTAATTAGGAAATTTAAAAAAAAAATTAAAAAAATGTTTTTTACCTTCATATATTGACGAAAAATACACTCTGATCATTACAACATCCCCATTCGAACAACATCTGCTGTCTAGCCCATCAGAACAACTGCACGCGACATGCTCACGACTAGTGCAGCTGCCGACCTCCTCTCAACAAGCACTGACTACGGCAACCTCAGAACTACCACTGCTTCCCACAGCAACTTCTGAACAAGCACTGCCAGTGGAGGCGGCGGAATAATACTCTTTGGCGCAGTCTCTGGCGCTGTGACTCAGTGTAGCCACCTTTCAACATCTCTTACGGTTCTTAAGTACATCTTGACATTTTCTGCGGTTTTCGCGTTTTACTCCGCTCCGAATATAAGTTAATAAGTATTTACTAAGAATTCTGAGTATCTCTTGTCCTAATTCTTCCATTCTCCCAAAATTTAATAGTCTCGTGAACCACAAGACTAACAGTACTTTTACTTCCCATGTGTTACAAAATAAAACTTTTATTTGTCTATTTGATGGTAATTTGTTCAAATAGTTCAAATAGCTCTGAGCACTATGCGACTTAACTTCTGAGGTCATCAGTCACCTAGAACATAAAACTAATTAAACCTAACTAACCTAAGGACATCACACACACCTATGCCCGAGGCAGGATTCGAACCTGCGACCGTGGCGGTCGCTCGGCTCCAGACTGTAGCGCCCAGAACCGCACGGCCACTCCAGCCGGCTGGTAATTTGTGTCCACTTATTTAGTGTTTTACATCTCCTACTAAACCCACACGTACGTTAGCACTACGTAATTGATGTAATGTCTTAGATAGAGACTGGAAAATACATACGACACTCTCGGTAACGATTAAACAACTGAGTGCACTGTGCGGTCACGTGCTTATAAGTTGAGGTCCTGTCAGAGCGACATTTAAAGTGTGAAATATCACCTTGCTCACAGATTTCACTCTCAAATGGGCTTCGATCGCAACAAAATTCTGAACAGACATGTTTTAGAGTCACTCAAATAATATTAAAGGACGATCGCTCAGAGGTATTAAAATCGGAAAATACGGAACACCCTGCTGAATGTCTCCATCAGAGAGGACTGTAAAATGAGTTTTCTATTTACAGCGAATTAATTAAGGCCATAGTTAGTGAAGAATTATATTTTATGCATTATCAATGAAAGAGAACTGGCTTAGCATGCAAAAATAATAATAAAATAATAAATTAGAAACTTGGGAAGTGTCTATTCAAAGTCTTATAAAAGAATGAACTCACTACTCGTTACTTGTTTCTACAAGACAACATCTGCACGAGTTTTCCGGGAGTCAATGCGGTATCACTGGTTCACTAGCAGCAGCTAATTGTCAGTCGTTCCATTGACGTACACTCCTTCGGCAAAAAAACGTGTTTAACGGCTGGCCACCACAGAGGCGCAACGCACGGCGATCTCAGCGTGGGACAAGTGACGTGGCGGAGCAGGCAGTACAATCCCGGCTCTGGCTGCGCAAACCGGCGGCACAGGCATCTGTGACAGTCGCGACGCACAGGAGCAAGTCTTGTCTCCCAGTAGGGCTTTTATGCTACGTCTATGCAGGTGCAGTTCGCAGATAGCAGTTCGTGAGTACATACAATGTTTTAATATGGCTACAAATCGTCAGCAGTGCAAGCATGTCCCAAGGAACATTACATCGAATTTTACAGACACTGCAATAGAGTACATTTGTTTCTACTTCAGTAGCTATATACTCATTTTTCCTCTTGAATTAACAATTTGATTTATCACTCCGTAGCAGCAAAGTATTAATCTATTATTCATAGTATCTCTACACTTCGGCGGTATTTCTGATATTCTTATTCTGTATGACACTAGACCGGACATGTAAAGTCTGTTTGAGGTCAACAGCGTGTAGTATCTTACTGTCTCTTCAGATTTTGGACACGGTCATTCTTATACAATTCTAGTTTATTAAGATAAGCTTTCGTCGCAACCCAGAGTAAGTGTGTAACTAACTTGCATTTTATAATGGCGTAATCTGCTGTCGTTTTGAAGCATATATAGCCTATATAGTTTACACGACGACACTAGGTCGCAGGCTTCTGCGCTACCGGCCACTGCGCATGCGCTCAGCGCGTTTGCTCAACTCATTCGTGAAACTAAACACTTTCGGCTTGTTCCAAATTTGGCGACACTAGTTGCATGAATTTTGAGGTTATGTGTGTTCGTAGAGTGTAGACAAACTGAAATATGAAGTGGGGAACGGAGAATAAAATTCTGTTTTTGGATATCTATGCTTTGCACAGGTGTTTGTGCGATTTCAGTGATGCTTATTACAAAAATAAGCAACGTATTGCTGCCGCTGAGACCGTCATGTGCGATTATAATATAGATGGTTTGACAATATCTGAGCTGCAGGGCAAAATTTATTGACTTAGGAGCACATGTACAACTGAACTAAGATAAATACAAGCAAGTGTATTTCTAGCTGTGGCAATGCTCTCGTCCACATGACTAAAATCCCATCGTTCGAGTTGGCCAACTCTTTGTTAAGGAATATTGTTGACAGGAGGGAAGGCTATACAAATTCAAGAAGCTTCATTCTTTATTCAATATTCATATATTTAAAACGTCGCTGCAGTGCTCCCCATTCACATATATTAGAATTTTGAAATATTGCCACTGTGAAGATCTCTCTTCAAGAGAGTACTTTGCAAACCATTCTCGTCTTAATGCGGCCTGCTTCGAGTAATTATTGTTGCTAATGTTAATAATTATTACTGTTAATGTTAATAATTATTGGTGTTGATGAAGTAGCGTCATCACCAACTAAAACCGTATCTTATAGCATGTCGAGTGTTCCCGATTGTAATTCACGCAATATGATAAGTAATTTCAGTTCTGTCGACAGTGGTTCACGCATTACAGTACCTTTATTCGTTATCGCATAATTAACTCTAATTAGTAGAAACGTGAACAGTTCTGGTGACATTCTAAGATAATTAAAAAAACTTCTCGGATCTTCCTTTATAAATTATTTCAGCAAGGATGCTGAGCAACCGAGCTGACGTCTTTTCTTCATCCAGTCACGAATCGAAACACGTTTCTTATTTTTTTTCTTATGCAGCTATTCCACGCAACAAGCTTTAACTTGTAACATTATGTGATTGCCTTATCATTTTAAATCATTCACTAATCGAGCAGTCGCTCGGCAACAGCTACAGTTAGCAAATAATGTTGCGAGAATGTAAAAGGTGAACGACCTGTGACGTAACTTGTTTATTGTCGAAGCGCCGTCAGAGATGCAGTGAGTTACTGACTTTGAAAACCGCGGCGCGAAAAACGGACAGATGTACGAGATATTCTCGATGAACAGTTACACATTCTTCTCTTGTCTCTTGTAACTTGTGTCGGACGCGCGAGTCTTGCCGCCGTATTATTATCGGTAAAAATAATAATATTTTAGTGTAAAGTAAAAGTGCAATATTAAAAGTGCAATACTGCACAGCAGTAGATTTATTGTGCGGCGTGTATGTGAAAACGTCAAAGGAATTATTTTCATTACGAGAAGAGAAGTGCCAGTCAAAACGGCAACCCTGTTAAATTCTTCATTGTAATGTAAGTTCATCTATTAATTGCCATAAATTCAGAGTTAAATGGAACTGATGTATGGACTATTTATTTAATATGGAATCTATGTCTCACTCCTTCACGAAGTTATTTATTTTTCTTTATGTTTCTGCCAAACAGAGAGTTCACAGTCACGAATTCTTTCGTCGAAATCAGACGGAAGTTGCATGCGGCGAAATATTTTCTCCGCGCCATATTCTACTGGTAAATGCATGATAAACTACGGTCCCTTAGGAAATTCATGTTGAGCTATCCAAAAATAATTATATATTGAATAGGCATTTACTCTCCTCTGCAATGCAACTTACGACTGATCGACGATCCAACAAGAAACAGGCGCACACGGTCGGCGTTCGCAAATTTATTTCCACTGCTGATTATAGTTATATGTTACAGCACAAAAGTAAACATATTGTTATAATTAGCGACTACGAATGGGGATATTTATAACTGTACGTTTATGTATAAACATTACGTTGACATATCGTTATAATTGGCGCCCGAACAGGGATGCGAATTTAAAAAAATAAAAAAAACTCAAAGGAATAAAAATTTATGTAAGATACGCATTGTGGGAATATTCATAAAGAATTGTAGCTAATCTTGTGCTTTTTATTTGTTACATGGCATCAAACACCATCCAATAAAATTCCCATTGAGCGAAAGAAACGAGATATTCAGAGTAAATTACGGAAGAGAGATTTTTTTTTGGAACCGAATTTGTGCGAAAATCTAGTTGCAACGCCCAAGGCAGTCATCAGTAACGTAAGTTAAAATTTCGTTTGCCGTAGCCAAGCTTCCTTAATTTCAGCCGACACTAATCAATTTGTGACGATCTTTAGTAGTTGCAGTAAAATTTGCTTTGAACTCAGTAGATTGCATGTAGTAGATTGGTAATTTCTTTAAGTATTGTTTAAATTACATTGTTGTGTATTGCATATCATTTGTTTTTAAATGTCCGCTGCCTGTTCACGGAGCTGACCAGCCTTAGTTGTCATTTATTTTGAACAGTGTGCAGCTATACTTTCTTTACAGTCCAGAATAGTCTCTTGTTCTCGTGACGTGCATCTCCCGACATTCCGATCTTGTGACGTAGCAGTGACAACCGACTCGCAACCGATAAATTGCATCTCTGTCGACAGCTGACGGCCATAGCTCAAACGAACTTCATTGACTTACTGTTTGTAAATAAGTGAGCTATGGCAGACGATAAAATGTCATCACTAGATTCAAATGAACAGAATGGAACGAGTAAAGTGTCGCGTCGCTTACGGTCCCGCACGATAATTAGTAGGGCTGAGACACCAATAGAAACAATTGTAGAAAAAAGTGAAGTGGGAAATCTTACGGACTTTGGTGCCTCACACCCATAATGTTACCGGTACTAAACTAGACAATGCCAGCATAGTTTCTGCCACTTGTAGTCGTAGCCATATACCGGTTACAAGGGAGGCAGGTGAAAGCAATTCATGGGTAGTGACAGACGATGTATTCAAACAGCTACTGAGTCAAATAAGTCAAATGATGCACAACGGAATTCGCCAATTGAAAGAGGAAAATCGCCAAATGGTGAATTCCATTAAAAATGATTTGAAAGACGAAAATAGACAAATGTCAGCCTCGCTTGAAGATAAACTTTCTACAGTAAGCGAAGAAATAAAAACTGTTAGAGAAAACGTAGCCAAAGAAGTAGCAAAGCAAATTAAGGATGCTGTTTCTCAAATGCGAAGTGGAATAATTTTCGAACAGAATGACACTTTAGCTACCATGCAAAGCGAGACAGCTGACATCCGAAACGCAACCAAGAATCTTGACTCCACCGTAACCACGGTTAATCACAGATTAGACAAAGTAAAAAATGGTTCAAATGGCTCTGAGCACTATGGGACTCAACTACTGAGGTCATTAGTCCCCTAGAACTTAGAACTAGTTAAACCTAACTAACCTAAGGACATCACAAACATCCATGCCCGAGGCAGGATTCGAACCTGCGACCCTAGCGGTCTTGCGGTTCCAGACAAAGTAACTACGCAGGTAGAAAAACTAACCGAGGGAATGTCAAACTTGACTCTGGAAACGGAAACGAAAGTAAAGGAGAGGCTAAATAGTCATGAGAGAGAATTTAGAGAAAAGTAGGAGAACTGGATTGCTGGGAAGGACCAATTTGTCGAAGATAAAATTAACAAAGACCTAGTAGAGACTGTGAAAGCAACCACTCTTGGTATCTTGTCAGCTTCTGGAAGCTCCGGAGATACCGTAATGTCTGCACTCGGTAGCATTAGGCGTACCCTTCAGCAAGAATTACGAAATTGGAAGCAAGAGGTAACGGAACAGCTAAATAACCTGAAGGCACAAGTGAGTAGTAGTTCCCAAATACAGAGACTGAATTATCCTAACTCTTTAGCCTCAGAGGAAGAAGATGAATTATTTCGGCAATTCCGAATACCTGTTGTATGTAATGAACACACTTCACCACCACATATACCAGTTAGTCACCGAAACCAAAAAACTAACTCAGTAGTAAAAATGATGAAGGAAGAAAGCATGATAAAGCATCGAGTTTTTCAAACCTTTAACCCGGAGAAACGAAATATCCACCCAATTGTTTTTCTTCGTGGATTCTCTGGCATTTTTCCAAATTCGTGGACTGATAGACAGCGTATCCAATTTGTTACCGGATATATAGGTGGCGAATCGGCAATATGGGGAACCGAAATGGTTGATAAGTGTCGAACATATGAGGAGTTTGAGCACTGTTTCCTCAGCAAATTTTGGAGCGAAGGTGTTCAGAAGTGCCTTCGTAAAGAAGTCTATAATGCAGAACAATTTGACCCCAGGAATAGTGGCCTGAGAAAGTACTTCGAAAAATATCTTGGCAAAATAAGGTATTGGGATAACCCTATTAATAGTAAAGATGTAATTATGACTCTCAAGTCTAAATTACCCATATCGATTCGTGAAAAGCTGATAGCCATACCAGATGATGATCCAGATATCTTTCTGTCGATATTAGATTCCCTAGACCTGATCTACGAGGACATGAGTGCTAACAAACCGCGGAATACTCCGCACAATTCTTGGCCACAACATTACGAGAGTAACGGCTATGAAAAGCCAGGGAACGGTTACAAAAATAGTAACGATTGGCAAAACGGAAATAAAGGCAATGGGTATCCGCACAAAAGAAATAGACATAATTAACACAACCGATTCAATCCCGTGTATAACACGACTGGTAACCAGTACGGCAATAAATCGTACAAGCAGAAGTTTGGAAACGGTTTCACTCGAAAAGGTTGGCAACAGTAGAGCGGATCGCAATGGAATGCACCGTACTCGCGCAGCCAACGCTCAAATTACGGGCAGCAACTAACAGCCGATAACGCCCACTCATACCAATACAACTCCGCGCCTAGTAAAAATCAAGCGCAGGGAATGTACACAAACACACAGTTTAACGGCAAACCACAGTGTGAAGGTGGATTTCACAGTAACAATTCCGGAAATCATAATAGTAATAAAAATCATTAGACCCCGCGAAGGCATTACAATCCCCCTGTATTTTTCGCAAACGCGGAAGACAGTAACACGTATTGGACACCAAAACAAACGCAGCAACATTTTGACACAAGGTTTGCGCATAACAGTAATTTTGTTCCTCAGTGTTCTCACAATGTCAGATTGGTCGAACTTTCTAATGATGAAGGCCAATCAAAACCACACAAGCAGGAAAACTAAGTTCAGCGTCTGAAAGCTCCCTAAGTGATGCTGTGAGACAGAATGGGGGGCGACCACTTCGACGGAGAGACTAACCATGACGTACTTGTACTGAGATACAATGACGGGATTGACATGAGACAAGAATTATTACAAGAGAAAGAGACGACCGACGGTGATGAACCGATAGATGACCAAGTGCAAGCTATGACAAAACTTCCTATAGCCGGAATTTTGACGACTGTAATCCTAGATACAGGTGCCAATATTAATGCTATGTCCTTATGTTTCTATAAGCAAATTAGTACATTAATTGAAATTCCAACATTACCCGTACAAGGATGTTCAAGGTCAATTCAATTCCTAAGTGTAACAACACAAGTGCTAGTTTAGACGCCAGAAGAAGACAAGCTGTAACAACGTTGACCACCCAAGCCAATTTACGCAAGAAGGCGTATGACAAACATATTAATAAGGTGTTAACTTATAAAGTAGGCGAAAAGGTCTTGCTAAAAACACACTTTAAACCATCGTTGCTCTTACACAAAGATCGAAAATGGCAAAGTCTTTTTGAGGGACCTTACGAGATCCTTCGTATACTGCACACAGGTTATCTGATTTCTGGTCCCGCAAATGGAAAAATAAAAGGGTTATACCATCACTCTGATCTTAAAAAGTATCATGCTACAGCATAAGTCAAAAGGAAAGCTTTATAATGGCAAGAGAAGGTTAGCCGCTAGTGACTGACAACTGATGTGTCTTCGTAAAAAAAAAAATCTTAGAATAAATTACACGACAGTGAGTCTATCTTGCTTTACAGCAAGGAATTTAAAATATGTTATCTTGAGCCATAATTTAAGTACAGACAAGCTGATGTATAATAAAAAACAAAGAAAGTGATCAACTCCAAGAACTTTAGTTTTAAGATTTAGTTTTAAGGAGATAATATTTAAGAGAGAAAAATGAAATATAAAGCGAAGGATGTGCCTAACAAGCCGGCTTCTGCGATATGAAATGCTAAAGAAGTGAAAATAAAATATAGTACGTAAGAAATTTTTTTTTAAGTTCAAGCAGCAATGATCGAGAAATGAAATTTATTTTCGTCAAGGACAAGGGTCGCTTGACAATTATTGGTTCCTGATCCCACTAAAAAGGAAAACAAGTAACTAGTTTCTAAGTCAGCTATGTCTAGATTAAGTTCTAATGTACATAGAAATCTGGAATAGGTTCATCTCTGCATTAAAATAGCGTAATGTTTACGAAGCATGTGAGTTACTTGTAAGTACCAACATGACTACGAAAGCGCTATCCTTCAGCTAGATAAACAAAGTAGCATTAACTGTAATTGCAATACGCAGGACAGATACATTCAAAGCCATAAGTGAAATAAATACCAAGTATAAGAGCGTAAGTGGGAAGGGCAAAGCAATGATGACTTAAAGTCATATATAGAGGTCAATGCAGTGTAGCGCAAGCAGGCGTCAAGGCGAGAATAAAATGACAATGAAACCGCCGGCAAAACAAAGCAGTTAGTTCTTAATTGGAGCGCGTACGCAGACGTACGGCGCAAAGGAAAATTAATTTCTAAGTCATAAGGAACAAGGAGTT
This sequence comes from Schistocerca serialis cubense, assembly GCF_023864345.2. Taxonomy (NCBI): domain Eukaryota; kingdom Metazoa; phylum Arthropoda; class Insecta; order Orthoptera; family Acrididae; genus Schistocerca; species Schistocerca serialis. The sequence goes on along the minus strand of NC_064644.1, from coordinate 572,260,880 downwards.
GTCTGCTAGATTTCTTCTTCTATGTACTATTATATCTATGTCTTTCTTCTGAATTTGTGTAAATATCCTAACCCGCCTAAACCCGGCCCGTAGACTTGACGTCACAGATTGAGAAATGCGGTTGACGTGGAAGGCTGGTTTGGCATACGATTTTCAAAAGGAAACGCGTGAACGAAATCGGGAAAAGCTAGTTTTGAAATGTCTTAATTTTTCCTTTTAAAGTCAAATAAGGAATTTGAATATTTTCTTGAATGGTGTTCTGTTCTCATGTGAGAGGGCGATCAAATGTGACTGATTGATCCTCACATCTAGTAAAAAGAGTATTTTTGTTGAAATGACAGTGATAACTTTAATGAATCTAATAAATAGAAAGAACGATCAAATGAATTCAAATAATAATAATAATAATTGCTAACAGATCGGAGAAACCAATGTATTGAGACTGTGAACTAAAAGCATAGTTAGTCTTACAAAAAGATTATGAACAATGTAAAGCGAAATGTTAATGATAGTTATCAACAAAGTAACAGAAATTGAAATGGACATGATAATCAAAGCTCTCAATTAGCAAGCTTCAAAGTGAGACAAACTAATTGATTATAAACTGTAAAAAAATTGTGTACATAGTAGTGTATAAGTGAAGGCTTAAAATGGTGTGGAAGTCTGCCACAGACACGAAGCAATGCATCGTTGTTATAAGTAAGTGATAATTTCATTTACGATGAAGATAAAAAGTGTTAAACGTGCAGATAGGCTGACGGACAATGATAGTCCGGTTGTGTAACCGAAGGCGGTGATGTGATTACGTGCAGTGCATCGGAAACCAAGTGTGTTAGCTGCTTTGCAAAGTACGAGCGCTAGCCTACCTTAAAATCTTCAAAATCGACTGGAAAATGTGGAGACAGGGATGGTTTCAATGGAGTCTCTGTCCCTGGTAATCCTCGTCCCTCCGCACCAGCTCAGCAAACCACAACACCAGCGACGCAACGGGTTCACTGAACCGTGCGCGGAAAAGCTGAAGTTCCGCGTGGAGGCTGGTGAGCACCTCGAGTTGCGATTCAGCTCTAACAATCAGCCTGTGCCAACGTCCATCGACGCAACAAACGCGTTAAATTTAAAGTGATGTACCAGCACAGCACTCCCGCTGCAGTTCGACGAAACGGGCTTTCCATGAAAGCCGCTCCCAAAATAAAAGACTCTTATATGAGTTCACAACATATCACATACTATAATAATGTTATATCCCGTGGATGAAATGCGAACAGCCAAACCACACGCGAATAGTGACAAAGTCAAATTCCTATGAATCCCAAGTCCTAAAATAGATTTAAGCTTAGTTTTTAGACTAATGGGTATTTATATTTTTTGTTACATGTAACGTGTGTACGTAACGTGCGAGTGAGACTCGCCCGCCAGAGCTGATGAAAAGCTTTCTACTCGGAGAACGCAAAGTAGCGATCCAACTTCTCAAGGGATAAGCTTCACCTGGAGAAGAATCAAATTTTAACTCATCTGTCAAATACACAAACAATGAAAGCGTAAAAATCATGACAACTAGTGAGCAATGGAAAATGGACACGTGTGAGAAATTCCATGTGTGAGAATTATATATGTATAAAAATGGACACGTGTGAGAAATTCCATGTATGAGATTTGTGTGTGTATAAAAAGATGAATCCTATGTGTTTTCTTTCAGGAGCAAAAAGCCTATGAGCTCTGGACAATAACTTGAGGCCACAAAGATGGTCGTTAATACCTCGGTAAAAAAAAAAAAAAACTGTAATGAGTATAATGTATAATCTCCATTGTAAACTTCGTATATTTAGTGTCTTACTTTTTAAATTTTTTGTGTATCTTTACCTTAAGAACAGTCTTTGTCTATGAATGAGAGATCACCATATTTGTGTAATCCTAATAATCAAATGACAGGAATACTGTTTGATCAATGTAAATCTGTAAAGTACTCAATCCCATAATGTTAACGGCGACATGTGAATCTTGGTAATCTCCTTGATTTCCAAGATCCCCATGGAAGGCAATGTAACATTATGTGATTGCCTTATCATTTTAAATCATTCACTAATCGAGCAGTCGCTCGGCAACAGCTACAGTTAGCAAATTATGTTGCGAGAATGTAAAAGGTGAACGACCTGTGACGTAACTTGTTTATTGTCGAAGTGCCGTCAGAGATGCAGTGAGTTATTGACTTTGAAAACCGCGGCGCGAAAAACGGACAGAAGAAGAACACTTTTACACATTTTCTTTCTTTTTTTATGTACGAGATATTCTCGATGAACAGTTACTCATTCTTCTCTTGTCTCTTGTAACTTGTGTCGGACGCGCATGTCTTGCCGCCGTATTACTATCGTTAAAAATAATAATATTTTAATGTAAAGTAAAAGTGCAATACTAAAAGTGCAATACTGCATAGCAGTAGATTTATTGTGCGGCGTGTATGTGAAAACGTCAAAGGAATTATTTTCATTACGAGAAGAGAAGTGCCAGTCAAAACGGCATCCCTGTTAAATTCTTCATTGTAATGTAAGTTCATCTATTAATTGCCATAAATTCAGAGTTAAATGGAACTGGTGTATGGACTATTTATTTAATATAGAATCTATGTCTCACTCCGTCACGAAGTTATTTAATTTTCTTTATGTTTCTGCCAAATAGAGAGTTCACAGTCACGAATTCTTTCGTCGAAATCGGACGGAAGTTGCATGCGGCGAAATATTTTCTCCGCGCCATATTCTACTGGTAAATGCATGATAAACTACGGTCCCTTAGGAAATTCATGTTGAGCTATCCAAAAATAATTATATATTGAATAGGCATTTACTCTCCTCTGCAATGCAACTTCCGACTGATCGACGATCCAACAGGAAACAGCCGCACACGGTCGGCGTTCGCAAATTTATTTTCCCTGCTGATTATAGTTATATGTTACAGCACAAAAGTAAACATATTGTTATAATTAGCGACTACGAACGGGGACATTTATAACTGTGTGTTTATGTATACACATTACGTAGACATATCGTTATAAACTCCATCACAACTCGTGCGACATGTAGCTGCCGAAACTTTCGTTTCACACACGACTCAGGGACCCACAAACCGACGAAACTGAAGTGCATACTGGTGTCGCCGTGTCTACAGTCATATACGAAACTAATTGCGTGAAACTCATTCCACGGAACGAGTGGCGCAACCGAATGTCGCCATGTAAACTAGGCTTCAGATTGGCGTCTGGTAGTGAGCTCTATTGAGGGCTCCACCAGCAGATTGTGGACAGCTGTCAATGAAGTTCTTCATACTGTAATGCACTTCAGACTTCGCAATACTGCTGACATTGTGCGGCACCTCTGTGATCGTTCGCACACTTTCAAGACTTGCACTGGCTGAGCCTGTTGGTAATGCTGTCTTTTCACACCGATGAAGTAATCTGAATAGTCATTGCATTTATATGACATCGACATCGTAACTTTAATATGTCGATCCTTGGAAGTTCATCCAACATTTAAATTTCAACTGTTTTTATAATTGGTGTTTTGAAATGTCTGCGTTAACTACCACCAGAGCAACAGTAGAGAGCTGAACGAAGCAGTGTCCTGTTTACTCCGTCTTGTCATACTGGTCTCGTGACCTAAGGCTGGGGTAGTTGCTAGTTCAGATGTCGTTGGACTATCGATGAGTATAGCTTGTTCCTTTTGCCTCTCGAAAAGGCCGGAACGGAATTCAGTAACAAAACGATAAGAAAACCTTTCAGTCGCACGGTACACCAGCTGCAGAATCAATCTATTTTTATTTTTAATAGTCAACTGAAAGGTGGCTACACTGAGCCACAGCGCCAGAGATTGCGCCAAAGAGTATTATTCAGCCGCCTCCACCGGCAGTGCTTGTCGAGGACTCATAGTAGTCAGTGCTTGCTGAGATGTCGTAGTGAAAAGTTCTTGTCGAGAAGTCGTAGTGGAGAGTGCTTGTTCCATGTTTTATGCAGTTGTTTGATGGGATAGACAGCAGATGTTGTTCTAATGCAGATATTGTAATGATCAGAGTGCTTTTCGTCAATATATATGAAGGTAACAAAACTCCTTTTTTTTTTCTTCTCATTATTTCAGTGTCCTGAATAATGCGTCATTACAGGTTCAGTCAACAAAGCATCTGGCTTGTGTTCTTGTATTAGAGTGTAATTCTGGTTTTCTTGCGCAATTATAGTATTTCTAATTTTTTTTATCACTTCAGTATAAATGGTATTTGAAATTTCTTGTCTTATTGAAGAAGAACCGTGCCAGATGTGTACGTTGAGTCATACTTCCACACACAGAACAGTTATATTTGTGCTTTGGTTTCATAGGTTTTATAGTTGCTGGGGACTTAATTAATTAATTGTGTTAACGAAAATTTTCATTTCATTCTTTGTTGTTGTTCTATGCAGTCAGATTGCGTACAAATACTAATCAGGGCCAACCGTTTACGAGACAGCGTAGCCGAACAGACAGCTACTAAATCTAAAAAATTAAAATTATTTGCATTTTATTTAATTAAGCCCCCATGCACAACTTTCTTATGTACCGCAATAAACTTCTTTCATTATTACTTTATTATTGGTGCTATTATAACTGACATTCACTCACAAGACCTTTCCTGTCCTATTTTGGTACATATGCACATGGCCAGTGAATTTGGAAGAATGGAATGTTCCACGTTCCGCCATGCAGAGCGCACACACACATTTACCTAGGCCTCTAGTTTCCAGGTCTGTAGGAAAAGCACGGCAAGAAATGAAGACAGTGGGGCTCCAGAGGCACAGGCAGAGCTCTGCAACAATTTCTGTTGATTCTAAACCGTGACGACACATAATCCATTATTACTCATCGGTCGAATCAGACACTCCTACCGATAGCTACGAGTTAGCGACCACGACCACGGCTTATCACTGGCTCAGCTGCTGTTTATACTGTTACAACAGTAAATGGAAGACCATGTTTGAAAATTGTGTTCTGCTGCTGTTCTAATGAGTTACGCCAGTGGAAAGATTAGGTTTCAGCTAGCTTTCATTCACACACCTACGTAAACTCACAGGGGAGTCCTGGTAGTAAAGTTCGTGTTTCACTGGTAGCATTAGATTATGAATACAATTCGTAAGCCTTCTGTCAACCTCGGACCAATACGTCGTGAGGTGCAGGCATAGTGGTCTGATTTAGGAATATCAAGCAAACAACACACAAAAAAGGTCATTTGGAACACTGGAACGACCCATCAGTGAGATGGATCTATGGATGTGAGTGCTTTTCATCATTTGGGACCAAACCAGAGAAGATCATTACGAAAGCAGCAGACTGGCTAGTTAGTACGCCTTATATGTGCATATCTCAAGGTGAACGACACATGAAGGTACAACACTGCTCGTTGCCCACGACTACTGTTTAGCTTATGTGTTAATGAACATAATTCTCATTTTCTTCTCTTCTGAACATTAAAAGGAGTCGATTACTTCGTTTCTTCTTTTTTCCATTCCCACCAACATACTTAAGCATTCTGGTGGTAACTGAGAAGTTCTATTTGCATGTGGCACAAGAATGCACATAGACATAGTAGATATCTAGCAAAAAAGATTTGATATCTTACTCTTTTGTGGCATGTGAGGCAAGATTGATTTCCAATTATTTTTTTCTACTGAAACAAGATTTCGTCGCAAACTATCAAAGTAAGGATTTCAATTTTTTGGAGGCGAGGGGGGGGGGGGGGGGGGCGAGTTTTACTATCCCTGCACTAAAATTATGTAACATCAGCGTTAACATCCCCTTACACATTAGAAAACTTAAAATATGAGAAATTCTAGATTTAATCTTACTTAATGCCCTAGATATAGTCTGAAAGGCGACGTTAGTAAGTATCGGAAGATAATGCAGCATAAAACCCGAAAGGGCTGTGATGTTCGCTAATTTTCGCTTCATTAAAACAGCAAATTGTTAACACTTTCAGCCAGAAGGCCAATACTTGTTTATAAAGAATGATTAATGTATAATAAGGCTTCGCATAGCGAAGGTGGAATTTCCTAAATAATGTATTCGTCGTCTTTGAGCGGCAATATAAACTGCGAAGAATACGGATCGATATGCGATCCTTCACTATTTTGATCGCTGGAGAACAAATGAAGCCTCGAGCGCTAAACACTTGTACTGTTTTTCTTAAGTAAGACGGACGCAGATTTGTGGCTGTCCGATCTAATTTTTACTAAATACATAAAAACGTGTTCCGCCTAAGTGTGAGTGAAGTATAAAAAGAAGAACTGTTATAACTTATCGTGACGACGCACGGGCGACTCAAACAATGGCTATACAAAACAGTGCACAATGAACATGAAACGGACATAAAAATCTACCGTCACTGTTGTACTAAGCATAAGGTACGATATATGTTTTAGTTATAATAAATATTTGTTCTGGAAATATTGAATCATGTAGCAATGCTCATTCCTATCATCTCCTCAGATTTTCATTTTAATTATGCATTTTCCTAAGATTACAGACATCAAGATCAGCAGTCCAATGTCCTTGTTACATTAAAAAAAAAATCTGTTTTATCGTCTTCTTGCATCAGCTTTAATATTGAATTCCTTTTTTGTGCGATGTTGCAGTTGTTTTTGCGCCCTTAAGAACATTCTGGTCTCTTAGGAAATTGTTTTGTCATAACAGTAACTTCACAACCGGGTATGATCGTATCTACGATCATGAAGGAATTAGAAAGACGATTATGCATTTCTTAATCAATAGCACGCTAGCTGTGATTGCCTCAAGCCACGCGAGACTGCAAGTAAAGACTTTTCACATTTCATTATGCAGTATCTTATGACAATGGTCAATCCATGATCCTTACGCCAATTGTGATTGATGAAACAGTAAACGAAATCTCAAATTCCAACTTCTCCATTGAATAACATCACTTTTATTTATTACATCACACTTGGTGCCAAAACAGGGACTTGACCAAAAATTAGTTCAAATACTTGGAAAATTTTCTATGTGTGTGTGTTAATAATTGTTCTGTCGTTTCATGTACGCATCATCCCTCTGAGAGAAAGACGGAAAATATGCTAGTCGATAACGCAGTTTAATTACGGAGAGGAAGGAAAAGAAAAGAGACGCAAATTTACTGCGACAATATAGAGGTAATCAAGCCATCTAAAAGTAAGTCAGAATTTTGCATACGTAGTGTAGTACTTCAGTAGCGACTTTGCTTTTCCAAATCGATCCACATCCTTTCTGTCTCCTTCCCACTATAGAATACCTGCTTTATTTTAACTTTCAAAGTAAAGTTCTCCGTAGTCTGATAATAGAAATTACTTTTTTTCTCCATTGTTAGAATAGCTGTAGTACATTTTCAACATGGCGGATATTGTGTGCAATTTGCAGTGAGGAGCGCCTTTATTCATTTGTCTGAAACGTTTCGGTTCCATCTTGTCTTCTCGCCAGGTAGAATTTCATTTGTTGCTCACGCGAGAGCGGTGCCTTTAGCGGACTCCCAGTAAGCAGTGCACCACGTCACTGACAAACTGACGAAAATGGCAGATAGCAAACAGAGACAGGTGACAACAGGAGACGGGAGTGAAGACGTTAATAGTATTCCATACCGTCTACGACGGCAAACGGTAGGTTCCCGTGTGGAAACTGAACTATGTCTGTAACAGGGGAAAGTGACCCTGAAGTCCAAACTCTTCCCGCTGCAGCTAAAAATGACTTCGATGTGTTAATGGAAATACTGAAACAACAGTTTGACGCAGTAAATGAGACTATAAAAGCACACTGTTAACACCCGATTAGATGCTGTAAGTGAATGAGTAAGAACACAGCTAGGCACAATCAAAGCAGATCTGCATAAAGAAATCACGGCTTAATTAAATACCCAGTTGGGTGAGGCGCAAACTAAGATCACCTTCACCGAGGAGACAAGCAGTAAATTAATCTCTCCTACGTATACCTCGTGAAGAGACCATGAGGATAAAATCAAAGCGAGAAGAGCCCACACAGAGGCATACCGACAATCTTTCTTTCCACGAACAATACGAGACTGGAATACAAGGGAGAACCGATAGATATTCAAGGTACCCTCCACCACACACAGTCAGTTGGCTTGCGGAGTATGGATGTAGATGTAGATGTAGATCAGCGATCAAATTCAGAAAATGCAGAAACAGGTGAGGCAGATACCAAAGAAATAAACTCAGAAATGCGGTAACTGACCTTGAAAGAGTAGTAGAGGATCTGTCGAGGCAGATAGAATCACTCAGTATCGAAAACACGTTAAGAACAGCGTGAAAGCACACGCGGAGGAATTGTCGGAGCGCTACGGTGAATCGATAAAGGGTAAAGATATTTTTATCGAAAAGAAGGTCAGGGAGGAGCTTAGAGAGACTGTCAAGGATGTAACATATGAAATCTTAGCTACTCCTAGTAAGTCGGTAGACACAGTGTTGTCTGAATTCGGACAGTTTCGGGGGACACTTACAAGGGATGTTCCTGAGTGGAAGCAGCAAGTAGTGGACGAAGTCAGAATGCTGAGTAACTGGGTAGAAAATCCGCACACTCATACGCAATCTGTAGGGAACAACTCTTTAGACGGTGACGAATGTCAGTCAACTCATGGTTCATCGCCGGATTACATGCAAAACAACAGTGCTGTTGAGCCCCGAGGGGGGAAAATAAATGATCCGCCCACAATTGTGAGTTCAATGTAAGAGGAAAGTGTGATTATGCATCACGCTTTTCTTGTTTTTCATCCGCAGAAGCGAGAAATACACCCGATCGTGTTCTAAAGAATTTTTGCGGCATATTTCCCAGGAGCTGGACAGACAACGTATTCAGTCACTGGATTTATTTCCGGTGATGCAGCATTATCGGGAACGGAAATGGTAGCCATGTGTAGGAATTATAAAGAATTTGAGAAAATGTTCTTGGCAAAATCTTGGAGTAATGGGGTACAGCAGAGATTAAGGAAGGAAGTGTATTGTGCGGAAATTTTCAGTGACAAGCATGGAAGTCTCCGGCGATACTTTGAGAAGTATCTAGCAAAAATTAAATTCTGGGATTCTCCGATTACTTCCTTGGGGACGTAATTATGATTCTGAAAAGCAAAATCCCAGTGTCTATCGGAGAGAAACTTGTAAATGTGACCGAAGAAGACACGGATGCATTCCTTTCTGTGCTGGATTCCTTAGATTTAATTAGCGAGGATGTGCGCTCCAAGGTTGGCAGCGGCAAATTCTTCCCTGGCAGCCAGCAGAATGCATCGCACGCGGACAAGGAGAGGGCGCGCTACCGCGATCGCAGGTACCAACCTGCCAGCCGTTATAAAAACACAAACGGCATTAGCTTTAAACGAAAGCAGAAAACCAATTACAGTAATCAGCAGATATACCACCCAATTTATAACCACCAGGTACTACATCATTATGAAAACCGGACATTTAATTCTGCGCCTGAGCAGTATGCAGATTCTCCACAAACTTGTGGTAATTTTTCAAATGGGTCTATGTACAATCAAAGTTATAGGTGGAAAAATAGCAAGTGGCATGGGCAAGGCGGAGGCCACAAAGCACAGCATCAGAACAACTTTTCACAGGATGGAGGACCGCGGGAAAATTTTCAAACGGCACCAAATGCGAAGTTTCCAGCACCAGGAAGTGGTTTTGCTTTCAACCAAAAGATGAGAGCAACAGCAGCCGTCTCAAGTATTCTATTCGCAAGTGAATGCACCCAGTGAATCTGACCCCTTTACACCAGCATTTGTACCACATAACCAGCACCAATATGAAACGTAACAAACACTTAAGGCCATGAATGATAAGCAGACTAAATATCTTGCGGAAAATTAGAGGCAGCGCCTATCCTTCTCCTAGAGGTCGCTGAGGGTTTGAGTGGGGGCACTAACGAATCCTCTGGTTCTGAATATATTAATGCGACTCGGTACAACCATGACACCGACTTATTAGGTGACCTTGCACCTGACAAAGAAGTTCAAGACATTAATGTCATTTATGATGAACAGGTTCAGGCTTCATTAAGATTTCTATTGCCAACATTCCTGCCACAGCCATTGTTGATACTGGAGCAAACAATATCATGTCATCATGTCTCTTCAAACAAGTGTCTTCTGTTTCAAAAGTTTTATCATTGCCGATTCAGGGTTACTCCATATCGGGAACGATTGGTCCATTGAAACAGAGAGTTAGTTTACGGACCCAGCTTCAACTGCAGAAAGAATCTGTTTTGGTTTCTTGCCACTTTCAAATAGTAAAGAACTTTTCAGTTCAATGTATCTTGGGCATGGAGTTTCTTTGACAAACAAAAGCAGCGATAGATATTGAATCTGGAAAATGACTATTTCCCTAGATTCGGAGTCCCCGAATCTATACTTTCAGATAATGCATACAACTTTACTTGTCGCAAATGGCTTGAATTTTTGGCCCATCACAATGTCAAGCTGATCTTAACTTCACGGTTTAGTCCTCAGTCGAATCCTACTAACGGATGTTCAAGGAGTTTAACAGATTTGTTTGGTCGTACATTCCCAACAAGCAGACACGTTGGGATGATTTCATGACACCTTTTGAGGAGATAGTCAATAATTTGCCACACACTTCCACAGGTTTTACTCCACACGAGTTGATATCTCGAAGGAAGGAACAGAATGAGTGGGTTGGTCGCCTACCCAAGATACCTAGCCCTGAGATAGATCTAGATGTCAAAATTCGAGAAGCTTTAAGTTCTATTACCACCAGTGCTCAATTAAGGAAGAAAGGGTATAATGAAAAAGTAAACAAAATTGTAAATTACCATGTAGGTGAAAAGGTGTTACTTAAGACCCATTTCAAGCCATCCTTAATATGTAAGAAAAATCGCAAGTGGTAACATATGTATCAAGGTCTTTACCTCATTTTAAGGAAACCACACATAGGGAGGTATTTATTAACTGACCTGGCTATGGGGAGATTAAAAGGTTTATTTCACCACCAAGACTTAAAGAAATTTTATAATGGTAATGGTTAAGTACTGTTGTGGAAATGAAATCTTGTGTACTGTAAATTTCCTTGAGTGAACTGTTAATGATAAGTACTGTGTTGAACAGCGCCCAGACTGCATGGTACCGGCTGCTACATGGAAACTTTAAGTATTACATGCTAAGTATGAAAAATTGGTTATAGTGATGGACATGAACTGATATTTCTTCAACAAACTTAAGCAGGAGGCCGGCCGGGGTGGCCGAGCGGTTCAAGGCGCTACAGTCTGGAACCGCGAGACCACTGCGGTGACAGGTTCGAATCCTGCCTCGGGCATGGATGTGTCTTATTTCCATAGGTTAGTTAGGTTTAAGTAGTTTTAAGTTCTAGGGGACTGATGACCTCAGCAGTTACGTCCCATAGTGCTCACAGCCATTTGCACCATTTGAAGCACGAAATTAAAGTTGCAGAAAGAATTTCAATTTAACTTTAAGTTAGTAAGCAATATATATAAAACGTGTGTGTGTGTGTGTGTGTGTGTGTGTGTGTGTGTGTGTGTGTGTGTGTGCATGCACGCGCTCGCGAGGTGGTTGCCCGGAGCTATATAAATATGTAAAGGAGGAGGGCGCGTAAATAAGCACTTCTCTCGCGGTACAAGAGGATTCATAGATTTATATTTAGAAATGCAAGCACTTAAAGTTCTGATGTAAACGCCAAGATTACCTGCTTAAAAAGACAGTGAACAGGAGTGGAGGAAATAGCTTAAAGTTCAGATAAAGCGTGCTGTTAAATGAGAAAACAAGTGGTAACCCACATGTGTTCACGCAAGGAGACAATAAGCTGTAGTAAACTAATTCAGTTGAAATACAGTACAAAGAGAGACAATCCATGAAGCATGAATAATGTAGCGTAAGTACACTCCGAGGCCATTATTTGCCATTAAAGTTTCCCTGTGATCTGAGCCCCAATCTGAAGAGTATATGAGGATTGTTAGCCGACGAATTGATTTCAGTAGAATCAAGGTACTAATTAACCACAGAACAAGCCCTCTGTATCATAAATAAGTCCTAGTAAAGATCTTTACAGATGCCTTGTAGTGTAATCTAGCGTCTATTCAATATCCTATTTGAATGCTAATCTAAAGAACAAGCAATGCAGTGATGTTTCAACTTAATATTGACCATCACGAGAGTAAGACATAGAAGTAGCAAAGCATGCTGCAATGAAAGACGTTAAAATGTATATATGTGTCCATGTTTATAATGATAATTTTATTTACAAGAAGATTTTATTGTAAAAATGTCTCCTAAGACATTCCTCTTATGAAATTCATTTTCCTTCTGCCCATTCCTTTTGATCCTGGTTCATTAACCCAGACCAAGCGTCGATTTCTATAAGGCACGTGGCTTGGAGGCAAAGCAGTGTTTATGTGAAATGAGGTACGCAGCGCGATGAACTTCGTTAGATTTGGTAATGTTTGTTATGGACAGGGTGTAATTCCATCCATGTAAAAATATAGTAGACACTTTTTTTTTTACAGAGAACGATTGCTGAGTACATGAAGCGAAGAGGGAGACCTATTGTTATCCAGTCTGTCCTCACATATAAAAATTTTGGCAAGCACAAAGGAAAGCACGAAAGAAAAGGTTCGGCGTTAAATGCGTACTCGTTAAGTAGTAGATATACTACGTGGCAGTAGAAAATGATCTTGGGTGCACTAAAGAATGACTGCAACGAGTGTTGCGAAATCTGCAGTTTTCAGAATGAGCAGATGAGCCCTTTTGAAAGAATATTTTTGGGTTCACTACTGAAAGTAAACCTTGAGTATATAAAGAGTCTATTCATAGAGCAGTTTTCACTGGACTTAACCAAAGGAGTGCCTATTAATTGTAAATATTAGCTTGTAAGTGATCTTTTGTAAATAGCAGAATATGTCTTTCTGTACCGATGGAGGAAACCTACAAATTTGACTGTTTTGTAAATGAACGCTATCGACGAAGGAAGTGGGTACGAATGCTGCGTGAAGACGCACACTACAGTGCGACGTGTATAACAAGAATAACTGTTCAGTGTGTATGACTGGCAGTTTTATACTGCAAGTGTAAAAAGAAGTCAAGGCTACGACAACAGGTGCAACGCAAAGTTCAGTGTTGTTTTAAGTGCAGCGACAGCTAAAATATTCGTCCTGACTTACCTGTGAGCCTCATAGGAGGCAGTTGACAGGGAAGTGTGAAGGCAGCTTCAATGTCCGTCTCCTCCGATGGAAAACAAACCCGAGGTGTGTGTCTCGATGCACTTTCATGATACGAAGTAAAAAAAAAAAAATGCGATCGACGACCGGCAGCTCTGTTATAACTTGAGAGCGATACTGAGTATTGGAGCGCACGCAACACTGTGCAGCCGCTGTGAGTGTCTGACATATGGGTGACGAAACAATCCAAACTTTAAACTGCTTACCGCCGTGACTTCAATCAACATACTGGAGGAAAGATATTTGTACACTTGTGTGAATACATATTCATACGTAAATTAAGCAATTTTCTTGAAGTTAAGATGAGTGAGAAGTAGATTGTCAGATTACTCAGACCTTAATGAAATTAATACCGGCACTCCTGAACCCTGCCAAAATGAATTATAATCCTGTCTCTTGATGGACAAAGAAAATGAATGAGCACTATAGGAAGACTCTGATTTCCAGACCAGTCCCTTTCCTTAACCAATGTATCCAATAGGTTGTAACTTATACTAACAATTTTCCATTTCTTCTGTCTCATATTGTAAATAAAATCCCAGGAGGCCACTCGAATACCTGGCTCCACAATGGAAAGATGTTCAGCATGATGAACACCGTAGACAACCAACACAGAAAGTGAAAGCATCACCAAGTGTAGTGCTACGTTATTAAATTGTAATTGAACTACTATGAGTCAACAGAGGCTCGAACATTGTCCACACTATTTTAGTGAAAATAAACACTCGCTGTACTCATGTATTAGTTGTTAAGCTCAAGAGAACGTAAATTCTGAATTCTGTTCCCCGAAGTGAGAAATGAACAGTCACTTATTGTTATAACCAAATATGGACTAATCTTAAATATGGACCTACATGTGAATCTTAGTATCAAGGAATGAAGTGACTGATGAACAAAGAATGAAAAACTTTATTTTGAAAAATGAGAAATATCTGATATATGTTTATAAAAGTAACTTCGATCTATGTACTTAGTGCGCCAGTAGCTTCCGAAGAAATATTATGTAAGTGTCATACCAAAAATCACGAATATCTCATGATGACATGAGGATCGCGGTAATCCATCGGTATTCCCTCTGAAACGTCCCCTTTTGAACAATTACCAATGACTGTGCTTAACCTGACACACAATATTTTTAGCGCAACGCAATCTGACTTTCAAAAATCCCTACAAAAGAATGGCCCTGACTAACATTAACCTATACGTTTCACAAATCACTTACCTCACAAAAATCTTGGTTACTCGAACTACTGCAATACAGCGAGCGCCACTACTGCCAGCTAAATAAAAGATTCAAACTACTGAAGGCACTAACTACTGATAGGGATAATTAGCAAATGAAAGATATTAATAGAGAACAAACAATGTATTTACCTTGATATCATCATATATAAATATAGCAGTTCATGACAAATTTCAAAACTCCGCCATCTCTCTCCCCACATCCACCACTGCTGGCGGCTCACCTCCAACTGCGCAACGCTATGCGCTGTTCACATCCAGCTGCCGCTGCCCAACACTACAATGGCAGACAACAATGCAAACTAGCCACAGACTGCACACAGCACAGCCAGTGATTTTCATACAGAGGTGGCGTTACCAATAAAAAAACGTAAACAGCCTACTTACACCTCTCTCCTCATGGGAGGCGGTGTGATATTCGCTATTTTTGGCTTCATTAAAACTGCAAATACTTAACACTTTCAGCCAGAAAGAATGATTATTGTATAATAAGGCGTCGCATAGCGACGGTGGGATTTCCTAAATAAGTAATTCGTCGTCTTTGAGCGGCAATATAAACTGAAAAGAATAAGGATCGATATGCGATCCTTCACTATTTTGTTCACTGGAGTTCAAATGAAGCCTCGAGCGCTCAGCACTTGTAGGCAGATTTGTGGCGGTGTGATCTAATTTTTATTAAATGTATAAAAACGTGTTCCGCCTAAGTGTGAGTGAAGTATAAAAAGAAGAAATGTTATAGCTTATCGTGACGACGCACGGGCGACTCAAACAATGGCTATACAAAAGAGTGCACAATGAACATGAAACAGACATAAAAATCAACAGTAATTGTTGTACTAAGCATAAGGTACGAAATATAATTTAGTTATAATATATATTTGTTCTGGAAATATTGAAGCATGTAGCAATGCTCATTCCTATCATCTCCTCAGTATTATTTTCATTTTAATTATGCATTTTGCTAAGATTACAGACATCAAGATCAGCAGTCCAGTGCGCGTATTACATTAAAAAAAACTGTTTTATCGTCTTCATGCATCAGCTTTAATATTGAATTCTCATTTTGAGTGATTTTACAGTTGTTTTAGCGCCCTTAAGAACTTTCTGGTCCCTTAGGAAATTGTTTTTGTCATAACAATAACTTCACAACCGGGTATGATCGTATCTACGATCATGAAGTAATTAGAAAGACGGTAATGCAATTTCTTAATCAATAGCAAGCTAGCTGTGACTGTCTCAAGCCACTCGAAACTGCAAGTAAAGACTCTTCAAATATTTACTATTAAAAACAGTCTTGATCACAACTGATTTATTACGGTAACCGGATTCGACCACTACTGTGGTCATCTTCAAACAAATGAGTAAGAACTTCCTTGTGCTGGAGAGGGAAAAAAAGAGAGAGAGTAGTGATTCTCCAGCAGAAGGAGGTTCTTACTCATTGGTCTGAAGATGACCATAGCAATGGTCGAAACCGGTCACCGTCAATATTTGTAACACATTGATCACTGATCACTCCCACAATGTATTGAAAAGTAAAAACTATTCACCTTTCATAATGCAATATCTTATGAAAATGCTCAGTCCATGATCCTTACGCCAATCGTGATTGATAAAATTTCAAATTCCAACTTTTCCACTGAATAACAACATCACTTTTATTTTATTACATCACACAGCTCACACCTCCCCTCTGAGAGCCCGTATAAGACAAGTACTACAAACTTTTCGCCACATTGCTGCCCCTAACACGTCTAAGAAATGGTAGTATCCTTGCAAATATTTGGCAATCTTATGATAATGTGTTTCCTTCCGCATTTGGTCCTGAATCGTACCGCTATATTCTCATGGCATTCACGTTTCACCTCGATGGCTTATATTACACAATCCTTATTTAAGATGAGACACTAATACATCAGATTTAATCTTTGGCCTCTGGGATGCCGTACATCACAAAAGTAAAAACTGTTCTTAACGTTAACGTTGCGTTATGAGAATCGGCAACCAATAGTGCGATGATAGACATCTGTTCCCAGCAGCGTCATGTTAGCTCAGTTCTTCTACACATGTCTTTTGGTCCAAGGATGGTTTGAGTGTCAGTTCCAGTTTCTTTATAGATCAGTACGCTCTAGGTTCCTCTTTGAGGGTTTATTTAACAGAGCTAGAAGAAATTCTTTAGCAAAATCTGAAGAAAACTTATATACATTAAGTTTTCTCACAAGATCGACTCATTAAGCTGTGGTAATGGTCATAGGTGCCCTCTTTGTGAATACCAAGCTTTTTCACTATACAAATTTCTCTTTAGAACTTAGAATCGATTGTCAAGGATATGAATTTCAGTTTCGTACGTCACGTAGGGCCCATAGGTCAGGCTCAGGGCTATGATGTGAATATACACTTGAAGCATTATACGGACAGACGCACGTAATTTTATGTAAATGAAAAGTCGCAAATCGACAGAAAGCACAAAAATTCATATTAATATATATTTTACTGTAAATAACTTCATATCTAAATAACTTATGTATATTAATTTTGTGGAAAGTAACGATAATTTCATAAGTAACATTTCAAATATTAGCGGCAGTCAGCCTGTGGATGATTGTGGTCGATTATAATACGTTTTTTTTTTCTTTTTTTGTTTTGTTTTCGAAAGTATGTGAAGAGCGTTCCTACTCGTATCTCTCTCTGTTAGCCTTTGTTGTGATAGGACGCGCTGCAGGTGCATTCGTTGCGTATCAGTAACTAAGCATTCTTTGGTGTAAACAAATGTAGTGTCAGTGTCAGCTACTTAACCATTTGTAATTAAACTAAACTGAATTAGATAAGGCTCATGAGTTCTCATTTTAACAGTTCTCCTAATAGATATAAGAAACTTGAATTGCATTATTGTTACAGCCAACGAACAATGCGAGCTTAACGAATCGTGGCGTGCAGATGCAGTGGCCGAATACAGTTAGAATTCTGCCATTTATTCATTTGCAACTTGCTACAGCGTTCCCGAGATTAATTGCCAATCACCACGAAGCGTTTTGCGAACTTGAATGCAAGCGCGGATCCATAAAGGATTTGGTCACAGTCTCCAAACTATGATTCCATTTCGCCCGTCAACAACAGATACCGGCCCCGCAAAACAGATGGTGGCACTAAAAGTTATAATCTGCTCTCAGTTTTACAGCATTTTTCTAGAAGTCAGCTTGGCCACTAGCAAAAATTCACCCACCATCAACAATGGCTGTCTGGTCCAGTTAATTTTAACAATTTTCTTTCCAGTGATTAATTTTAATCCTTATAGAAAACTAAATTTTAGTAATCTTGCGTGAACAGACGCATCATTTTGGTGCCCAACGTGGGCCGCGGAAAAATCATTATACATGAATTATATATGTCTTTTCACTTTGTCATATATCCAGTGTGTGGGGGGACGTATTAATCTACAAATCTGGAGATCACTGCGTACAGATGGAAACTGAATGTTAACCGGCGCCGATATGATAAACCACTCGCCAGCATTGCTAGCCCGCCTTTCTATTCCACCTACTTTCTTCATAATTCGCATATTTAAAGCGTGGCTCATGAAATACAAAACTTTTAAAGGATTATTTTCATTATTGTTTTCGTATAACATTTTCGTATAAAGCATGGCTGTATCAGACGTTGCCGAGATGGCACAGGGTGTCGGCATGACGGAAAGTTAGCCATTCTGCTGTCTCTGTAATTGGGCATCCCTCTTCTCTTTCGTAACTGTTAATCGTTTTTTTGCTGTGTTTATGTATTTCTATCACAGAAGCTATTTCTAGGAATGCTGACCGAACACGGAAATGAATGAATGATTTGTATTTCTGCAAATAATTTTACCTTATGTGGTTTATCGTGAGATTATGACAAAAATCGGAAAGGCTGAAAGCATGGATACAAATCAGCAAAAACAAAACCAACCTCCAGTCGATGGCGAAAATGCAGTCGAGCCGACTGAACAGGTGGCAGATTCTTATACAGAAACTGCAGTAGAAAATGTAAATGCCTTGTTTGAGAGAGTGAATGTACAATCGCAAGTTTGCGAACCGGTCATGCCACCAGTACAGTCAGCTTCGCCGTTAGGCGGCATCATTGCGCGAAGTAAAGCGAGTTTCGCGCAAGTTGTCAAAGAACAATCGACATTAATCTTAAACGACGTTCTGATGAAATTGGTAACAAATTCAGAGGACAATCAGAAAATTTTCGGCATCAACAGCTGTTATCAAATAATAGTCAGAATCGAAATTAACAACAATCCGAAAGCATTGAAAATAAATTTCGACAACAATCCGAAAGCGTCGAAGATAAATTCAAACAACAATCTGAAAATTTATAACAGGAAAGTATCGCAATCGCGAATAATCAGTGCACACGACTGGATACAAAGTTCGGTGCCATAGTAGAAGATATAAACACACGGATCAATACGACATTGGACGAAGTCTAAGCAGAAATTTCATATTTGACAAAAGTGAAACACAAGCAATTCGAATATGAGATTAAAGTCTCGAGGGTCACTAACGAGGTAAATAAGCTGTCTATTGATCAGGGTTGGAAGGTGACACAACAGCAAACTGCTCTTGGAGAAAAATACGATAAAGCATTTCCGGAATGTATTTCTAAAAAATACACCGACATAACGAAAAAAGTCGAACACGAAATACGTGTGCGGTTCAAGCAGTAACCGCAGAAATTGTGTCCGAGCCAGGAACTGCAAGCGAAACTATTCCCACAGAACTTGGCGAAAAGCGGAAAATTTTAGCAGAAGATTTATGCCAATGGCGTGCTCAAGTAACTGACCTCAAACAACAGGTCGAAAGAGTTGTTAACACTTCGTGTGACACAATAAAGACGCCCTTGCACATGCCGCAAACGTATGGGAATGTGCCGGTGCACAAGACGCAAGTTCAGAATGAAATAGATCTTATATGATGCAGGATGCAGTTATGACTCTACTGGCGCAGCACGGACATTAGCAACCGTGCTTAGAAAGCCATCTTAAGCACAGGCAGTTGCTGTTGTTTATTCAAGAAAAACAAGTTTCCACATCCGGTGATATAACACGCAGTTTTAAGTGCGTATTGCCAAAGCCGTGGAACGATCGACAGAAAATTCAGTTTGTCGCCTCGTACATGCTGGGAAAATCCGCATTGTACGCCGCGGCAACGGCAGAATCCTGTTCGACATATGAACATTTCGAACAGAAATTCTTAAACAAACATTAGTAACCAAATAGTCAAGTGCGTCATAGACAAGAAGCATTCAGCCCGGAGGCTTACAATGCCAAGCAAAGAAATCTTCGGAAATATCTGGAAAAGTACACTGGGAAGACACGGTACTGGGACATTCCCATATAAAAGATGTGATACGCATTTTAAAAGGGAAAGTGCCAATCAATATTCGGAAAAAGCTAATACACGCGCCCGAAGGTAGTTTGGAAAACTTCTTAATCTGTAGTGGATAAGACTGCTTTTATTTAAGGCGACAACAAAAGTATGAATGGCAACCGCACTGATGGCCTGCAGTATAGCTCTGTTGCGTAAGTAGGTGTGTACCTACGCAAACACAGTTAGAAATCGGAAACTAACGGATCCTGAACTCAAGTTTCTTTTTTATTTCTTTCACATATCACAGGTTGTCAAGTGGTGGTTTGACGCCATCTGTGCGTAACAGTACATGCGTCCAAGTTTTTAAATCGTCGTGCATGAATGTTACCGGGGCTCCATATCTGGACGCTTTCGCAGGTTTGATTTTCTTGATCGTTTCTCTCAATCCTTGTAAATATTCTGACTGGTCATCTGCATTCGGTACCACTGAGTCGTCAGCGAACTCTCCGGACAGACGTATTGTTTCTCCGTAGACCAGCTCTGCCGGGGAGGCGTCCATATCAGGTTTAAAGATCGTCCTAAGACCTAACAGTACAATGGGTAATGTTTCCGTCCATTTAGCACCGTGGCACATGAGGGCTGCTTTTAAGGTACGGTGCCATCTTTCTACCATTCCGTTGCTTGCCGGATGGTAGGCGGTGGTGCGGTGATGGTAGTACCCGCAGAATCTTGCTAACTGAGCGAATAGTTCTGATTCGAACTGCCGTCCTCTTATCAATCGTTATATGGAGTGGGCAGCCGAACCTCGATATCCAAGTTGACATGAATGCCGTTGCCAGAGTTTCCGCTGAGATGTTATCGGTAGGTATTGCTTCCGGCCAGGGTGTATACCTGTCAATAATTGCTAGCAGGTAGCGATTACCATCTGATGGTGGAAGAGGTCCTACGACGTCCAAATGAATGTGCGAGAAGCGTGCCTTGACATCCGGGAATCGTCCGGTTGGAGGGCGCACGTGTCTGCTCACTTTGCATAGCTGACAGCGTGGGCAAGATCTAGTCCAGTTACGTCAATCACGGTCTATTCCTGGCCATACAAATCTTTTGCACACTAGTCTTGTAGTTGCTCGAATACCGGGATGACATAGGCCGTGGAGACAATCAAACACTCTTCTGCGATGTGTTATTGGAACGTAAGGGAGTAATCGACCATGTTGTACGTCACAATGTAGTCCTACGTCTTCCCCGGGCACGTCAACTAGCTGTAACTTCAACGCCGTGTTGTCGTCACTCAACAGGGTATGTAGCTCATCATCTTCCTGCTGGGCTTGCGCTAGTTCTGCCATAGTTACAGTCTGTGTTATACTGGATACTCGTGACAAACAATCAGCTACCACGTTAGTTAAACCTGAGATGTGGCGTAAGTCTGTGGTGAATTGGCTTATGAACTCCAATTGACAATACTGCCTTGGAGAGCATTTGTCACTGTTCTTGTTGAATGCGTAAGTCAAGGGCTTATGATCGGCAAACATTGCGAAATCACGAGCTTCGACTTGTGGTCTGAAGTGTTTGATCGCTAAATGTATAGCCAAAAGTTCTGTATCGTAAGCACTCCAGCGTTGTTGTGCCGGTGACAACTTGTGCGAATAGTATGCCAGAGGTTGCCATGCGCCATCCACCAATTGTTGCAGGGCTGCACCAACACCAAACTGGCTAGCGTCCACCACCAGCGCCAAAGGTGCTTCCAGTTTAGGGTGTGCCAGCAGTGCGGCCTGAGCCAGGCTCTGACGTGTCTCTTCGAATGCTGCATCAGATTCCTCATTCCATTGTATGGTTGCATTGGGCCGGCTAATAACGCGTTTAACGGTGCCTGCTGTTCAGCTGTGGTAGATGCCTTCTGTAAAAATTTAACATGCCTAGGTATCTTCTTAATTCCTTGACCGTAGTAGGCTTGGGCATGTATAGAATAGCCTCAACTTTTCCGGGTAAGGGTGCTGAACCTGTAGCGGATATGCGATGACCTAGAAATTCCACTTCAGGTTGGCCAAACAGGCATTTCGCTGTATTTAACACTATTCCAAACTTCTCTAAGCGTTGGAGTACTTCTTCTAAATGCTGCTTGTGCTGTTCATTGTTTGCGGAATATATGAGAACGTCATCCAGGTAGGCAAAACAGAAGGGCAATCCTCGTAATAGAGAATCCAGAAAACGTTGCCATGGCTGTGCGGCATTTCGTAGACCAAACGTCATGAAATTACTTCCAAACAATCCAAAGGGTGTTATTATGGCGGTCTTTGGTACGTCTTCTGGCACTACAGGAATTTGTGTATAGGTCTTTGCGCACTCTAGCACACTAAAGACCGTGGCGCCGTGCAGCGCGTGATTGTAGTCCCTTAACAAAGGTACAGCATAACGATCCGGAATAGTTCTGGCGTTCAGTGCTCTGTAGTCGCCAGACGGTCGCCAGGCTCCACCTTCTTTTGGTACGAGGTGTAAGGCCGACGCCTATGGACTGGATGACGGGCGTATAATTCCTTCTTTAAGAATTAGCTCGAATTCCGCTTTCGCTATAGCGAGGCGTTCCCGTGCTAGTCTCCTAGGTCGTCATGACACACGCGGGCCGTCCGTGGTTTTTATGTAGTGTGCTGTATCATGCAACACTTTCTGCGGTGCTCCTGGCGGTTTCGTTAATTCAGGAAAATCCGCTAGGATTGCGCGGTACTCTGCGTCTGCCATTTGAATTAACTTAATACTGGTACAATCTGTGTCACGATAATAACAAGCCGTTGATAGGTTGGTGGACTGCCTATCAGGCGAGCATTGGTCAAGTCTGGCAAAAGTCTGAAGTGTGATAAGAAATCAGCTCCTAGTATTGCTTCTGTGACGTCTGCTACCGTGAAATTCCATTTAAAATCCATACGGAGTCCCAAGTTCAGATTCTCTTGTTGTAATCCGTATGTTGAAATCTGCGAATTGTTGGCGGCGGATAAGTTAAATGCAGTGCGCGGCCGGCAACAATGCAAGGACTGTCTTGGTAGTATACTGAGGTCTGAACAGTTGTCGATTAAAAATTTCCTGCTTGACGCACGATCTGTTATAAAAAGGCGTCGAGATCCAGGAAGGTAGGAGGCAGCGTATACTGCCACTTTCCGCTCCGATTTGGAGAAAGAGCATGGGCTAATGCATTTACGTGCTTGCTCTCCATACCGACTATGATACCAACAAATGGTCTGTCTGTTCTCGGTTGTAGATTGCGATGCAGAACGACTTCCATGTCGTCGTCGGCTACGGCTTCTCTGATTGACAATGATGCCATTCGACATTAGTTTCGAGAGCTGTGTGCATAGGAGATCGACCTTGGCGGTTAGTGCATCGTAATCCGCCCGAGACACCGTAGTAGATGCAGCTGCTACGCTGACAGGTATGTCTACAACACTGACCTGTGTGTTCGGCGTGACCGCTTCCAGTATGCGGTCGGCGAGTTCTGCTACCGCCTCCAGTGACGTCTCGTTCTGTGAGGCGACGACTGATTTTGCGGTGGCAAGCGGGAACTCTACAGGGTACGCAGAAGGCTGGAATCGTGCCGGGGTCCACCTTGCTGCGGAGATGGTGCAGGAACTGCGAAGGTTTCCGGTCACCGATTTCTTCTTGCGTCAATACTTGCCGGATTCTATCTTCTTGAGAAACGGCTAAGCGTCGTATCAGTTCAGTCTTTAACCGTTCATATGCATTCTCTGTCGGAGGAGCTGTTATGATATCCTGAACTTCAGTTGCGTAACGATGATTGAGTTGGTTTACTACGAGGGAAAACTTAGTTGTTTCTGCAGTTATTCCCGCGTACGTGACACTCGCTTCCACCTCTGCGAAACACAGCGTTGGGTTGTACGGCCAAAAGGGTGGTAAGCGAACCGCTAGTCTTGATACTGCTGGCGTGTCCATATCCGTATCTGCTGTTTGTTTTGCAGTCGGGATCACCAATGTTAGAAATCGGAAACTAACGGAGTCTGAACTCAAGTTTCTTTTTTATTTCTTTCTCATATCACAGTTTGTCAAGTAAGAGAATACATAAGAGAGAATGAACAACAAAGAGTAAAAAGGTCGGTATGAGAACCACAGTCGACGGCTCTCTTCTCTGTGACTCCCGTGTGAACTGTGGAGAATAATCTCTGTGGTTGGCGCGAATTTTACGCGTCGGCTGCGATCGACGTGTGCGGTAGTCGCCACAACACGAACCACAACAATGTTAGCATTCACGTTGTTTACGGCAACGTGCTACGCCTACTGGCGAGCACAACAATGACAGCAGATGCGCACACGCACAAAACCACAAAAGTTCCGGATTCCTGCGTAGAAATAACAATAATACCCACAGGTATCACTCCGGGTATCAGAGTAACACTCTCAAAATGAGGGATACTGGGGGCAAAACCAAAACCAAAACGGGAGTCAGTGGCAACCTAACGTTCGGGGACCATCGCCGACAAATTTTTCACGCTCACCTCCCGGCTGGCAAGGCGAGCAGCATCAAGCCAGATATAATAACTAACCAATACAATTTGTTGATGTTATCGATCAGCAACCTCAACAACAAAATAAAGCGTCAAACCAAAAACAGTCCTATCCTTCTCCCGGATATCGGCCACAAAATAGAACGGTGGTGAAATGAATAATGTTATGACGAACATGATTCTTTACAACGAAGGAACTAACGTAAAGGATGAGCTATATAACAATCCAATGTCGTGTTCAGAATGCTGTGAAGAGCAAGTTCAGGCAGCACTAAACGCTGTAGTAGGTGGAATAACAACCACCGTCATTATACACTCCTGGAAATTGAAATAAGAACACCGTGAATTCATTGTCCCAGGAAGGGGAAACTTTATTGACACATTCCTGGGGTCAGATACATCACATGATCACACTGACAGAACCACAGGCACATAGACACAGGCAACAGAGCATGCACAATGTCGGCACTAGTACAGTGTATATCCACCTTTCGCAGCAATGCAGGCTGCTATTCTCCCATGGAGACGATCGTAGAGATGCTGGATGTAGTCCTGTGGAACGGCTTGCCATGCCATTTCCACCTGGCACCTCAGTTGGACCAGCGTTCGTGCTGGACGTGCAGACCGCGTGAGACGCCGCTTCATCCAGTCCCAAACATGCTCAATGGGGGACAGATCCGGAGATCTTGCTGGCCAGGGTAGTTGACTTACACCTTCTAGAGCACGTTGGGTGGCACGGGATACATGCGGACGTGCATTGTCCTGTTGGAACAGCAAGTTCCCTTGCCGGTCTAGGAATGGTAGAACGATGGGTTCGATGACGGTTTGGATGTACCGTGCACTATTCAGTGTCCCCTAGACGATCATCAGTGGTGTACGGCCAGTGTAGGAGATCGCTCCCCACACCATGATGCCGGGTGTTGGCCCTGTGTGCCTCGGTCGTATGCAGTCCTGATTGTGGCACTCACCTGCACGGCGCCAAACACGCATACGACCATCATTGGCACCAAGGCAGAAGCGACTCTCATCGCTGAAGATGACACGTCTCCATTCGTCCCTCCATTCACGCCTGTCGCGACACCACTGGAGGCAGGCTGCACGATGTTGGGACGTGAGCGGAAGACGGGCTAACGGTGTGCGGGACCGTAGCCCAGCTTCATGGAGACGGTTGCGAATGGTCCTCGCCGATACCCCAGGAGCAACAGTGTCCCTAATTTGCTGGGAAGTGGCGGTGCGGTCCCCTACGGCACTGCGTAGGATCCTACGGTCTTGGCGTGCATCCGTGTGTCGCTGCGGTCCGGTCCCAGGTCGACGGGCACGTGCACCTTCCGCCGACCACTGGCGACAACATCGATGTACTGTTGAGATCTCACGCCCCACGTGTTGAGCAATTCGGCGGTACGTCCACCCGGCCTCCCGCATGCCCACTATACACCCTCGCTCAAAGTCCGTCAACTGCACATACGGTTCACGTCCACGCTGTCGTGGCATGCTACCAGTGTTAAAGACTGCGATGGAGCTCCGTATGCTACGGCAAACTGGCTGACACTGACGGCGGCGGTGCACAAATGCTGCGCAGTTAGCGCCATTCGACGGCCAACACCGCGGTTCCTGGTGTGTCCGCTGTGCCGTGCGTGTGATCATTGCTTGTACAGCCCTCTCGCAGTGTCCGGAGCAAGTATGGTGGGTCTGACACACCGGTGTCAATGTGTTCTTTTTTCCATTTCCAGGAGTGTAGATAAGGGAGCGAAATTGAATGTACCTGCTTTAAACGTTTTTTAATAAGACATGTAAGACCAGAAAGGTTCCGACTTGGCCTGAGCAGAATTATGTTGTCTCGGGAGCCTCTGCCTCGGGGACACAAAAGACTGACAAGCAGGCAGAAATTGAAGTATTAATTGAAAGCGGGGCTTTAGAAGGCACGTATTCATCGTTAAGGGCTTGTCTGTGCCCTGCCTATTCGGTATTGAATTTCTAGGAACGGGGCATGCAAATGTCGACCTCTGGAGTGGAACATGCCAAATAAATGTTGGAGGTAAAGAATTTATATTGAATTTGTTGCGAACTGAGGCACGTCAAGGCAAATTTTGCCGCAACCTTTAACTGAAGATTATAGGCAGCAAGGTGTTGTAGGCAGACAATCATCTTGTTGACTATGAATATGGCAAGCTTGTACCTAATCATGGAAATGATGATTTACCTGATTCTAACAAGATCTTCGCTAAGACACGAGAATCAGAATACCTTAGCGAATAACAGAAAGCTGAACCGTCTGATTTGTTACTATCTTTTGTAAATGTGTTTCCTTGTAAACCTGAAGTCACAAGATAAACATTGTTCCACATGAAACATTTTCACGTCAAACTTATTCCATTCCGTGGTCGAAAATGGAGGCAGCTAAACGAGAAATACAAGAGATGCTTGTCTCGAATATTTTTGTCAAAGTACCTCATGAAGGATAATATTTACTGGGGTGTCCAAACACAAACAAGATCAAAGTATTGTACCACCACCGCAGTATGGAAATATTTGTCCTGTAAAGATATATGTTTACCCATTTCGAAGAACTTGTCAGTAACCTGTTCTTGTATATTTTGTCATGTATGTTCGTGTGTGTTTTAATTGTTTTTTCATCTTATACTATTTCTTTTTGCAATAAATTGACAAGATAATATTGTTTGTAATTTGTAAAAGACTTCGTGTCTATGCGCGCTGACGAAATGTGTCCCATCAGCAGAAAACTGAAAATCTAAAAAGTGTCATAATGAAGGAATTTATTCATTTCATGAACATTAACTTGGAAGCAAGTCTTTTATTCTCATCAGATGAAAGAATTTTAAACAAACCAGCAATGAACGAGAGCAATCAAATACATGTCAAACACTGACAAATCTTTCATATATAAAGACGAGGTGCTATGGATGAAACAATACCAAAGTCTTTTATATAATGATGATTCCAAAAAAGAGTATGTTTACGTGACAATGCACAGCATGCACAGAATTTCATGTCACTTTCAGACACTAGCAAGCAAATGTTATGTTTAGGATGGAGATGTATAGCTAGTTTCCCATTTTTATGTTTTGTATTAGAAATAAGATGTCATTGCATTTTTGTTGTGTATCTATTGCATTTTTCTCATATGTTTATGCATGTCTTGAATCTAAGGAGGGATGAGCCAAGCGTTATTTACATGAAGGATGAAACCGCGATTTGGATTTGATTCTTTGCTGTGACTGTTTGTGTTATTCGCGTGTTGCTGACTCTTTGTCACCTAAATTTCCGTCATGTTAAGGCAGGAGCCTTGTGCCATGTAATAGTCGTGCAACACAAATCTGGGTCCTAACCTTTTACTCCCAAATTAGTAAAACGTGTAAGATATTGGTGCAAGAAAAGGTATCTGAAAGTAGGATCATACACAGGAGAAGGAACATCATGTCAAAACGAGAGCAAACAAAATGTTAGTTTTGTAAATTGTAAGGTAAATATCAAAAGTTTTATGACGAGACTAAGTTCTCGGCAGAAAGTTGTCTAAGAGAAATTCCACGGACTATATAGGCGAGAAAAAAGCAATTTAGGAATGCAGAACAGAGTGTCAAAGACAGTTAAATGTGGCGATCGGCTACCGAAGTGCAACAAATGAGGCCACAGTAAACGGTGCAGTACTCAGCTACGCCAAGCTGCGACGACAAGAGACAGGTGATGAAACAGTAAAAGGGATGCTAGAAAACACAGACACAGTTCATAAAAAAACTCGTACATATGCAAACTTAGCGCTTCCACAAACTTTCGTCAGTCAGTTCTGCCACAAACTACAGTGTGGAGTGCTACGTGGAGTAATTGTTAGCGTACAGGTGAGATCGTGTTTTAAGCCGAAAACTGTTACCGTGTGCGAGTGAATAAATGTTAAACAAGACACCCGTGTACGCACTGTAAATATGTGGTCAGTGCTATATATGAACTGTAAAAGAATTCTTACAGCCACTGAACAAACAAACTTTGGTGCTTGCTATGTGGTCTTACTAGCCACTGACATACGGCGTACGAACTTTAGAAAAATGAAGAATACTAGTTTACACATACTTCTAAATAGTGATCCATTAACTAAATTCGAGTGCACTTCAAGAATATAAAAACGCAGTCAGCGATTACAGTGAGTGCAGCTTAGCGTTTTGTAGCAGCTATCAAATAACTGGTACTGCTATTTTATCTTTTCCATAAACAATCTAGGACGCTGGTGAGCGAGTTGGCGACACTGCAGCTGCACGTTTCTCGCCATGCCTGCCAAAGGGGGCGGGGCGCCTCCCGCACCTTAACGCCATGCCCGGTCTGGGGTCGCGGAGTGACAAAACACAACAACAAACCTTTATAATTCCATATACCAACAGAACAACGAGTCATAATTGCATTATATAAATTCATGTCGTCAAAATACTACTGTTCTACACCTACAACCGCCGAACACCAAGTCAATAACAAACCGTCATAATTACATCTACTAGCAGAACAACTAGTCGACATAGCATTGTATAAATTAATGATAACTAACTGACAACCTCAGCTGCCGACAGGTGTTGTTGTTATACCTCGATGTGGACAGCTGAAAATGTGTGCCCCGACCGGGACTCAATCCGGGATCTCCTGCTTACATGGCAGACGCTCTATCCATCTGAGCCACCGAGGACACAGATGAATAGGGCGACTGCAGGGACTTATCCCTTGCACGCTTCCCGTGAGACTCACATTCCCAACTGTCCACAATTCAACATATGTATTGTACCTTATAGACATTTGCCCATCCACTCATTACTCGCGCACGCTTTGGCGATTCCCGTAAGAGTCTGGGCAACCTGTGCGCATTCGCATAGACGAAGGTCAATGGCTGGGTAGCCTTTAACTGTCCACATCGAGGTATAACAACAACACCTGTCGGCAGCTGAGGTTGTCAGTTAGTTATCATTTATTCCAGGAAAAAGCTGCACGGTCATCAACAGTAACTGTTCTTTGGAGAACAAGTTACTGTCTTCGTATATATTGTATACATTCACATCGTCGAAATTCTCCGACTCCACACCTACAGCCATCAGTCTTCAAGACATCACAATTTTTTTTAAATCCATCCCATAAGGACAAGGACTCTACATAACATTGTATAAAATCAAAATCATCGAAATCTACAGAAATAAAAAAAGAGACTATGGTTGAACAGCAAAAAACTCTTAAATATACCAGTTTATGTGAAACGTTTATCCTCTACCATACACCCTATATACTCTGATTTACAGCATTCCGATTTGTACAACTAATGTAATGTTTTATTTACCAAAATATGTGCATATGTAAATACTTTTTCAATTGACGTTGATGTGAATGATTGAAACAGCTTTTTATGAGTATAGGCACTTATAATTTCTCAGACATGTTGTATGAACAACTGCACAGTGAAAAATATGTGCTTTTTAACTTTACTAAAAGAAATATAACAATTTTCAAGTTCTGTGCCGAAAACTTGAAAGAAATTTTGTAAATGAAGTAGCATCAAGCCTTCGTGTGGACAAATGGAGCATTACACTGGGAGAGCCAGTGCTGACCACGACATGATTACTTCTTATAAATTATGAAAACATAAACAAAAAGAAAACCTCTTAGATATACCACTATCCTAACACCTCTGGCTATTTTAGATGCTTAAATACCGAACCATGTTCGTTGCTCTGGACAAAGCAAAAACAAATTACGAGAACACCTAATCGTAGCTCTGCCATCTTCTTCACACTCAATTTGATTACTGCCACGTGAGTGGTTACTCATAGCTACTGCTACACACCGAAACAACGGCTACACTCAGCTTCAGTTCCTGAGTCATTATTCGTGATTAACAGCTTATACTGCTAGACAGTGAGCCACACCTCTTGCCTGTGGCATCCTTATTGCCCATATCAACCCAGTGAAAATTAACACTTACATTTACGTCTTCTCAAAAGTACCGTCCTTACACCTACCGAACTTACGAGTGCCACTGAACCCCTGGCAAAAACCACAGATTTGCCATGACCCGTCAGTCAATCAAAAACAAAACAAAAAGACTGCACTCACCCCTTCCCACTCACGAAACTGCGTCCCTGCAGCAGTGGAGTCGTCTTCTTCATCCACAGGTGGAACTTGTAGGTATCGTCACCCCATCTTCTGTTATTAAAGGGTGTGATGATCAGCTCGAAGATCTCCTGCTAACACCACTCTGAAGATTGTGGGTGCACTCAGTGGGATGAGTGGTGGCGAGAATGGATTGTGAGACTCAGTAGATGCGCTGTCATCCGAAAGAAAGCCTTTTACTCAACTTTAATTACTTACTGCGTCATTGGCTCAGAGAGGCCAGTCCACTGACCGTGGCCGGCGCTGACCCATAGTCCGCTTCTCCCGTCTGGCTAGGAGATACTAGTGTAGGCTCCGTTCGGTGCGAATCACAGGCCAGAGGGCAGTCGGCAGCCTCAGTAAGCCACGTTGGTGACGTCATCGCCTATGTGTGGAGTGCTGCATTGGCTCTCTTCTGGGCAATGGCGTCTCCTTGCGACTGTCCTGCACACTTTTGCCTCCGTCGGGCATGGGTGTGTGTGTGTTTGTCCTTAGGATAATTCAGATTAAGTAGTGTGTAAGGTTAGAGACTGAAGACCTTAGCAGTTAAGTCCCGTAAGATTTCACACACATTTGAACATTTTTGAACTCAGCGCTGGCAGTGACAAGCCAAGCCGGTCTGGAACCCGTTGATGCTGCTGGTGATGACTACTCGTCTCGTCGTCTTTTGTGACCCTGGCATCATAGTGGTGCTGCTGGACCCTGAAGTGTCTCTGTCTACAAATTATTTATGTGGCCCTGGCGTGCATTTGCTACACCAAAACGTGGCACCCTGTCATAAGGGCCAGAACAAGAATCTTTCCTAATGTGGCGACATCGACCTATCCAGTACGGCTATTACCACTTCACGGTATTGTTTTGCACTGAGTGTGGCTAGCCAGTCTCGCAATCCTTCTGTGTACATATTATCTGACTCACGTTCGTCGTACTGCGGCTGCTAGCCACAGCTGCTATTTCATTACTTCACAGTGGCTTTCTTACACCTTACACCTTACACTCAGTAATGACACAACAATATAATTAGTGTTACGTTGCATGGGGACTTAATTAAATATGATTGAAAATATTTTTTAGTTTTTAGTAGCTGTATATCCGATTACGCTGTTTCGTAATCGGTTGGCCCTGACTAGTATTTTTACGCAATCTGACTGCATAGAATAACAACAAACAATGAAATGAAAATTTTCATAAACACAGTTAATTAATTAAGTCCCCAGCAACTATAAAACCTACTAAACCAAAGCACAAGTATAACTGTTCTGTATGTGGGAGTGTGACTCAACATACACATCTGGCACGGTTCTTCTTCAACAAGACAAGAATTTTTAAATACCGATTATACTGACGTGATAAAAGAAAATTAGAAATACGATAATTGCGTAAGGAAAGCAGAATTACACTCTAATACAAGAACACACGCCAGATGCTTTGTTGACTGAACCTGTAATGACGCATTATTTAGGACACAGAAATAAAAACAAACGGAGTTAATTACCTCATTTATATTGATGAAAATCACTCTAATCCTTACATTATATCTCAACCAGAACTCTCCAATATCACATCTCAGCAAGCACTGCCTAATAGCACATCTCAACAAACACTCTCTGCTACAACATCTCAGCACAGACTACCACGAGACCTCGACAGGCACTGACTACTACGAGCTCTCTCCAAGCACTGACTACTACGAGTTCTTAACAGGCACTGACCACTACGAGTTCTTAACAGGCACTGACCACTATGAGCTCTCGACAAGCACTGTGTAGGCGGCTTAGTAATACTCTTTGGCTCAATCTCTGGCGCAGTGGCTCAGTGTAGCCACCTTTCATATGCCCCTCCTCCACAGGCCAGAATTTGATGGTATTTTTGCCAGCATTGGTGGTGAAAATACCACCAAATTCGTCCAGAAAAATACAGACAAAAATAAAAGATAATATTAATACCTAAATATCACATAATTAGTTAAAATTTTGGCTTTGCACTGACCTTTCAATAACCTAATATATAAAATACAGTAGGCAATACAAATTCTTTTCATACATGTGGCTTTACATAATAGTTTACACAATACATAAAAAATCAGTTTATACAAATGTTCACATAAAATACTTTTAATTATTCAAAAAAAAAGTTGATAATTCCAGCCCAGCAATGGTCAACAGGTGCAAACACCAACAAGTGACATCATTTCAGTAGAAGCAGTCCATCGGTTGCACCCAGTAATGTTGAGCAGGTGCAGACACCAACAAGTGACATCATTTCAGTAGAAGCAGTCCATCAGTTGCACCCAGCAATGTTGAGCAGGTGCAGACACCAACAAGTGACATCATTTCAGTAGAAGCAGTTCCATCTGTGGCACCCAGTAAAGTTGAAGAGGTACACACAGCAACAAGTCACATTAGTTCAGTAGAAGCAGTCCATCAGTGGCACCCAGCAATGTTGAGTAGGTGCAGACACCGGCAAGTGACTTCATTTCCATAGAAGTAGCTTCATCTGTGCACCCAGTAAAGTTGAAGAGGTACACATAGCAACAAGTCACATTAGTTAAGTAGAAGCAGTCCATCAGTGGCACCCAGTAATGTTGAGTAGGTGCAGACACCGGCAAGTGACATCATTTCCATAGAAGTAGCTTCATCTGTGCACCCAGTAATGTTGAGCAGGTGCAGACACCAGCAAGTGACTTCATTTCAGTAGAAGCAGTTCCATTAGTGGCACCCAGCAATGTTGAGTAGGTGCAGACACCGGCAAGTGACATCATTTCCATAGAAGTAGCTTCATCTATGCACCCAGTAATGTTGAGCAGGTGCAGACACCAACAAGTGACATCATTTCAGTAGAAGCAGTTCTAACAGTGGCACCCAGCAATGCTGAGTAGGTGCAGACAGGAACAAGTGACTTCATTTCCATACAAGTAGTCCATCAGTAGCACCTAGCAATGATGAGCAGGTCCAGAGAGCAGTCCATGATATTCACTATCACTGATCACACTGTTCATCAGAGTATATAAGCACAAATTAAACATGTTCTAGTGGCACCAATCATGTAGAAAAAGTACAAGTAACAGTCCATAATATTCACTATCCCTGATCACACTGTTCATCAGCAGAAATTAAACATGTCCTAGTGGCACCAATCATGTAGAAAAAGTACAAATAACAGTCCATAATATTCACTATCACTGATCACACAGTTCATCAGCAGAAATTAATCATTCCTAAGTGTCACACATTATGTTGAAAAAGTGCAGGTAACAGTTCATAATATTTACCCTCACTAATCAGACAGTTCAGGCATGAACAATAGTTTGAATGCACATACAAATGCTTTTACACTAAACATACAAATCATAGCAAACACACAAATGATGTCAGATAATTTTCATATTAACTATTACAAATACTCAAATATCAGTAAACCTATAATATTTATGGGTGTCAGTGCAAGCCACTACAAACAAATAAAATAATATTTACGAGATAGGTGGGTAGGATTAGGAAAGGAAAACACACAAAACACACTCATTCATCTTTCATCCACATTAAGTACTACTGTGTAATTTAATGGTGTTAACTGTGTAAATGTAATTCTGTCAAAATCTGATGTTCATCATGTGTATCAAGTAGTAGTGGCAGCAATGTATAACAGTCAATAATAGTTAGGTCAACGTCATAGTCATCATGTCAAGACCAATGTTTGCCAAGCCAGATCAAATGTACTGTTGTTCAACAACTGTCAGTGAGCCAAGATATGCAAATACTTCCTCTCTTCAAGAAAAAGTATATACTGCTTAGTGATTTAACAAAGTGTGTGTATAGACTACCTTCCTTCTACTTTAGTGTTCTAGTCTGCTATCTTCATCCTCCTTGTTCCATAAGACCAACAAAAAAAATATGCATCTCACTTACTTTACCTCTTATCCACCAAAACTCCAATAATCATCAACTTCACACAATCTCAATAATACCTCAATAATACCTCTTCAATACGTTGATACATATAAACCTTATTGCCAATATATGCTTCTCACTTACTTTACCTCTTATCCACCAAAAACTCCAATAATCATCAACTTCACACAATCTCAATAATACCTCAATAATACCTCTTCAATGCGTCGATACATATAAACCTTATTACCAATATCATTTCACTTCCATAACAACTCTTTCCTCTTGTCAGTCTCCTCGAACAAGTACAGATAAAATCCTAGTGCAAACCTCATCATCCCATACAATCCGAAGACACACTGCCAACACACAACCTCTGTGTAATCCATCTGACCCAAATCTTCTGCTCATTATGAATTATAAACAAAGAAATGCATACATGACCTCTAACAGACTTAGTTCGAATAACTCTCAGTAATTAAGTACGAGTACGGAGTTTGAATGATAGTAACATTTCACAGTGTGTACACCACTTCAAGAATTATGGCAAACAGAAGCAAACATGTGGAGTATTTCTTGTGTCAAGTGTCACTTCCTATTTCAATTGCTCACGAAAAATGCAGTGTAATAACTGTTAATGGTCTAAACCTAGTAATGGTATGTCATGTCGTTAGCTTCCTTCCTATTAGCATAAATTTATACAGCTTCCATAAAACCTCAGCTCATGTGACTTCTATGAAGTTTCTTGTACTAATGTCGTTCGTCGAATTATAGCAGTTCATTTTCTTATCTTAAAAATATAAGGCACTTAGCGTAAGCAAAACGAGCAATAGCGAGTAAATATACCAGTAGAGAACAGAATGTCAAAAAGTGGATGCAGCACAATTCTTACAACGAGGCTCTGCCAAGCGAACAATCTATAATTAATCCAATAGTGTGACCTAAACTCTCTGTTTGCACACAGTATATCAGCATTTTATACACCAAATTAAAGAGTAGTTATGACGACAAACAGAAATGTATAAATATGCAATCCATACGCATAGCAGCAAATGGGTCATTAGCATCATATCAGCATAAGCAAATAAATGTTCATATGTAATCTTAATAAGTAAACATGAAGGCGCATGCAGATAAATCACAAAGTATAACTTACATACCTAACCACATCAGCACAATAAATCAGGTGACAATTATAATTTAAATAAATAAGCACAGCAGGCATATAATTTAAAAAAAATATGACATCAGTGAAAAAGCATAGCAGCCAAGCGATGCATAATATATACAAATAACAATCCTGTTCATTAATAAAACATTGTCAAAATCAGTTAACGTACGCAAGCCCGTCGCTTCACAAGTAATTTCATAGAACATGAAATTTAGCACAAAGTATGAATCACGTAATCGCGAGCAGCAAATCACGTCTAAAGTACGTACCTAAGTGGAGATATGTTACCTGAAAAATGAACTCAATTAATAGTTACCCTTTTTAGTTTATTAGTTTCTTCTTCGAAATTACATTCTTCCTGAAAATTTCTCGATAGCAAGTCCTCTTAACGTTGGAGACACACAGAATTTACCTGAAGTTCTTAAA
Organism: Schistocerca serialis cubense; assembly: GCF_023864345.2. Lineage (NCBI taxonomy): Eukaryota > Metazoa > Arthropoda > Insecta > Orthoptera > Acrididae > Schistocerca > Schistocerca serialis. Next base: position 572,224,919 of record NC_064644.1, on the reverse strand, counting down.
TATTTTATAGAACCGTATCCTGAAAAATACTGAATGTTAATAACATAATTCATCAAGTCACTATAGCTTTATACTGAATTTAATCGGATAAATTAAACTGTGTATTTGTTTACGGCTGTCAGTGCATTCGCACTGAGCGCTCGATCAGCTGTAGGCGCGTGACGTAGGAAGCAATTGTTCGCGGTCAACGACTGCCTTGTCCGGCGCGCAGACTTGACTGTTGCTTTGAGTATGTGCCGCCGCCAAAACACAGCGCGGTATCCTTGTATTCTCTGCATGTTTACATGTAGCTGTTAGTTTCTCTAAAGTATGTCATTCCACAAAAATTTTAACGTTATATGATGTATTCCTTTAGAGCGTCGAGATTTAAGAGTTTCTACTTCGACAGTGTTATCAAGAATAATTTTACGAATTCTATATGGACCGTTATAAAGCAGAAAAAATTTGCGACACAAGCCTTTTCCTTTGTGAGACAAACGGTGGGACTTAATTAACACTTTTTGACCAACTGACAAGATTTTTGAACGACCAGGACGTTTAGCTGATCTCTCTCTTCTAGCAGCCGCAGATGCAATATTTCGTAGAGCCAGGTTGACAACTTCAGAATGCCGCAGTTTCCGTGAAGGCGGAAAAGGAATGATTTCAGATATGCGATTTGTCGGTGCTTTATTTTTTAATACCAGTATAGGCGGTAAAGAAGTTGAATCATTAGAGAGTTCATTCAGAATGTTTTGAAAAATATGAAGATACAGATCCCACGTTCTGTGATTCTGATGACAATAAAGTCGACACAATTTATTGATTTCCTTCATCCATCTCTATGAAGCGTTAGATTGAGGGTGAAAAAGTGAAATGAAGATTGGTTTAATTTTACGACGCTGTAGAGTACGAAACCAAATTTTAGAACGAAACTGTGATCCATTATCTGATGTAACCTTATCAACATGACCAACTTCTTTAAGAAAATGTTTGATGAAAGCATTAGATACTGAACGAGCTGTTGCTTTGCGTAAAGGTGTAAGACACACATATTTTGATGTCAACTCCACTGCTACGAAAATGTACGCAAAACCATTAGTAGAACGAACCACTGGACCGAACAAATCGACTGCAGCCATCTCCTTCAATTTCGCTGGAATGATAGGAAACAACGGTGCTCTGTGAGAAACTGTTGGCGGCTTAGCCTTTTGACATAATTTGCATTTGGCCAGAACAGATCGAATACGTTTTTCCATATTACTGAAATAACAATTTTCTCGTAATTTATGAAAGCATTTTCTGGGATCAAAGTGTGCATAACTGAAATGCGTATACCAAATCAGCTTATTAACCCACTCATCAGGAATACAAACTAACCAAACAGAGTTGTCGACCGATTTTCATTTAAAAAGAATGTCATTGCGAACTAAATAATACTGTCTAATCGCTACGCTTTCCTTTCTCCTCCACTTCTCCTTAATGTCCTTCCAGATTGGATCCTTATTTTGCTCCTTAGCGATGTCCTGGAGCGAAGACGAAATAAAGTTCTCAAACGCAACACCTTGAATATACATCAAACAATAATTGTTTTCTATGCAGTCCTCTTCAGCACTTTGTTTCAAACCCACAGGTGCACGTGATAAAGCATCAGCAACAATATTTGAAGAACCCTGTATGTAAACAATACTAAAGTCAAATTCCTGTAGGTACAACGACCATCGTGACAATCTGCCATGAGTTAATTTTGTCGACATAAGAAATTCCAGAGCTCGATGATCGGTGTAAACCTTAGTATGTCTGCCAAACAAAAATGTGCGAAATTTTGTGAAAGCCCATACAACAGCCAAAGCTTCAAGTTCCGTAATCGAATAATTCTTTTCTGATTTAGAGATAACACGACTTCCAAATGCAATAGTCTTCTGTACAACAACGCCGTTTTCTTCTGTCTCTTGAAATAAGTGTGCCCCTAGGCCCTTGTATGACGAGTCCGTTGCCAAACAAAATTCTTTAGATAAATCCGGATGTGAAAGAAGTGGAGCAGCAACTAAAGCATCACGAAGCTGTTCAAATTCTGACTGAGCTTCCTCATCCCAACACCAATTAGATTTCTTTCCAGATAGTTCACATAAACGAGGTGTGGCCAAATCGTCCAATATAACAAAGCGTCGAAGAAAATTACAGACACCAAGGAAACTACGAACATCACGTTTTGTGGTAGGAACAGCATAGTTACGAATAGCGTCTAATTTCTCTGCATCAGGAAGAATACCTTCTGTAGAAATAATGTGACCGAGAAATTTCACCTGAGAACGACCAAATTCAGATTTTTCTAAGTTCACTGTAATGCCAACTCTTGCAAAGATGCGTAATAATGAATCCAAAATTTTGTTGTGCTCACTCCAAGAATGTTTAGCAATAAGAATATCGTCCACATATGACGTAATATTATCACGAAGATAAACAAGTAAAATTTCATTTAAACTACGAATGAATGCTGCTGAAGATACAGTAAGTCCAAATGGTAAATTCCAAAGTCACTTTTGGGTAAAACAGTCATAACCGGTTATTGTTTATCTACTGTCTAGATAGATTGATAGTCGAAGAGTTGTTTTTGACAGATGCAAAGAATAGTAAAAGAGTAGGCAGCGGTACAGAAAACTAAAAGAGAAATAGCACCACTACAGCTCGGGGCCCTATGCTTGCTACGGCACATATTCACTTAGAGTAGTGAATCCCCTGAGGACTTTAATAGCCGCACATAATTTCCAGTTTGTGACTTAATGGCAACTTTGGAGGAAGTGCGTACATAAATTGATCTAGCCATGAACATGGATGTATGTCATTCTTAGAACTGCGGAAGATCTTAAATTTCCGAACAGTCAAAAAGTGTTTATAGTCAAAGTTTTCGCCTTGTGGCGACAAAGACCTACCGCGTCTGTCCCAGTCCCAATGACGATTATTGTCAAGTTCGCGCGCCTGGCGCTCTCTTGTCGCATCCCGTAAATGAAACAGATTATTTTCTTCAAACCCCTCTGATATCTGTGATTCCAAATTTCTTTTGCTGTCTTTTCCTACAATTTCGCCTTCGATCTGTTTGACTTGCTTTCGTAATGGCTCAACTTCCCTTTTAACGCGTTCATTAAGTTTTCCCTGATTTTCAACATGTTTATTTATGTTCTGGTACTCTTCGGTTTCTGCGAATGGTAATGGAGCTGTATCATCCGAATCTCTGTCCCCATGTAAACTAAGATTTGTCAGTTTATCTGATATCTCCTCAACTCTTTCCGCTAAATCACCTATTTTTTCTTTCTGTTTGTTTACGTCTTCCGTAAGTGTCGCGACTCGGGTTTCAGTATTGACACATTTGGTAGTTAACTGTTCATATTGTTGTGTTAGATTATTTATTCTGTCATTTGGTACGGATTCCTCGATTCTTTCAAATATTTCTTTCTTATCGTTTGCACGTTGTAAATTTAACTCTGAAAATTTTTGTACTATCACGCGATCTCTTTCTTCCTGTTCTCTATCCTGTTCCCTTTGTCTAATCTCTACTGCAATTAATCTATTATTGTGAGAATTCAAAATCGGTTGTACTTCTTCTCTGATTTCTTTCTTTAACTCATCTTTCATATTTTTGAAACATGTCCCTATTCGTGAGTCTAACCGTGTTTCCATTGTTTCCATCTGTGTTTTCAATTCAGATCGAAACTGTGTTTCCATTGTTTCCATATCAGTTTTTAATTCAGATCCCAAAGTTCCCATCTCGGTTTTAATTGTTTCTATCTCTGTTTTAATTGTTCCTATTTGTGATCCCATTGTTCCCATCTCAGTTTTAATTGTTCCTATTTGTGAGTCTAACCGTGTTTCCATTCGTGCTCCCAAATTTAATATAGCACTCATCAACTGCTCCATATCTTCTGTCGCTAATCTCGTATTCTGTGAATTTTCAGATTGAGAAAAATTTTTAAATCGTTCCGGACTATTTTCTCGACTTATTACATTGTTTTCCACTTCATTATCCATCATACTGTTTTCCTCTGTTGGCGAGTTCGCCATGTTAACAATTTCGTCATTCTGACTATCCATCATTTTTGCCTTTTTCATCGATCGCGTAATCATTTACAAAGCATACAAAACTCGTCACTGTACATAAATTACACACAATGACTCTTTATCTCCAACAATACCATTCACTCGAAATGTTTCCCTCAAACACGATTAACGAACAATTGAAATAATTGCACTAAATCGTCAAACGCGTATACAAGGCAATAAAAATTAAATTTTGAAAAATACCATTAGAAGAATGCAAATTACCAGATCTACACATCACTACAACAATACTACTGTCTACTATTTTTACAATCAGAAGAATTTCAAGGGACGATCCGAAGCAGCGGTCGCCACGTGCATGGGGGCTTAATTAAAGATGATTGAAAATATTTTTTAGTTTTTAGTAGCTGTATATCCGATTACGCTGTTTCGTAATCGGTTGGCCCTGACTAGTATTTTTACGCAATCTGACTGCATAGAATAACAACAAACAATGAAATGAAAATTTTCATAAACACAGTTAATTAATTAAGTCCCCAGCAACTATAAAACCTACTAAACCAAAGCACAAGTATAACTGTTCTGTATGTGGGAGTGTGACTCAACATACACATCTGGCACGGTTCTTCTTCAACAAGACAAGAATTTTTAAATACCAATTATACTGACGTGATAAAAGAAAATTAGAAATACGATAATTGCGTAAGGAAAGCAGAATTACACTCTAATACAAGAACACACGCCAGATGCTTTGTTGACTGAACCTGTAATGACGCATTATTTAGGACACAGAAATAAAAACAAACGGAGTTAATTACCTCATTTATATTGATGAAAATCACTCTAATCCTTACATTATATCTCAACCAGAACTCTCCAATATCACATCTCAGCAAGCACTGCCTAATAGCACATCTCAACAAACACTCTCTGCTACAACATCTCAGCACAGACCACCACGAGACCTCGACAGGCACTGACTACTACGAGCTCTCTCCAGGCACTGACTACTACGAGTTCTTAACAGGCACTGACCACTACGAGCTCTCGACAAGCACTGTGGAGGCGGCTTAATAATACTCTTTGGCGCAATCTCTGGCGCAGTGGCTCAGTGTAGCCACCTTTCAACGTTTACTATTATATGGTTACAACGGGCTGATGAGGTTCCTTCTCATTTCCGTAACTGGAAGGGATTTCATCAGATCCCTCTTGTATATGCAGTCAGATCTTTACGCCTATATCATATTATCTGTTTTTTGTGTACCACTGACCTCTCAGAACGAAGTGTGTCCTTTACAAACATCTGTCCATTCTTATCTTTGTTTTGGTACAAATAAGTGAGCATCTGAATCACTTCCACGTCTTGTCCCACGATTTAACGAGTTGTCTGTGACTGAAACGAGTGAATAAAAGTTTTCGTCAGAGTAGCTAGCAGCTGTCTGATAATGCAGTGTCTTCTGTTCCTCCTTTTCTGCCAATAGCTCTATGGGAAGTAGAAAGGCACAGAGGACGAGCTGTGTCATCAGAGTTAGTAAAATACAGTTAGGTTTGCAGGTATAACAGATGGTCGAATTTGAAATATTTAAGGTGCAAATTTTCAGTCATTTCATTTCAGTTTCTGTTGAAAACGGGGGTTAATCACATTACTTTGCATGGAAATAAATTTCGTGTGTAATTTCAATATCATATTTTGAGTTTTGATTAGAATAGTGTGTGTAGCAATAAGCTAGGTTCCACGTGTGTGGCATAAAAAATTACTTGGTTCCTCTGGCTGTTATGATAGAGTACTGATTCTAAAAATATAGCATAAATTTATTAGATGGAACTTTGAGAACTGTGAATTTGAATTTCAGTTCGTTTGTAAGTTTGGAACCTGAAAGTCGGTGGCTTTGCGCAGCCACACTGCCACATAGTTGATGGTGGAATCTAAGACCATTCTTTGACTACTCGTAGTAAATGTGTGCAACTTAAGTGTGTGAGAACTGTAGGAAATGCACTTTTAAATCTTATTGAAATTTATGTTGTAAAATGATACCTTTTCATTGTGGGATTCGGGGCCTGAAGTATGTGTGTACAGAGCAAAAATGTATTGCATTATTCAGTCAGCCCCTAATTTGCTTAACTAAATAATTTGGTTGAAGAAAATGAATACCAACAGCCGTAATACCAACACCCAGGTGGGAACGACAGGGAAGAGAAGGCTATGAGAAGAGGTCAGCCAAACAGACACTGACTGACCTCCTTTAGGACAAGGCGGCAGCAGCGGTCCAAGGCGGCAGCAGCGGTCCCTACGTGAAGACGACATAAGCGCCGCGCCGGACTGGTACTGTTTTGGTTGGCAGGAAAGCCAACACCGTGTTACTAGAAGGAGGCCGAAAGGCACGCGTTTTAGCTCACGCAGGCTGGCGTGAGGTCTGGAACAGGACAAGAAAATTAGAATTTAGAAAAAAGGACATAGCTGGTGGAATACTTAACTTTAATCCATTAATGGTGAACGTCGGTCTGGACGGTACATGATTCACAATATCGATAGTAACTGATAATGGCGCCTTGCTAGGTGGTAGCAAATGACGTAGCTGAAGGCTATGCTAAACTATCGTCTCGGCAAATGAGAGCGTATTTTGTCAGTGAACCATCGCTAGCAAAGTCGGTTGTACAACTGGGCGAGTGCTAGGAAGTCTCTCTAGACCTGCCGTGTGGCGGCGCTCGGTCTGCAATCACTGATAGTGGCGACACGCGGGTCCGACCTACACTAACGGACCGCGGCCGATTTAAAGGCTACCACCTAGCAAGTGTGGTGTCTGGCGGTGACACCACAGGTACAGCCCACTTGGATAACAACTTCAGCGTTAGCCACTTCGTTAGTGACGCATTTTACCCTCTATCATTAGCTATCTCTATGTAGCACAGACTCGTGTTTGTCTAATCTGAAGAAGACTAGTTACTATGTATGTCGCCCGTTTATTACGACTCATCTATCCAAGTTCTGTATTTGTTTTGCTTGTAATAAAACTCATCAATACGAGTTGTTTGTTTGTCTAGCGAACCGAATGTGCAGTATTCCTAGACACAAAAATTTTAATGTGTCATTTCTACCGTTTTCAGGTTCCTGTATAAATCGACAAAATTAAGCTTAAATAGACAACAAACACGATATACAACATCAGTTATCATTATTGAAAGTGATTTGACCACTTATATATATTAGTAAAACATACAACAAGACACATCAAAGGTATGAAGATGGAAAACTGAAATGCATGATATACGAATATTGATTTCAGGATTGTCATGCACCCATCAGCTGTGTCAATAAAAACCACATAAAATGGAATGCTAAAATAATATTACGACATGAAGTACCAGGTCTCACATTGTGGTAATTAGAATAGCCCTCATTGATAAATGCACTACGTCATGTTGTACATGGTTGTAAATGTAACGAAATGTGCTGAAGACAGAGAATTTGTCTCAGTATGTAAATACTGATAAATGGGAACCGAAATACAGAATCCATAAATATAATAATGGAATACAGAAAACCAACCCAAGCACTGTAACTGAATCGTGAGGAATTGCTATAACTATTAAAAAGGCTACGAAGTCAGAAGCGAACTTTGCATTTAGGCCAAATTAAGTGTGGAAGATGGCAAATTTTTTTTTATCTTATTTTATTTCTTGTAGTATGTAGCTATGATCCATATGCCCTATTACAAGCCCTTCATATCGACCAAAAAACGAAATTTAAGAAAGAATGTATCAAAGCTATAAAACACAAGAAAATGTAAAACCAGAAGTATCAATAAAGCAAACTCTCAAGCTGTGTATGCTTGCGTAGAAGCATAGAGGAAGTGAACTTATAAACTTAGTCAACCCTTACAGCAAGTACCCCAATATATTATAATATGAGAATTATTGTTGTAAAATGATGTCAATCATTACAAGCTCTAATAACACAGAATAAAGTAGTTTTGAAAAACAACATATGTTAAAATAATGGGAATAGATCCTCAACAAAATATGACTGTGTGAACAAAGGACCAAAAGAAACTGAATAATGCGAATAAGATAGGATGTAAAACATAAATGAGTTAGACGAGACAAAAACGACCACATAGAAAACATGTGAAATTAGGAAAATGGATGATGTGGCAAAGCAGTCAAGATCTACAGAAGATGACTCAAACCATGGAAACCAATAAAAAACATTTACCCGTCAGCTCGTCAAAATTATACCTAAAAGTTAATGATGAAAACACATAAGGCAATGATAAAAAGATTGAGAGCCGAAAGAGTGAAATGAAGTAACACACTGAAGGCATGCACACCCGAATCATAAAACCCATTGATAAGCTAAACAAAGCCTGAAGATGACCTGCCAGTCAGGCTCCTGCGCTACATAAATAAATAAATCAAAGTAAGGCCTTATACTAAGAAAGTAACCACCACCACATCGCGACAGTTATCGCCAAAACTACCATAGCGCCAAAAATGTTAGTAACGAGATCAAATGTTATTACGGATGCAAAGTTAATGGCACAGCAAGATGTATTTTTTCTCTGTTTGCTTTCTGTAGTCTGTTAACTTTTCAACTGTATACAAGAATAGTTGATATCCCAAAAAGCAGTTGTAAGGCAGCAATATTTTGCCTCCGTGCATGTATTACAATATCAGTTCGCTGGCATATTTTATTCTAAATCTACATCCACACTTCGCAAGCCACCTGACGGTGTGTGGCGGAGGGTACCTCGAGTACCTCTATCCGTTCTCCCTTCTATTCCAGTCTCGTATTGTTCGTAGAAAGAAAGATCGTCGGTATGCCTCTGCGTGGCTCTAACATCTCTGATTTTATCCTCATGGTCTCTTCGCGAGATATGCGTAGGAGGAGGCAATATACTCTTTGACACCTCGGTGAAGGTATGTTCTCGAAACTTCAACAAAAGCCCGTACCGAGCTACGGAGCAGCTCTCTTACAGAGACTTCCACTGGAATGTATCTATCATCTCCGTAACGCTTTCGCTATTACTAAATGATCCTGTAACGAAGCGTGCTGCTCTCCGTTGGATCTTCTCTATCTCTTCTATCAACCTTATCTGGTACGGATCGCATACCGGTGAGCAGTATTCAAGCAGTGGGCGAACAAGTGTACTGTAACCTACTCCATTTGTTTTCGGACTTCATTTCCCTAGGATTCTTCCAATGAATCTCAGTCTGGCATCTGCTTTACTGACGATTAATTTTATATGATCATTCCATTATAAATCACCCCTAATGCCTACACTCAGATAATTTATGGAATTAACTGCTTCCAGTTGCTGACCTGCAATACGGTAGCTAAATGATAAAGGATCTTTCTTTATACATTTTCGCAGCACAAAACACTTGTCTACATTGCGATTCAATTGCCATTCCCTGCACCATGTGTCAATTCGTTGCAGATCCTTCTGCATTTCAGTAGTTTCCCATTGTTACAACCTCTCAATATACTACAGCATCACCCGCAAAATGCCTCAGTGAATTTCCGATGTTTACCACAAGGTCATTTATATATATATATATATATTGTGAATAGCAACGGTTCTACGACACTCCCTTGCGGCACACCTGAAATCACTCTTACTTCGAGACTTCTCTCCATTGAGAATGACATGTTGCGTTCTGTTATCTAGGAACTCTTCAATCTAATCACACAATTGGTCTTGTAGTCCATATGCTCTTACTTTGTTCATTAAACGACTGTGGGGGACTATATCAAACGCCTTGCGGAAGTCAAGAAACACTGCATCTACCGGGGAACCCGTGTCTATGGCCCTCTGACTCTCGTGGACGAATAGCACGAGTTGGGTTTCATACGATCGTCTTTCTTGGATCCCATGCTGGTTCCTACAGAGTAGGTTTCTAGTCTCCAGAAAGGTCATTATACTCAAACATATTACGTGTTCCAAAATTCTACAACTGATGGACGTTAAAGATGAAGATATATAGTTTTGCACATCTGCTCGACGTAGAGTTCTACGGTACACAGCTGCAACGAGGGGGCAAGTTCCTTAATGTACTCTGTGTAAAATCGAACTGGTATTCCATCAGGTCCAGCGGCCTTTCATCTTTTGAGCGATTGTAATTGTTTGCTATCCCTCTGTCATCTATTTCGACATCTACCATTTTTTCATCTGTGTGACAAACCTAGAGAAGGAACTAAAGTGCATTCTTCCTGTGTGAAACAGCTTTGGAAAAAGACATTTAGTATTTCGGCCTTTAGTCTGTCATCCTCTGTTTCAGTACCATTTTGGTTACAGAGTGTCTGGACATTTTGTTTCCTCCTCACACTACATTTTGCTTCGTGTAAGTTTTGCTTATCTGCAAGGCTTTGGTTATGTTTGTGTTTGCTGTGAAGTTCCCTTTGCTTCCATAGAAGTTTTCTAACTCGGTTGTTGTACCACGGTGGCTCTTTTCCACCTCTTACAATCTTGCTTGGCACATACTGTAAGGTGGCATGGTCTCCTGACCTGCATTTATGACATATTCCGTCCTCACAATCGTATTCTGCACATTAAGACTCTTCATTCGAACCCAAACTCGATAAGATAGAGTCAATTTTGTATGACTTCATGTAAGCGATATGCAAATCTAATAAGTAAATCGCAAGTGCGCGCTGAAGTTGATAAAGTCGAGACTGACATACACAACATGACAGCCACAGAAATTTTTGTTCTATAGAGGCAACCAGCCCGCTGGGAGGGCCATCCCTTCAGGAGGGTGAGTCAGCACACACCTACTTCTGCTGGAGCGACCACCTGGGAGAGGACAGCTTTCGCCAGATCGAAGGGATAACGACACCCGTGTTCGACTTAAAAGCAAATTCCGCTACACTGTGTGGGAGCAACCAGAAGACGCATTTTTTGACGGACCGACTGCGTAGTTATGGAGTGCTCACAGGAGGACAGTATACACCTAACGGAGATGCTACATATCCCCGCAATGGTCGACTTAAAGGAAACGTCATCCTCCCGTTTAAAAGAGCAACGCTGATTGGCGGAATATTTCTGATGCAAAGAGCCAGAGGAATGAGGGAAGACAGCGAATGATATACCCCTGCAATTTTTCCAGGAGAAGAGGCTGTTCCGTTGTCGCTCTTGGAGCGGGAACACGTAACAAGAGCGAGTGCTCTCATACGTGCACGCAAACAGTGAGGAACAGAGTCTCTCGTCAGTACTTCACTGGGAGAGCACCTCTGTCGTTTGTGAATTGAAGTGATATTCTATATTGAGTCACTCGCGATTAATCATTGTTCACTGTGTTGGCCGCCACACTTATTATGCAGTGTGAACACGGACAGAGTACTAGCTAAACGCCTACCAGCGAATATTGAGTGGCATCGCGGTGGACTGGTTATCTGACTGGTGTACCATGCCAATAGATTAGGGGCGGATGGGAGTCCTTGAAATCATCAAGGTGTAGGGAGAGTTTGAATGGCGAAGGTCAATCCAGGCAGAAAGAGATAGTTGTGTTATTTGTCAGCATTCAACAGTCATCGCTGCTCACGGTATTGGGCGCTACAGCGTATGCGAGCCCCGTCTTTCCTCCTTAACAGTACACTACATTACATTTGTCACACGGCAGCCTTGATCATACCTAGAAAAGTTATTCTAGTTGTGTAGGCGCGACTCTCAGCCAGTTTTCCGAGTAAATAACATTCTAAAATAAAAGGGAGAAAAGAACCTTTCTATACTTTGTGGCATAATATCATTCCTATCCATAAGAGTCAATCTACTGTTCCGAAAAGAACGCGGAAATTTATTAATTTATAAGAAAAAGTTTCACTTGATTTCTCAAAATTTTTTTGCAATACATAATTTTTTTTCGTTCGTTTAGTGTTTTTCTTACACTAACTAGCAATAATACAGTACCCAAGTATTCTACTAGTTACGTAAGAATATAGAATATTTTGTGTCTTGTCCTTACAGCTGACGACTCCAGAAGATAGTTGTTGTTGAATGTTTTTCAAGCAGTGCTTGTTGGTACATTAGGAGCGTCTGTCTGACTTCTGTAGTAGTGTGAGGTGGAAATTGTTTCTTGCAGGAGCCAAAGGGTTCTTGTTGGATCAATCCATTGCGCAAATTGACAAAATAAAACCCACACACTCACTGAAAATGGCGACCCTGCGTGTATTGGTAAAACTGCCAAGATAGTTAAAACTGCCAGAATAGGTAATACTGCCAGGATAGGTAAAATTGCCACAAAAAATAGGTAAATTAATAAGATAGTATCGTGTCAGAGTTAGGTAGGGCAGGTCGGTGTCGTAGTTGGAAAAAGTTTTTTTTTTTTTTTTTTTTTTTTGCCACGCGGGATTAGCCGAGCGGTCTAAGACGCTACAGTCATGGACTGTGTGGCTGGTCCCGGCAGAGGTTCGAGTTCTCCCTCAGACATGAGTGTATGTGTTTGTCCTTAGGATAATTTAGGTTAAGTAGTGTGTAAGCTTAGGGACTAATGACAGCAGTTAAAAAAAATGGTTCAAATGGCTCTGAGCACTATGGGACTTAACATCTATGGTCATCAGTCCCATAGAACTTAGAACAACTTAAACCTAACTAACCTACGGACATCACACAACACCCAGCCATCACGAGGCAGAGAAAATCCCTGACCCCGCCGGGAATCGAAACCGGGAACCCGGGCGTGGGAAGCGAGAACGCTGCCGCACGACCACGAGATGCGGGCTGACAGCAGTTAATTCCCATAAGATTTCATACACATTTGGAAATTTTTTCACTTCATAAAGAGATATTTGTAAAAATTTAGGGTTAGAATAGATACCAGTAGCGAGAAAGTAGAACCGTAGCCACAAGGTCTTGTGTTATCGTGTTGGAAAAGTTTGTACATTTACGATTTTTGAGTAGCTGTTATTGCATAGGAGTTTTAGGTGATAGACACAAATGAAGGGAGATGCAGAAACGCGGAGTGACGCAGTATCAAATGAATTAGATTTAAGAAACAACATTTTTCTCCCTTTGCAAGCGCATAGGTGGAAATTGGAGACTGTAGCAGAGCAAACAGAACATCCGAGAAGTCACGACATTGTTGTCGTTTGTTCAACCAACTGGTAAGTGGTCGTATAGTTTTGTAGATAGGGTTGTGGTGTGTTGAAAGAACTGCCATGTTAACAAGAGCACAAGCCAAAAGATTTATGGGAGGGACAGCAAGTAGACAAGATGGGGAGAACCAATCACATAAACAGCAAATAAACGAGCTTGTTGAGAATGGGACAGACGGTGAACCTGAGAATAGGACAGACGGTGAATCAGAGAATAGCACAGTCAGTGAGCTGCAGAATCAGTAGTCTCAGGTAGATTGGGGTAGAATTGAGACAGATCAGACAGATGGGAATCGAAGGGACGAGAACATCGAATTTCCAGAATACGAAATTTCCTGTAGGGCACATTCTGAGCCTACGCAGAAAACGGCAAAGATTAGTAGCTAAACGAGGTAAGAAATGCGTTTCTTTGGCGCATATTCAGAGACAGAATACGCGTCAAAACAGTCAATGAAACGGCAGTTAGCTAACGTTCAAACAGAAGTAGACAGTGAGGAAGAGGGGGAACATTTAGAATACGTCGAACCTCTCGTACACATTCTCAATGTGCTTCAACAACAAGTGCAGAATCTTGTGGACTTACGAGCGCCACGAAAAGGTTCCGTAACAGACGCAACTGTACCTGCAAACACAAGACATACACAACAGAGAGGGCAGTGTGCGGATTTGTTTGCGCCACGTAATGGTTCAATGATATACGCAACTAGTCCTCAACACAAAGAACAACACAGGGAGAAGCGGATACAGCACTGACTGTTGCAGTTATCAACCTTAGAAACGCCACAGCATAGCCCAGTAAACGACGTAACTGACCGAGTAGAAAACAATAGAACGAGAACACACAGTTCAGCAGAAGGCAGTGTTACAGGACAGGACGCGATCATGGAGATGATACAAAAAATGAACGATAGCATGACGAAACAGAATCAGGATATCAATACACAGATGACGAAATAGCATCAGCAATTCAAACAAGATAATCAGAACTTGAGGCAAGAGATAAAGACATAGATTCAACAGGTTAAAATCCAGATGGAAGAAGGGATCGCTAGAATTCATAGTCAGATCACACAGATAAACAAAGACGCTAAAGAATCTAATTCAGGTACTAACACAAAGTCAGCAGAAATTACGCACTGACGTCGACAAGGTCCAATTGGACATCGTAAACGTTGACAAAAAGGTGGAACGTTTTACGAGAAAAGCCCCTCGAACAGCAATACAAATTTCGGAAGAACAAGCAATTCAAAGCAAGGTCGCAAATGTTGCACTGAAAAAATATGATCAGCGGATCAATAAGATGGAACTTAAAAACTAAGATCAGTTTGAAAAGCTTCGAACAGAGTTGATGCAAAGTATTGAAGGAAAGATCGAGACCGGTTACACCTGTAGCGAAACAACTAATACGTCAAGCATTAGTGCAGTACACGAACACGAGCAGTCTACGAAAATTCAAATAGAACCAAGGCCAGACATAACACCCGCGCAGAAATCTAAACAGAAAACCCCGATTAAAGTAATACATGACATACAACAGAACCAGGCCCAGCATCTAGAAAAACAGGACACATACAGTCAGCTGATACCAATAGAAAGACAGGCGACTGAACCAGTAAATCCAATGAGAAAAAAAATGGTTCAAATGGCTCTGAGCACTATGGGACTCAACTGCTGTGGTCATTAGTCCCCTAGAACTTAGAACTACTTAAACCTAACTAACCTAAGGACATCACACACATCCATGCCCGAGGCAGGATTCGAACCTGCGACCGTAGCAGTCAAAAATCCAATGAGACAATATAACAGTAACAGAGGTACAGTACCGCGAATGACGAGAGTAGAGACAAACGAACAACACTTATGTTCACCAACGTTACGATATGATGCAATTATGGGGCAGGAAACTGAGCGTATGCAGACAGGCAGTAGATTACCAGAGAATATGCAAGATGACGCAAGCAGTGGCAGATTATTTGAGTCCATGAATCAGCCACAAACCGGATAGATATGATACAGACCACTTCATGACAGAAAATTTCAATATTTCAAGGAAGAAGGCGGTAGTTTGCATACACGCACATTTATTGATCACTTCCAAGCAGGCTTGCCAAACCATTGGAGCGTGGCTAACAAACTTGACTTCATTTGTGCACACATGTCAGGAACAGTAGCGGAGGTGATGCAAAAGATCGCTGCTACCTGTACGTCTTACCTACAGTTCAGAAAAGCATTTCGCGAAACGTATTGGTCTAAGGAGGCATAAAACAAAATTAAATACGATATACTTCAGATGGTACCATATGAAAACTCAGGGGAGAAAAGCGTGGTAAAATTCTTTAACACAATACACAAAAAGAATCAATGCCTAGCAAACCATACAGTAACGGAGAGCTGATAAGTCTATGTAGAATGAAGTTACCGGTAAAATATCAACAGGCGACAGTAGGAAAAAATGAAAATACCGAAGAATTCAAAGAGGTCTTAAGGGAACTTGAATTCATCTTTAAAGAAGACGAGGTGAAAGAAAAATGAAAGGAGAGGGAACAGCAAAAGGAGAGGACTAGAAACGAATAGTTCAATAATGATAATCGTAATACTAATACCAATAATTTCTGGCAATTTAACAGACCAGGACGGTGGCATAATGAAGGTATTTGCCATAGAAACGAGAAACAGGATAATTGGTACCGAAATAGGAACGGTAATGGACATTCACACAGTTGTGGATGTGGGTTTAGGAATCAAAATGCCAACGGTCAAGGGTACTTTGAAAGAGGTCACGATGTCAGAAACAGCAAATGGCGAGACCAAGGCGCGAAAAATTACAGAGGAAATTTTGGTCCACAGAGACAAGAACAACACAACAAAGGGAAATCAGAAGTAGAAGTTAGGCCATCGATTCCTGAAAAACGTAAGGATTGATGGAAAAATACGGAAGAGGTTAGGCAAACGAACGACCACTCATTAACACAATCAAATCAGAATGTTCATCTCTTGGAAGGAGATGAATGAAAATTAGAAAACACGCGCAATAGCCGCAACTCAGATATACAGGGACTTGCGAAAATTTTCGATAAAAAGGCAGCACCAGATACTCTTTAATTACGCTACATAGCCTGGGAGAACAGTATACAATGGGAAAATTCCGAAAGTGAGGAGGAATTGCCACCACTTCCGTGTGCGAAAGGATTAAGCGAGGAAGAATTGTTAATGGAATTTAGCGATATGTTTAACGAGAATCAAGAAAATTAACGCGATAAAACAGAGCAAGGTATCTCAGAAGAAAACGAAAAGCAGACACCGCGAACGCAAAACAGCGTAATGTGTATGACATGGGTACTTATGAGGAGATAGAGAGTATATTCGAGAATGTTTGGAAATGCAGGAGAAAGAGAGACAAGAGCTCGAAAACAGACGTAAGGAAGTAGTTAGGTCGCAAACGGTTTTGTTCACGGAGTTAACACCAAAGCAAACACAAACACAAAGGGAAGGTACAATTATCCACAGGTTAAGCTATGAATCTATATCAGAGGATTTGAGACAAGAAAAGGAAGTCGTAACATCCACAACTATAAAACCTATATTAAAGATAAACATTGGTGAAATTACAACACAAGCAATCATAGATAGCGGGAGTCAAGTGACTGCTGTATTAGAAAGCCTATTTGAAAGGTGCAATAGAGAGAAAGAATTACCGCTTTTAAGGACAAAAAGGATAAGAGTTTTTAGAGCCTTAGGAAAAAATGCAACTGGGGTGAAGTGCGAAACACGTCTTTCATTCAATTACCAAGTTTACGGGTTTGAAAACAATTTTGTAATCGTACCAAAACTTACAGCTGATATGATAATCGGGGTAGATTTCATTAATGAGCGTAAGGTTCACATATGCATACCACAAGGCAGATGATGTAATACTATATTGTATTCAAACTTTGAATGACGAAAAAGAACAGGGAAAAGTAATGAAATTGCATTTAAGTCAAGCAGGGGATGAAATAGAGGAGGAGAGATACTCTAGATATACGTTTGAGGAAAACCCTGACCCACTCCCACCAGAAATAATAGAAGAAATTCATCAAGAGATTCGTAATAAGATAGAGGACATAGATGATATTTCGCTCCAGGATAGAAAAAATTTGGAAGGTTATTGAGATCACATGTGGAGGTATTTGCACCAAAGACGGGTAGCATTAAAGATTTTCAATACAAATTTGAGGTAAAAGATCATAAACCCTTTTTTGTTCCATCTTATTCCATACCATATAGTTATCGACAGCAAGTATTTCTTGAGATGAGAGAAATGTTGGATGATGACATAATTGAACCATCGAAGTCACCATATAATTCACCCTTACACATTGTGCGTAAGAAGGACGGGAGCATACGTTTGGTACTCGATTCGAGGTAAGTAAACACAATTATAATTTCGGAAACAGAGAGACCGGAGAGATTGAAGGAGTTGATTCAGAAGTTTCATGGAGTACAGATCTTTTCATCCATCGATTTGCGTTCATGTTTTTGGCAAATAGAATTGGAACCTCCATGTCGAAAATACATATCCTTAATTGTCTTTGGTCGTTGCTACCAATTCAAACGTTTACCATTTGGTCTGAAAGTTTCGCCAGCTGCCTTTATTCGCGGTCTGAACTCTATGGTGAATCTCGACATACATCAGAAAATTACTTGCTATGTGGACGACGTTCTTGTGACGGAGGCAACTTGGGCAGAACATAATTATACAGAGGACAATTTCCTACAAATTATGAAAAACCATGGGGTCACCGTTAACATTACCAAATCGCATTTTGGAAAGTCAAAAATTAAATTTTTAGGACATAATATATCTGCAGAAGGTGTAACGCCAGACGAGAAGAAGATGGACGCCATTCGTAATATTCCTACTCCCTACAACAAGAGAAGTTTAAGGGGACTCTTGGGGTTGATAAATTTTTACAAAAAATTTATAGGGATAGACACTCTTGCAGCACCTAGACTATGTGCACTGACAGGAAAAACCACACCCTGGATATGGGACAAACAGGCAGATGAAGAATTTCGTAATTTGAAGGAGGTAGCAAGAGAGGGGAAGAAAACCAATGTGCACTCCGTGTGCATACCGGGGGGAAGTCATTCCAGATGTGGAACGAGTTCTTCCAGATGCCATGAAGGGTAAAGGATGCACCCATCTGCAGGTGTTCGCTCATGTCGGCACCAATGATGTGTGTCGCTATGGATCGGAAGAAATCCTCTCTGGCTTCCGGCGGCTATCTGATTTGGTGAAGACTGCCAGTCTCGCTAGCGGGATGAAAGCAGAGCTCACTATCTGCAGCATCGTCGACAGGACTGTCTGTGGACCTTTGGTACGGAGCCGAGTGGAGGGTCTGAATCAGAGGCTGAGACGGTTCTGCGACCGTGTGGGCTGCAGATTCCTCGACTTGCGCCATAGGGTGGTGGGGTTTCGGGTTCTGCTGGATAGGTCAAGACTCCACTACACACAGCAGGCGGCTACACAGGTAGCAGGGGTTGTATGGCGTGGACTGGGCGATTTTTTAGGTTAGATAACCTCGGGCAAGTACAGAAAGGGCAGCAGCCTCAAAGAGTGCAGGACAAAGTCAGGACATGCGGGGACCAAGCAGCAATCGGTATTGTAATTGTAAACTGTCGAAGCTGCGTTGGTAAAGTACCGGAACTTCAAGCGCTGATAGAAAGCACCGAAGCTGAAATCCTTATAGGTACGGAAAGCTGGCTGAAGCCAGAGATAAATGCTGCCGCTGTTTAGAAAGGATAGACTGCATGCAACCGGCGGTGGCGTGTTTGTCGCTGTTATTATCCTGTAGTGAAGTAGAACTGGATAGTTCCTGTGAATTATTATGGGTGGAGGGTTGTAAGGTGCCTACACTGAGCCACAGCGCCAGAGAGTTTTGTTCGGCCGCCTCCACTGGCAGTGATTATTGAGAAGTAGCGGAGGGCAGTGCTTGTTGAGAACTCGTAGTATTCAGTGCTTGCTGAAGAGTGCTTGTCGAGATGTGGCAGTAGTCAGTTCTTGTTGAGATGTGGTAGTAGCGAGTCGGTGTGGAGATGTTGTAATGATTAGAGTGCTTTTTACCAATATAAATGAAGGATACGGTTGTATAAAATATTTAAGAACTTCAGGTAAATTCTGTGTGTCTCCGACGTTAAGAGGACTTGCTATCGAGAAAATTTCAGAAAGAATGTAATTTCCAAGAAGAAAGTAATAAACTAAAAAGGGTAACTATTAATTGAGTTTATTTTTTCAGGTAACATATTTCCACTTAGGTACGTACTTTAGACGTAATTTGCTGCTCGCAATTACGTGATTCATACTTTGTGCTAATTTCATGTTCTATGAATTTACTTGTGTAGCGACGTGCTTGCGTACATTTGCTGATTTTTGTCAATGTTTTATTAATGAACAGGGTTGTTATTTGTATATATTATGCATCGCTTGGCTGCAATGCATTTTCACTGATGTCATATTTTTTTATTATGTGTCTGCTGTGCTTATTTATTTAAATTATAATTGTCACCTGATTAGTTGTGCAGATATGTATGTAAGTTATACTTTGTGATTTATCTGCTTGCGCCTTCATGTTCACTTATTAAGATGACGTATGAACATTTATTTGCTTATGCTGATATGATGCTAATGACCTGTTTATTACGTAAAATATATGTTTGCTGCTGTGCGTATGGATTGCATATTTACACATTTCTCTTTTGTTGTCATAACTACTCTTTAATTTGGTATATAGAATTGCTGATATGCGGTGTACGAAAATAGTGTTTAGGTCATACTATGGTATTAATTATAGATTGTTCGCTTGGCAGAGCTTCGTTGTAGGAATTGTGCTGCATCCACTTGTTGACATTCTGTTCTGTACTGGTATATTTACTCGCTATTGCATGTTTTGCATACGCTCAGTGCCTTGTATTTTTAAGATGAGAAAATGAACTGCTATAATTCGACGAACGACATTGGTACAAGGAACTTCGTTAAAGTCATATGAGCTGGAGGTTTTATGAAAGCTGTATAAATGTATGCTAATAGGAAGGAAGCTAACGACATGACATACCAACACTAGGTTTAGACCATTGACAGTCATTACACTGCATTTTTCGTGAGCAATTGAAATAGTAAGTGACACTTGACACAAAAAATACTCCACATGTTTGCTTCTGCCATGATTCTTGAAGTGGTGTACACACTGTGAAATATTATGATCACTCACACTCCGTAATCGTACTTAATTACTGAGAGTTATTCGAACTAAAGTCTGTTAGAGGTCATGTATGCATTTCTTTTATTTAATGATGGACAAGGTAACCAAACTGTACTTTATCATTCATAATGAGTAGAAGATTTGGCTCAGGTGGACTACACAGAGGTTGTGTGTGGACATTGTGTCTTCGGATTGTATGGGATGATGAACTGAAGTTTGCACTAGGATTTTATCTGTACTTGTTCGAGGAGACTGACTAGAGGAAAGAGTTGTTATGGAAGTGAAATGATATTGGTAATAAGGTTTATATGTATCAACATATTGAAGAGGTATTATTGAGGTATTATTGAGATTATGTGAAGTTGATGATTATTGGAGTTTTGATGGACAAGAGATGAGGTAAATGATATTGATGAAGGTTTATATGTATCGACGTAAGAGGTATTATTGAAGTATTGAGATTATGTGATGCTGATGATTATTGGAGTTTTCGTGGATAAGAGGTAAAGTAATTGAGGAGCATATTCTTTTTTGTTTTTGTTGGTCTATATGGAACAAGGAGGATGAAGATGGCAGACTAGAACACTCAAGTAGAAGGAAGATTGTCTACACACACACTTTGTTAAATCACTAAGCAGTATATACTTTTTTTTTGAGAGAGGAAGTAATTGCATATCTTGGCTCACTGACAGTTGTTCAGCAACCGTACGTTTTGATCTGGCTTGGCAAACATTGGTTTTGACATGATGACTGACATTGACTAACTATTATTGACTGTTATACATTGCTGCCACTACTACTTGATACACATGATGAACATCAAATTTTGACAGAATTGCATTTACACAGTTAACACTATTCAATTACACAGTAGTACTTAATGTGGATGAAAGATGAGTCAGTGTGTTTTGTGTGTTTTCCTTTCCTATCCCAAATTTGGTACCGACCTATCTTGTAAATATTATTTTACTTGTTTGTTGTGGCTTGCACTGACACCCATAAATATTATAGGTTTACTGATATTTGAGTATTTGTAATAGTTAATATGACAATTATCTGATATCATTTGTGTGTTTATTATAATTTGTATGTTTAGTGTAAGAGCATTGAGAATAATTTTGTAAAAGCATTTGTATGTGCATTCAAACTATTGTTCATGCCTGAACTGTCTGATTAGTGATGGTGAATATTATGAACTGTTACCTGCACTTGTTCAACATTGATGTGTGACACTTAGAAATGTTTAATTTCTGCTGATGAACTGTGTGATTAGGATAGTGTATATTATGGACTGTTACTTGTACTTTTTTTACATGATTGGTGCCACTAGGACATTTTTAATTTGTGCTTTTAAACTCTGATGAACAGTGTGATCAGTGATAGTGAATATTAATGACTGCTATCTGGACCTGCTCATCATTGCTAGGTGCAACTGATGGACTGCTTCTACTGAAATGAAATCACTTGTTGGGGGCTGCACCTGTTCAACATTGCTTGGTGCCACTAATGGAACTGCTTCTGCTGAGAAATGTGACTTGTTGCTGTGTGCACCTGTTCAACATTGCTGGGTGCCACAGATGGAAATGCTTCTACTGAAATAATGTCACTTGTTGCTGTCTGCACCTGCTCAACTTTGCTGGGTGCCACTGATGGACTGCTTCTACTGAAATGATGTCACTTGTTGGTGTCTGCACCTGTTCAACATTGCTGGGTGCCACTGATGGACTGCTTCTACTCAAATGATGTCACTTGTTGGGGTCTGCACCTGTTCAACATTGCTGGGCGCCACTAATGGAACTGTTTCTGCAGAGTGATGTCACTTGTTGCTGTCTGCACCTGTTCAACATTAGTGGGTGCCACTGATGAACTGCTTCTACTGAAATAATGTCACTTGTTGCTGTCTGCACCTGCTCAACATTGCTGGGTGCCACTGATGGACTGCTTCTACTGAAATGATGTTGCTTCTTGCTGTCTGCACCTGTTCAACATTACTGGGTGCCACAGATGGAACTGCTTCTACTGAAATGATGTCACTTGTTGCTGTCTGCACCTGTTCAACAATGCTGCGTGCCACTAATGGAACTGTTTCTGTTGAGTGATGTCACTTGTTGCTGTCTGCACCTGTTCAACATTACTGGGTGCCACTGATGAACTGCTTCTACTGAAATAATGTCACTTGTTGCTGTCTGCACCTGCTCAACATTACTGGGTGCCACTGATGAACTGCTTCTACTGAAATAATGTCACTTGTTGCTGTCTGCACCTGCTCAATATTGCTGGGTGCCACTGATGGACTGCTTCTACTGAAATGATGTCACTTGTTGGGGTCTGCACCTGTTCAACATTGCTGGGTGCCACTAATGGAACTGGTTCTGCTGAGAAATGTGACTTGTTGCTGTGTGTACCTGTTCAATATTGCTGGGTGCCACAGATGGAACTACTTCTACTGAAATAATGTCACTTGTTACTGTCTGCACCTGCTCAACTTTGCTGGGTGCCACTGATGGACTGCTTCTACTGAAATGATGTCACTTGTTGGTGTCCGCACTGGTTCAACAATGCTGGGTGCCACTAATGGAACTGTTCCTGCTGAGTGATGTCACTTGTTGCTGTCTGCACCTGTTCAACATTACTGGGTGCCACTGATGAACTGCTTCTACTGAACTAATGTCACTTGTTGCTGTCTGCACCTGCTCAACATTGCTGGGTGCCACTGATGGACTGCTTCTACTGAAATGATGTCACTTGTTGGTGTCTGCACCTGTTCAACATTGCTGGGTGCCACTGATGGACTGCTTCTACTGAAATGATGTCACTTGTTGGTGTCTGCACCTGTTCAACAATGCTGGGTGCCACTAATGGAACTGTTTCTGCTGAGTGATGTCACTTGTTGCTGTCTGCACCTGTTCAACATTACTGGGTGCCACTGATGAACTGCTTCTACTGAAATAATGTCACTTGTTGCTGTCTGCACCTGCTCAACATTGCTGGGTGCCACTGATGGACTGCTTCTACTGAAATGATGTCACTTGTTGGTGTCTGCACCTGTTCAACATTGCTGAGTGCCACTGATGGACTGCTTGTACTCAAATGATGTCACTTGTTGGTGCCTGCACCTGTTCAATAATGCTGGGTGCCACTAATGGAACTGTTTCTGCTGAATGATGTCACTTGTTGCTGTCTGCACCTGTTCAACATTATTGGGTGCCACTGATGAACTGCTTCTACTGAAATAATGTCACTTGTTGCTGTCTGCACCTGCTCAACATTGCTGGGTGCCACTGATGGACTGCTTCTACTGAAATGATGTTGCTTCTTGCTGTCTGCACCTGTTCAAGATTACTGGGTGCCACAGATGGAACTGCTTCTACTGAAATGATGTCACTTGTTGCTGTCTGCACCTGTTCAACAATGCTGCGTGCCACTAATGGAACTGTTTCTGTTGAGTGATGTCACTTGTTGCTGTCTGCACCTGTTCAACATTACTGGGTGCCACTGATGAACTGCTTCTACTGAAATAATGTCACTTGTTGCTGTCTGCACCTGCTCAACATTACTGGGTGCCACTGATGAACTGCTTCTACTGAAATAATGTCACTTGTTGCTGTCTGCACCTGCTCAATATTGCTGGGTGCCACTGATGGACTGCTTCTACTGAAATGATGTCACTTGTTGGGGTCTGCACCTGTTCAACATTGCTGGGTGCCACTAATGGAACTGGTTCTGCTGAGAAATGTGACTTGTTGCTGTGTGTACCTGTTCAATATTGCTGGGTGCCACAGATGGAACTACTTCTACTGAAATAATGTCACTTGTTGCTGTCTGCACCTGCTCAACTTTGCTGGGTGCCACTGATGGACTGCTTCTACTGAAATGATGTCACTTGTTGGTGTCCGCACTGGTTCAACAATGCTGGGTGCCACTAATGGAACTGTTCCTGCTGAGTGATGTCACTTGTTGCTGTCTGCACCTGTTCAACATTACTGGGTGCCACTGATGAACTGCTTCTACTGAAATAATGTCACTTGTTGCTGTCTGCACCTGCTCAACATTGCTGGGTGCCACTGATGGACTGCTTCTACTGAAATGATGTCACTTGTTGGTGTCTGCACCTGTTCAACATTGCTGGGTGCCACTGATGGACTGTTTCTACTGAAATGATGTCACTTGTTGGTGTCTGCACCTGTTCAACAATGCTGGGTGCCACTAATGGAACTGTTTCTGCTGAGTGATGTCACTTGTTGCTGTCTGCACCTGTTCAACATTACTGGGTGCCACTGATGAACTGCTTCTACTGAAATAATGTCACTTGTTGCTGTCTGCACCTGCTCAACATTGCTGGGTGCCACTGATGGACTGCTTCTACTGAAATGATGTCACTTGTTGGTGTCTGCACCTGTTCAACATTGCTGAGTGCCACTGATGGACTGCTTGTACTCAAATGATGTCACTTGTTGGTGTCTGCACCTGTTCAACAATGCTGGGTGCCACTAATGGAACTGTTTCTGCTGAGTGATGTCACTTGTTGCTGTCTGCACCTGTTGAACATTACTGGGTGCCACTGATGAACTGCTTCTACTGAAATAATGTCACTTGTTGCTGTCTGCACCTGCTCAACATTGCTGGGTGCCACTGATGGACTGCTTCTACTGAAATGATGTTGCTTCTTGCTGTCTGCACCTGTTCAACATTACTGGGTGCCACAGATGGAACTGCTTTTACTAAAATGATGTCACTTGTTGGTGTTCGCACCTGTTGACCATTGCTGGGTGCTGCTGCTGGAACTATAAACTATTTTTTTTTTTGAATAATTAAAAGTATTTTATGTGAACATTTGTATAAACTGATGTTTCTTGTATTGTGTAAACTATTATGTAAAGCCATATGTATGAAAGAATTTGTATTGCCTACTGTATTTTATATATTAGGTTATTGAAAGGTCAGTGCAAAGCCAAAATTTTATCTAATTTTGTGATATTAACGTATTAATATTATCTTTTACTTTTGTCTGTATTTTTTCTGACGAATTTGGTGGTATTTTTACCACCAATGCTGGCAAAAATACCATCAAATTCTAGCCCGTGGAGGAAGGGCATATGAAAGGTGGCTACACTGAGCCACAGCGCCAGAGAGTTTTGTTCGGCCGCCTCCACTGGCAGTGATTATTGAGAAGTAGCAGAGGGCAGTGCTTGTTGAGAACTCGTAGTAGTCAGTGCTTGCTGTGATGTCGTAGTGAAGAGTGCTTGTCGAGATGTGGCAGTAGTCAGTTCTTGTTGAGATGTGGTAGTAGCGAGTCGGTGTGGAGATGTTGTAATGATTAGAGTGCTTTTCGTCAATATAAATGAAGGTAACAAACTCCTTTTCTTTTTTTTCGCATTATTTCAATGTCCTGAATAATGCGTCATTACAGGTTCAGTCAACAAAGCATCTGGCTTGTGTTCTTGTATTAGAGTGTAATTCTGGTTTTCTTGCGCAGTTATAGTATTTCTAATTTTTTTTATCACTTCAGTATAAATGGTATTTAAAATTTCTTGTCTTGTTGAAGAAGAACCGTGCCAGATGTGTACGTTGAATCACACTCCCACACACAGAACAATTACACTTGTGTTTTGGTTTCGTAGGTTTTATAGTTGCTGGGGACTTAATTAA
This sequence comes from Schistocerca serialis cubense, assembly GCF_023864345.2. Lineage (NCBI taxonomy): Eukaryota > Metazoa > Arthropoda > Insecta > Orthoptera > Acrididae > Schistocerca > Schistocerca serialis. The sequence goes on along the minus strand of NC_064644.1, from coordinate 572,198,906 downwards.
TTAAGTGCGTTAACGAAAATTTTCATTTCATTCTTTGTTGTTGTTCTATGCAGTCAGATTGCGTACAAAACCTAGTCAGGGCCAACCGTTTACGAAACAGCGTAATCGGACATACAGCTACCAAAAATAAAAAATTATTTTCATTTATTCAATTAAGCCCCCATGCAAGGTTGCACTCAACAACCGAGCTTGGTTAATAATTGGCTCGTTTTACCGACCTCCCGACTGAGCAGCATTAGTGGCAGAACAACTGAGAGAAAATCTGGAACACATTTCACATACATTTTCTCACAATGTTATAGTCTCAGGTGGAGGTTTCAATTTACCAGATACAGACTGGGACACTCAGATGTTTATGACGGGTGGTAGGTACAGAGCATCGAGTGACATTATACTGAGTGCACTATCCGAAAATTACCTCGAGTAATTAAACAGAGAACCGACCAGTGGAGATAACATCTTGGACCTACTGATAACGAACAGACCCAAACTTTTCGACTCTGTAAGCGCAGAACAGGGAATCAGTGATCACTAGGCCGTTGCAGCATCCCTGAATATGAAAGTAAATAGGAATATAAAAAAAGGGAGGAAGGTTTATCTGTTTAGCAAGAGTAACAGAAGGCAGATTTCAGACTACCTAATAGATCAAAACCAAAATTTCTGTTCCGACACTGACAATGTTGAGTGTTTATGGAAAAAGTTCAAGGCAATCGTAAAATGCGTTTTAGACAGGTACGTGCCAAGTAAAACTGTGGGGGACGGGAAAAACCCACCGTGGTTCAACAACAAAGTTAAGAAACTACTGCGAAAGCAAAGAGAGCTTCACTGCAAGTTTAAACGCAGCCCAAACCTCTCAGACAAACAGAAGCTAAACGATGTCAAAGTTAGCGTAAGGAGGGCTATGCGTGAAGCGTTCAGTGAATTCGAAAGTAAAATTCTATGTACCGACTTGACAGAAAATCCTAGGAAGTTCTGGTCTTACGTTAAATCAGTAAGTGGCTCGAAACAGCATATCCAGACACTCCGGGATGATGATGACACTGAAACAGAGGATGACACGCGTAAAGCTGAATTACTGAATACCTTTTTCCAAAGCTGTTTCACAGAGGAAGACCGCACTGCAGTTCCTTCTCGCACGAACGAAAAAATTGCTGACATCGAAATAGGTGTCCAAGGAATAGAAAAGCAACTGAAATCGCTCAACAGAGGAAAGTCCACTGGACCTGACGGGATACCAATTCGATTCTACACAGAGTACGCGAAAGAACTTGCCCCCCTTGTAACATCCGTGTACCGCAAGTCTCTAGAGGAATGGAAGATTCCAAATGGTTGGAAAAGAGCACAGGTAGTCCCAGTCTTCAAGAAGCGTCGTCGAGCAGATGCGCAAAACTATAGACCTATATCTCTGACATCGATCTGTTGTAGAATTTTAGAATATGTTTTTTGCTCGCGTATCATTTCTGGAAACCCAGAATCTACTCTGTAGGAATCAACATGGATTCCGGAAGCAGCTATCGTGTGAGACCCAACTCGTTTTATTTGTTCATGAAAACCGGAAAACATTAGATACAGGCTCCCAGGTAGATGCCATTTTCCTTGACTTCCGGAAGGCGTTCGATACAGTTCCTCTCTGTCGCCTGATAAACAAATTAAGAGCCTACGGAATATCAGACCAGCTGTGTGGCTGGATTGAAGAGTTTTTAGCAAACAGAACACAGCATGTTGTTATCAATGGAGAGACGTCTACAGTCGTTAAAGTAACCTCTGGCGTGCCACAGGGGAGTGTTATGATGGGATCATTGCTTTTCACAATGTATGTAAATGACCTAGTGGATAAAGTACCATGCGGTTTTTCGCGGATGATACTGTAGTATACAGAAAAGTAGCAGCATTAGAAAATTGCAGCGAAATGCAGGAAGATCTGCAGTGGATAGACACTTGGTGCAGGGAGTGGCAACTGACCCTTAACATAGACAAATATAATGTATTGCGAATACATAGGAACAAGGGTCCTTTATTGTATGATTATCTGATAGCAGAACAAACACTGGTAGCAGTTACTTCTGTAAAATATCTGGGAGTATGCGTGCGGAACGATTTGAAGTGGAATGATCATATAAAATTAACTGTTGGTAAGGCGGGTGCCAGGTTGAGATTTATTGGGAGAGTCCTTAGAAAATGTAGTCCATCAACAAAGGAGATGGCTTACAAAACACTTGTTCGACCTATACTTTAGTATTGTTCACCAGTGTGGGATCCGAACCAGGTCGGGTTAACAGAGGAGATAGAGAAGATCCAAAGAAGAGCGGAGCGTTTCGTCACAGGGTTATTTGGTAAACGTGATAGCGTTACGGAGATGTTTAGCAAAGTCAAGTGGCAGACTCTGCAAGAGAGGTGCTCTGCATCGCGGTGTAGCTTGCTGTCCATGTTTCGAGAGGGTGCGTTTCTGGATGAGGTATCGAATATATTTCTTCCCCCAACTTATACCTCCCGAAGAGATCACGAATGTAAAATTATATACAGACCATAAAACATTAAAGTCTTTAATCTCTTTCAAATTAACCCACGGACCTTTGGCAAGATGTCTGCAAGTATTGCAGGAGTATGACTTTTCAATCACATACATACCAGGACCTGAAAATATTCTAGCCGATGCATTGTCTCGTTCACCACAGAGAATGCCAGAGGACCAGAAAATCAACATTGGAGATGAGGAACGAATTATCCATTATCTAAAAAACGTACCATTCGAAAATTTTATCACAAATGCTTTAAAAAATATATCTGACGAACAAAACCAAGATCAGACCCCCCCTCAAGATTGAACACAAACTTACTCACAAAACAAACACAGAAATAAGAAAAACTTACATAGTAAAAGACAATATTTTATTTTTTAAACGTAATGATCATACTGCACAATGGTTAGCATGCATCCCTGACGAACTTGTTAATAAATTCATTTGGTATACCCACTTCAGCAGTGGACATTTGGACCAAAGAAATGCTATCTAAAAGTGAAACAAACAGTACACTTCCCAAATATGGAGCGACTTATTCGACACGTTCCTAAAAGTTGTAAATAATGCATACAGTCAAAACATGTGACATATCAGACTAGACCACCAATGTATTCTATTATTCCTGATAAATTAAGACAGATTGCTGCAACTGTTATTTACGGTACAATTCCACGAACATGGAAAGGCTTCACCTACATATTTGTTGTAATTGAACTAGCATCAAAATAGACTACACTTACACCCTTAAAGAAAGCCACTGGATTTACAATTAGTAAAGCATTTCAAAAGGACTTCATACAACAAGTTGGGCAAGTGAAAAGAATCATCTCAGATAATGGGCACCAATACAGATCAGTGCATTGGAAAGACACGTTAGACAAATTAAAAATCAAACCCACCTTAATTTCTAAATATAAACACAGTAGAAATCCGGACGAACATACCATGAAATATTTGGGAACACTTTGTAGACTATTTTGTAGAAAGAACCATTGTACTTGGGACCTATACCTACGAGACTTCAAGTGGTAATTAATGAGACACCACATAGTACCACGACTTATCCACCAATTACAGTATTAAAGAATATAGATCCACCAGAAAAAATTAAAAGAAATCATTAAATTTCCAGTTATTCCCCGAAATCAACACAGACAAATCGTCGCTTCTGCTTGCGAAACATTCGCTTAGCTGCAATGAAACGAAAGATCACTCAAGACGAGTCTGCCACAATGAAACACTTCATACTGGGCCAAATAGTGTTCGTAAAAACTCATCACCTTTCACATGAGAGCCAAAATAAATGCAGCAAATTGTTTGTAGTCTATAAAGGGCCAATGATAATTTCCAAGATCGCTCACGAAAATGCCGTAGAGGTAACGAACACTAAAACAGGTAAATGTAATGGCATCTACCAGGTGAGTCATTTAAAATAATGTGAATGAAAGGACGGTAGAGGAGAAGAAAGGAATAGAGGCAGAGGGGCACAGGAGACACCCTATCTTGTACTAATCACTAAATAAAAAAATAAATTAATAGATCAACAGAACAACATAAAAAAGGGGATACAAAACAGACTAACAATTTCTTGTAGTATTGAGTATCCTGCAACATGCACACAGATAAGAAATGACACACAACACATAAAAGGATGAAGAAGTGGTGGGACATAATTAGAATATATATATATATATACATATATATATATATATATATATATATATATATATATATATATATATATATATATATATATCAACCTAATAATTTTTGCCACTGTCAGAAAATTTTTTCATTATATAAAATCAGTGTTTTTTTGCAAATAACAATAGCAAATATACGTAAAACAAAAACTGTAAACATTTCTACACATCAGAGGGACATCGCCACCAACATCAATCGCCTGCTCCCTCAACACCAGATGCTTCGAGATAGCGACAGAGAGGGTACAGACATGTTGAGAAAGCACTTAGGGCAATGACAACAACATGAAGACCAATGCCACACTGGATATGCAGGTTGCAACCAGGTTGGACTTCAGAAGAACAACGGGCAGCATGGACATGTCATATGCCTCGATACTTCTACTTCATGGACAAGTGTGGGGAGAATCGTGATACGACAAGACTACAAAGAGGGTACAAGAAATAAACTCATCAACTTATATTTGGAAAGGCAGTCAGTGCCTACAAATCCTATATCCCTCCTACATTAAGATTCCCATTTTCCTAGCCCAAGAAGAACAGAAGAATACAAGAAAGAAGAGAAGAACAGAAGATGCAAGACGAAGAAGGGCAGAAGACAGCAAGATACCTTTCTCACCTATCCTATAAAAAAAATTGTTGTAAACGTCTTTCCATGAACTTTGAGGCATTGTAACTGCTACAACCACCTCGCTAAAAATAAACCTTGAATAGTCAAACAAATACAAACGAATGGCAAACGGAATATTAAGCGGTTCCAACAAACATTATCCAGAAATGGATTCAGCAAAATTAACATCACAATCGCTACCACATCACCAAATTGCCATACCGAACCAGGTGTGGAGTTCCAAGACGTCATGGCACATATATTGGGTGACGACCGTCGGTAATCATCAACTTACTACAATCATTGACATGCCATACCGCCCCAGGTGTGACAGCAAAGGAGTACCAAGACATCACCGTATACTCAGTAAACCCCACTCATCATCATCGGTTAAAAATACTACTTCATGATGACAACATCAACAAATAAGACCCAGCATCGCATGCTAGAGTGCTTCTCACATGATTTGTGACACCCATATAAATGAGTCGACGCCTTCCAGCACTTCCATAGGGATTGTCGAATAAAGAAACGGACAGCGTAGATTATAAAAATTAGATACATGCGAATAATACTTACCTTCCGTGTATTTGTAAAATTGATTATTTTATTAAATATGTAAAGTCCCTTATTTATATATACCTCAAAATTTTTGAGAAAGAAACTAAATTAGGATAGTGATACAACCTCTTATTTCCTTTATATGCAGAACTAGAAAAAGAATTATGTAGTACTTTCCTTCTGTAAAGAATGTTCATAAATACATTTTTGTTGCAATCATAACATTAGTACCAAGGATAGAATTAAGAGAAAAGCTTCTTCATTCTTTAAAGAAAACAGTGACACATAAAAGAAATAAGTAAACGAAACAAAGTGACACAACAGAGCTTTTGCGAATACTTACACAAAGCTAAACAAAAGAAAAGGAATAACCACACTAAGACATGACACACTGTACACTAACGAGTTTAGAAAAATTAATATTGTAAAAGCAACATTTGTAAATGAAAAAGAAAAAAGAGCCACGTAAAGGCAACGACAAAGAAAATCAAACTTCGTAATGTCTCTTACAATCTTGCTTGGCACATACTGTAAGGTGGCGTGGTCTCCTGACCCTCATTTCTTACATATTCCGTCCTCACAATCGTATTCTGCACATCAAGATGCTTCATTCAAACCGAAACTCAATAAGGTAGAGTAAATTTTGTATGAATTCGTGTAAGCGATATGCAAATCTAATAAGTAAATCGCAAGTGCACACCGAGGTTGAAAGAGCCGAGGCTGGCATACACAACATGATGGCCACAGGAATTTTCGTGCTAAAGAGGCAACCAGCCCGCTGGGAGGCCTCTCCCTTCAAAGGGGTGAGTCAGCACACACCTGGTTTGGCCAGAGCAACCGCCCTGAGAGAGGACAGCTTTTGCCAGATCGAAGGGATAACGACACCCGTGTTCGAGTTAAAAGCAAATTCCACTACACTGTGTGGGAGCACCCAGAAGACGCATTTTTTGACGGACTGACTGCGTAGCTACGGAGTTCTCACAGGAGGACAGTATACGCCTAATGGAGATGCTACATATCCCCGCGTTGGTCGACTTAAAGGAAACGTCATCCTCCCATTTAAAAGAGCAACGCTGTTTGGCGGAATATTTCTGACTCAAAGAGCCAGAGGAGTGAGGGAAGACAGCGAATGATATACCCCTGCAATTTTTCCAGGAAAAGGTGCCGTTCCGTTGTCGCTCTTGGAGCGGGAACACGTAACAAGAGCGAGTGCTCTCATACGTGCACGCAAACAGTGAGGAACAGAGTCTCTCGTCAGTACTTCACTGGGAGAGCACCTCTGTCGTTTGTGAATTGGAGTGATATTCTATATTGAGTCACTCGCGATTAAGCATTGTTCACTGTGTTGGCCGCCACACTTATTGTGCAGTGTGAACACGGACAGAGTACTAGCTAAACGCCTACCAGCGAATATTGAGTGGCATCGTGGTGGACTGGTTATATGACTGGTGTACCACGCCAATAGTTAGACTAGGGGCGGATGGGAGTCCTTGAAATCATCAAGGTGTAGGGAGAGTTTGAATGGCGAAGGTCAATCCAGGCAGAAAGAGATAGTTGTGATATTTGTCAGCATTCAACAGTCATCGCTGCTCACGGTATTGGGCGCTACAGCGTATGCGAGCCCCGTCTTTCCTCCTTAACAGTACACTACATTACATTTGTCACACGACAGCCTTGACCATACCTAGAAAAGTTATTCTAGTTGTGTAGGCGCGGCTCTCAGCCAGTTTTCCGAGTAAATAACATTCTAAAATAAAAGGGAGAAAAGAACCTTTCCATACTTTGTAACACAATAGCATTCCTATCCATAAGAGGCAATCTAATGTTCCGAAAAGAACCCGGAAATTTATTAATTTATAAGAAAAAGTTCACTTGATTTCTCAGAACTTTTTTGCAATAAATAATTTTTTCGTTCGTTTAATGTTTTTCTCACTCTAACTAGCAATTCTCCAGTACCTAAGTATTCCACTAGTTATGTAAGAATATCGAATATTTTTGTGTCTTGTCCTCACAGCAGATGACTCCAGAAGATATTTGTTGCTGAATGTTTTTCAAGCAGTTCTTTTTGGTACATTAGGAGCGTCTCTCTGACTTCTGTAATAGTGTGAGGTGGAAATTGTTTCTTGCAGGAGCCAAAGGGTACTTGTTGGATCAATCCATCGCGCAACTTGACAAAATACAAATGGCTCTGAGCACTTTGGGATTAACTTCTGAGGTCATTAGTCCCCCAGAACTTAGAACTACTTAAACCTAACTAACCTGAAGATATCACACACGTACATGCCCGAAGCAGGATTCGAACCTGCGGCCGTAGCGGTCCCGCGGCTGCAGACTGTAGCTCCTAAAACCGCTCGGCCACTCCGGCCGGCGACAAAATAAAACCCACACACTCACAATACTCATCTAATGCATACTGTACGATGATTTTGAACTTTGTCCACTGATCCTCAACACTATCTGTACTTGATATAAACCTTTTGTCTTGAGCCGTCAAGTACTCTGAAATCTGCTTCTTGTCACTTTTGCTAAACAGAAAAACCTTCCTAGCTTTTTTATATTTCTATTTATGGCTGAAATCATCAATGCTGTAAGCGCTGTATGATCGCTGATTCCCTGTTCTGCGTCAACTGTTTCAAATATTTCGGGTCTGTTTGTCACCAGAAGGTCTAATATGCTATTACCTCGAGTCGGTTCTCTGTTTAAATGCTCAAGGTAGTTTTAGACATAATGCACTTAAAGAGATTTCACTGGATTCTTTGTTCCTGCCACCTGTTATAAACGTTTGAGTCTCCCAGTCTAAATGTGGTAAATTAAAATCTCCACGCAAAACTATAAAATTGTCGGGAAATCTACTCGAAATATTTTCCAAATTTTCCTTTCGGTGCTCTACCACAACAGCTGCTGAGGCAGGGGGCCTATAGAGACATCCAGTTACCATGTTTGAGCCTGCTTTAAGCGTGACCTTCACCCAAATTATTTCACATTTCGGATCTCCGTCAATTTCCTTCGATACTATTGCACTTTTTATCGCTATAAACACGCCTCCCCTTCACTTTCCAGCCTGTCTCTGCGGTATACATTCCTATCTGAGTTTAGAATTTCATTACTGTTTACATCTGGTTTCAGCCACCTTTCTGCACCTAGTACTATGTGGGCGTTGTGACCGTTTATTAATGATAGCAGTTCTGGGACCTTTCTATAGACGCTACTGCAGTTTAGTATTAGCACATTAATATTGTTGTTCCCCGTTCCATTTTGCCTACTGCTACCTTGTCGCGTGTCAGGAGGCGTCTTGGCGGCCATAGGAAGGGAATTCTCTAACCTAAAAAGCCGATATGTGCACACCACTCGTACTCCGCTACTCTTGTAGCCGCTTCCTGCGTGTAGTGCACGCCTGACCTATTCAGGGGGGACCATACATTTCTCCACCCGATAGTGGAGACCGAGAAATATGCAACCTAGATCTCCGCAGAATCGTCTGAGCCTCTGGTTTAAGCCTTCCACTCGACTGCAAACCAGAGGACCGCGATCGGTTCTAGGAACGACACTATAAATAGTTAGCTCAGATTCCTCCCCGCGAGCGAGGAATTCCGCCTTCACCAACTCCGCCAGCCGCCTGTATGAACTGCGGATGACCTCTGAACCCAGACGGCCGGAGTCATTGGTGCCGACATCAATAATTTGCAGTCGGGTGAACCCAGTGCTCTCTATCGCCGCCGGCAGGGCCTCCCCCACATCTCGGATGAGACCCCCCGGCAAGCAGACAGAGTGAGCACTGGCCTTCTTCACCGACTTTTCCGCTATTTCCCTAAGGGGCTCCATCACCCGCCTAACATTGGAGCTCCCAATCACTAATAAAGCCCTCCCCCCGTGTGCCTGCTCGGACCTTGCTGAAGGAGCGGCCACACGTCTACTCACAGGCAGAGCGTGCGACGCCACACGGCCAGCCTCCACATTGGGACTCCGTCTCGTGCGACGCGAACGCTGCTGAACCCGCCACTCCCCTCGGGGAGAGGGTGGCCCAACCGCGCCTGGTACCCGCGAAGATGTCTCGACAGCAGGGACCGTGTGTGAAGCATGTAACACCTGGGGTGTACCATGTGAGGCACCAGACTCAACACTGCAGCTACACTCCGAGGCAGCAGTCTGAAGACGGCTGACCGTGGCCATCTGCAGGTTCAGCTGTTCGCGAACAGTGGCCAGCTCCTCCTGCGTCCGTACACAGAAGTCACACATCCTATCCATCCTAATAAATCAACAATTAAGTATGTTGTTGTTGTTGTTGTGGTCTTCAGTCCTGAGACTGGTTTGATGCAGCTCTCCATGCTACTCTATCCTGTGCAAGCTTTTTCATCTCCCAGTACCTACTGCAACCTACATCCTTCTGAATCTGCTTAGTGTATTCATCTCTTGGTCTCCCTCTACGATTTTTACCCTCCACGCTGCCCTCCAATACTAAATTGGTGATCCCTTGATGCCTCAGAACATGTCCTACCAACCGATCCCTTCTTCTGGTCAAGTTGTGCCACAAACTTCTCTTCTCCCCAATCCTATTCAATACTTCCTCATTAGTTATGTGATCTACCCATCTAATCTTCAGCATTCTTCTGTAGCACCACATTTCGAAAGCTTCTATTCTCTTCTTGTCCAAACTATTTATCGTCCATGTTTCACTTCCATACATGGCTACACTCCATACGAATACTTTCAGAAATGACTTCCTGACACTTAAATCAATACTGGATGTTAACAAATTTCTCTTCTTCAGAAACGCTTTCCTTGCCATTGCCAGCCTACATTTTATATCCTCTCTACTTCGACCATCATCAGTTATTTTGCTCCCCAAATAGCAAAACTCCTTTACTACTTTAAGTGCCTCATTTCCTAATCTAATTCCCTCAGCATCACCCGACTTAATTAGGCTACATTCCATTATCCTTGTTTTGCTTTTGTTGATGTTCATCTTATATCCTCCTTTCAAGACACTGTCCATTCCATTCAACTGCTCTTCCAAGTCCTTTGCTGTCTCTGACAGAATTACAATGTCATCGGCGAACCTCAAAGTTTTTATTTCTTCTCCATGAATTTTAATACCTACTCCGAATTTTTCTTTTGTTTCCTTTACTGCTTCCTCAATATACAGATTGAACAACATCGGGGAGAGGCTACAACCCTGTCTTACTCCCTTCCCAACCACTGCTTCCCTTTCATGTCCCTCGACTCTTATAACTGCCATCTGGTTTCTGTACAAATTGTAAATAGCCTTTCGCTCCCTGTAATTTACCCCTGCCACCTTTAGAATTTGAAAGAGAGTATTCCAGTCAACATTGTCAAAAGCTTTCTCTAAGTCTACAAATGCTAGAAACGTAGGTTTGCCTTTCCTTAATCTTTCTTCTAAGATAAGTCGTAAGGTCAGTATTGCCTCACGTGTTCCAGTGTTTCTACGGAATCCAAACTGATCTTCCCCGAGGTTGGCTTCTACTAGTTTTTCCATTCGTCTGTAAAGAATTCGTGTTAGTATTTTGCAGCTGTGACTTATTAAGCTGATAGTTCGGTAATTCTCACATCTGTCAACACCTGCTTTCTTTGGGATTGGAATTATTATATTCTTCTTGAAGTCTGAGGGTATTTCGCCTGTTTCATACATCTTGCTCACCAGATGGTACAGTTTTGTCAGGACTGGCTCTCCCACGGCCGTCAGTAGTTCCAATGGAATATTGTCTACTCCGGGGGCCTTCTTTCGACTCAGGTCTTTCAGTGCTCTGTCAAACTCTTCGCGCAGTATCGTATCTCCCATTTCATCTTCATCTACATCCTCTTCCATTTCCATAATATTGTCATCAAGTACATCGCCCTTGTATAGACCCTTGTATAGTAGTCAACTTTTAACTAGACTGCTAATTCACTAAAGGCGGCTGATAACTGACTAAACTGTGGTTACTAGACACTTCTTCTTGGAAACAATGAAAATAAGCACTGTCTCTGGACTGTATTGAAAACAAACATGAAATATATGGAACACTATCACTAGTACACAAAAATTAAAGCAAAAACATACGGAAAAAGAAGTGACAAGTAAGAAAAACACAGTTAATACTTAAATTTACGTAGCTTGCTGCACAGGAAATGTGAATCAGACGGCAGATACGGGGAAGTGGCGATTTACGATGGTTGATACTGGATAGCACCACGCACTAACATTTTGTTGAAGCGTTGCTTTAGTTCAAGTTGGGCGCTGACAGCAGCGAGCGGCACCCATTACTTGTTCCTGTGAAAGCGGCGACCGGAAGAAGGGAGCTTAGAAAGAACGCCGCTTCATGTTTTACTGCTCTAAAGAGACCGGAGCGGAGACAGCGGAGTCCGCCGCTGGTGAGGCCGGTGAGCGGATGTGAGACTCACTCCTACCACTAAAAAATCTGAGAAAACAACCGGACGGTGGGAGCCCGGGGTGGAGAGCGATAACATTTTTAAAAGGAAGGAGGCATCCTTTTAGTAAAAAGGAATGCGTGGGATCATGAAAGACGGACGCGAGTTGATCGTTGGCAGACCTACTCACGTGAGACAGTGAGCCACGTTTCCTGCAAGAAAGCAGGGAAGTCAATTTGATTGGTGGAGTCCGTAGTCACAGGAAGAGTTCTGGAGTGTTCTAGAACAGTGATCTATACGGTGTATTAACTGCGGGACATCCGATATATGATCCGTGGAGTGGGAGGAGCGCGTTTCCGGTGCAGGGAGAGCACGCAGAACCTCTCTGGAAACTAGCGTACGGCGTGAAGGTGGACTCTCTTGCCAGTGTCGAGAGAGGACACAAGTCGCAGCGAGTTACTTGGAGAATTTTCTGACCGTAGTGTCAGTGAAGGGAGTCAGTATCACCCTACCTGGTGTGTCAGTCTAATAAACGAGGGCCCTACTTTGTGGAATGTCACAGATGGTCTCCTAATCTCCAAGCTAGAGTAACAGTGGGATCTAACATTCGGTACTAATTTTATACTTTCTGTTTTTCTGTTCTTTGAAAATAAATAATCTGACTGTATCCAGTTGTATTAGTTGTAGTAGGATATCTACTCACCGTCACTGACGTCCTAATTAAACTGGAGTAGAATATCAGCACGACTAGGTACCTCATCTAAGACATCCCTCTACGTGTAGGTTGTCCATGGCAAGGTCGTTTAATTCATTTAGAGGAGTGATACACTACTGGAGATTAAAATTGCTACACCACGAAGATGGCGTTCCAGAGACGCGAGATTTAACCGAGAAGAAGAAGATGCTGTGAAATGCAAATGATTAGCTTTTCAGAGCATTCACACAAAGTTGGCGCCGGTGGCGACACGTACAACGTGCTGACATGCGGAAAGTTTCCAACCGATTTCTCATACACAAAAAGCATTTGACCGGCGTTGTCTGGTGAAACGTTGTTGTGATGCCTCGTGTAACGAGGAGAAATGTGTACCATCACGTTTCCGACTTTGATAATGGTCGGATTGTAGCCTATCGCGATTGCGGTTTATCGTATCGCGACATTGCTGCTCGCGTTGATCGAGATCCAGTGACTGTTAGCAGAATATGGAATCGGTGGGTTCAGGAGGGTAATATGGAACGCCGTGCTGGATCCCAACGGCCTCGTATCACTAGCAGTCGAGATGACAGGCATCTTATCCGCATGGCTGTAACGAATCGCGCAGTCACGTCTCGATCCCTGAGTAACACAACAACCATCTGCACGAACAGTTCGACGACGTTTGCAGCAGCATGGACTATCAGCTCGGAGACCATGGCTGCGGTTACCCTTGACGCTGCATCACACACAGGAGCGCCTACGATGGTGTACTCAACGACGAACCTGGGTGCACGAATGGCAAAACATCATGTTTTCGATTGAATCCAGGTTCTGTTTACAGCATCTTGATGGTCGCATCCGTGTTTGGCAACATCGCGGTGAACGCACACTGGAAGCGTGCATTCGTCGTCGCCATACCGATGTATCACCCGGCGTGATTCTATGGGGTGCCATTAGTTACACGTCTCGGTCACCTCTTATTCGCATTGACGGCACTTTGAACAGTGGACGTTACATTTCAGATGTGTTACGACCCGTGGCTTTACCCTTCATTCGATCCCCGCGAAACCCTACATTTCAGCAGGATAATACACGACCGCATGTTGCAGGTCCTGTACGGGGCTTTCTGGATACAGAAAATGTTCGACTGCTGCGCTGGCCAGCACATTCTCCAGATCTCTCACCAACTGAAAACGTCTGGTCAATGGTGGCCGAGCAACTGGCTCGTCACAATACGCGTCACTACTCTTGGTGAACTGTGGTATCGTGTTGAAGCTGCATGGGCAACTGTACCTGTACACGTCATCCAAGCTCTGACTCAATGCCCAGGCGTATCAAGGCCGTTATTACGGGCAGAGGTGGTTGTTCTGGGTACTGATTTCTCGGGATCTATGCACCCAAATTTCGTGAAAATGTAATCCCATGTCAGTTGTAGTATAATATATTTATCCAGTGAATACCCGTTTATCATCTACATTTCTTCTTGGTGTAGCAATTTCAATGGCCAGTAGTGTATTTACGTTGCGGGCACATCAGGCAGCCACACATACTCGCACCATATGTACACAACAACACTCCGGGGTTCAAATAGTCGTACCTTAATTCCCTAACATACTAAGTCATATGCACTCAAGATACCCCAAAATACCACATAATTATGAATCATAGTTATAATGCATGCACTGCGCAGGAGAACCAGGCAGTTCTAATCAAGGACATCTAAGCACGAAATCCCAGTCAAAAATACCTTACAGCGCTAAGTAAATCAGTACCACAACAACGCTCTCTTATTAATACGCGGTTAGGTTCAAAACACAGGAAGCATTCATCAGGAAATCATCGTCGATTCAGTTAAACATAATCAGTTCACCATTAGACAATCATACACTCATACTAACGTACACACACGGTCAGGCATATCATCTCACTTACCACCAAATGAAGTTCAAAGTGACCCCTACCTTTTGTGATCCCACAGTTATCAATAATCCACTTCGCTACTGAAATTCACACCAACCAGTCTACCGTTACTCAACATGTGTCATCAGTGACCTTCAGGCTGCGTTTCGTGTTTGCAAATCGCTATGTTGGTGCCTTACGAATCTTCAAATGCCAGATGGTTGAACTACGTAGTAAGTGGCATTTTCCAGGACTACCCATCTTCAGGTGTCGATAATTAACATTAGCTCGTAATAGCAAACTTCCGGATCTTGTTAGAACTTCAAATCACGTCACAATATGGCCTCACATAAAATCAAAATTTTTAGTCCCTCTTCAGTCACACGTTTACAAAATCAAAGTATCCTTGACGTATAAATGAAGCAGACGGTTACTTCGTAGACGGGGTCACACACTTCCTATTCTGTTTCCCTAACACTTCTGTTATGCCTCTTGCATCAGTAAATTCAATAGAATACGAACATAATCAACCCTTGGAACGAAACTCTTGTTTTAGGTCGGCAAGAACATCCACCTCCATATGAAGATTCTTCTCATAAATACAGACTTATCATTAGACACTGGCAATATTTATCAACTCACTGTGGCGAACCTCTTTCTTCAAGTCGACAAACTACATACATCTACACATGAACATCATTCTGGGGCTTACAGATGCTCAACGTCGTGGTTATCAGTGCAACATCATTCTCCTAGGTGCAGTCTTCTCACTAAACACCGACAAAAAATTAATTAACTCAACTACAATGACCTCTGGGACAAACATCAGTCTTGGGTAACGCTTGCAGGCTGCTGCCCAACTGCACTCACCAACTTTGAACGAAAAATTATCCCATAACGTCTCCACGTAGAGAAACTAACAATACAATCCTTTTATCTATGTTTATAGGGAATCCAATAACCCACTTTGAAAAATTCACTTCAAACAACCATTTTACAAATTTTCATTATACCGTCACAACCTGTACAGTATCAATCAAGACAACAGAAAATTACCTTATTGGAATAGAGACCAGCTCCTCTGAACTTCGTAACGATTACTTCCCTAATATTACAATGGAGCACTATATTAAAATTTTCGCCCAGGAAGTCCACACAAAATTACACTCATAATCTATAATTTCCATTCATTAGAGATCACAGTTTCTTTACACAATCAAAACCTCAAACAGTGTGCAGAACTACACACATACATGATACCAGATACACAACATGAATTCATGAGAAAACAGTGCACCAAACGAAATCAAAAGTCCCAAAATTACTGTGCGCCTTCACTCCGTATAAACCATCTCCGCAGATAACCTCAGCATCAATCACATTATCATAACAGAACAATTTTGCCACTCAAATAACTAAAATACGAAACAAATTGAAGAATCCCTTCCCTACTGACAACAACCATTTATATTGTTGAAGAATACCATAGTCAACACTTTTTTGTAAATAAAAAAGCCTTCTCTTGCCGCACTGCATTTTATTCTGCCAGACGCGTAGATAATAACACAATTCACTTCTCACTTTTTATGTAACTGGTTACCTACAGTTTCCGCGTTTTTAGTTGGCATCTGAATTTTCTCTCATCTGGTCACCTGCTGGAGTAGGACTACCGCTCTACTTACGAAACACAAAGCGTGTCTTCCCACTTGGGGAAGAAAAATGTTCGAAACAAAAAAATATGCATATGTTTCGTAAATAGAGTGGTAGTGCGACCTCCAGCATGTAACTAGATGAGAGGAAACGCAGATGCCAAGTGAAAACGCGAAGTACTGTAATTAAACACTTATTTACATAAAAGCGAGGAGTGAACTATTTTATAATCTAAACAGATGTGTCATAACTGTATCGTTATAGACCCCACGGATGATGTCTTATAGTGAAAAAAGGCAAAACGCGCCTTGAAGAATGAAATACATTGCAGCAAGAGCAGGAGATTTTATTTTCAAAACTAATATTTGTGTACTTTCTTCGAAGGATAGCCATGCAAACAATCTCGCTAATACTACAATTAAGCCTGCCTGGTTATCCGTACAAAATTTGCTGATTAATGTATGAATAACAGATACTGCATATTCCTTGTATAATTGACACACTAATGGCTGCTATCTCAGAATCTCACTCCTCTAATCCATTAGCGCGTTGTCTTGTTCAAGAGGTTGGTTTCCTTGCCGAATGTTTCTTGGATTATCAGTGCGTAATTCAACACCTGGTGAAACTGCAATCGTGTTATTACCTATTGTTTTATTTCCATACAGGTTACCATTGCCGTAATTCGGCTCATTCCAGTTTTTTCGATTCCGTCCATTCTCATCATTCCTGTCATTCCGTCTATTCCAATTCTCCCTAAGCGGTCTTTCCCGTGGTGGACTCTTTCTCCGCTCGCAACAACTAGTATTACTCCAACTCCGCCCACTATGATAACAGGGCCGGTACCGTGTGACGGATTTGTCTCTATCACACGTCCCTTGTGCCAGTCTTTACTGCGGCTCCTGTTACGAGGCGATTCATAGAAATAATTCTGTCGTCGCTAATTATTTCGTACCGATTATACGCCCATCACATTCCACTTCCTGTAATAACGTTTTAAAAGTTTCAAGCTGTTCTAGGCGCTTCAGTCCGGAACCGCGCGACTGCTACGGTCGCAGGTTCGAATCCTGCCTCGGGCATGGATGTATGTGATGTCCTTAGATTAGTTAGGTTTAAGTAGTTCTAAGTTCTAGGGGACTGATGACCGCAGATGTTAAGTCCCATAGTGCTCAGAGCCATTTGAACCATTTAAAAGTTTCAACATCGTCGTTGCATCTTCCCGCTAGGATGATGTGTCTGAGGTACACAGGCAGTTTGTGACACAAATTGTAATTAATTCTGAAGGACTATATGGGTTGTGCAGAAACTGCTTCTTTCGTAACATCTGTTCGAAGAACATTGCTGAGGTCGAATACCCGGAATGCTGATAATCTGGCATGATTATGATTCTGAGTTTCACACGATCTTGCGCGTCCTCCAAACGATATGCGGACTAGGGTTCTCGGAATAGTTCCCTGTACGTGGTGTACTACTGCTTGATAAATCTCATTCTAAGTGGCGATTCGTTTTCCAACTAACCGCAAATAAATTCAGTTCGGAAAAAATGGGCTTTGGAGGTGGTTAGGAAAAAGCAAACTGCTCGAGCCAACCCGTGGGATGAATGCCGTTGACTACGTCGGGAGAAACCTCAGACTTTCACTCTGACAAACAGTGCTTCCAGTCGTACCCTTGCGTCTCTTGTCGGGATGAAAACCGTTGGAAATATCTATTACTATTTCTTCCCCATAGCATTCAGTATTTTTCTGGCTTACCTTTCCACTTAGCTTCAAGCCCGGAGTCGCACTGATCTGCTCCATAACACATTCGAACGTTTCGTTATCGCAATAGGAACCCGATCACTGTTTGTATACGTACTCGCAAGTTCCTTCACACTTTCCGCTAGCTGTTCTATCTCTCCTTTCAGTTTTAAATTTTGTTCCTCCTTGTTTAGCCTTAAAGACTATAATTTAATTTCTAGTTCCTATGTTGATAAGCAGGGGATTGTAATCTGTTCCCTGCCTTTAGTTTGATCCATTCGTACTCCCTCTACGTCCGCTGTGCGGCCCCATCTTGCTCCTCAACTTCTTAACTTTATTTGTCTCACTCCTATGCTTTCGGTTCTCTTCCCTCTCCTTAAAAATTTAGTCTGCTGTTCCTCCCCAAAGTCTTCCGGTAGTTGAATACTTAGTGCTCCAAAGCTCTCGTCAAAGTTTCCAGTCATCTCTTCAAATTTCTTGTTTATATTGTCTTTCTGAATTTTACTTTTTTCTGCCCGAGTTTTTCTCTGTTCGGCCAGAATTTTATTTTACTCTTCCTTTTCTCAACAGTTTTTTGTTTTGCCTATCACTTTGTTCAGTCCGAGTTTTATTTTGTTCTTCCCTTTCATTCAGTTTATTCCAAAGTAGCATTAGAAGATTCCCCGAATTCGGAGAAAGAACGATATCACTTAAATCGTTACTGCAGCTTCGTGATTCGTCTTGTGCACTACTGGGATCCACTGTCGCGCACGTACAAAAAATATCACTATCTCTAGTAGCGTTATCAGTAGCTCGCTCAGAAGAAAATGCAACAGCTCTTTGTTCAGAGTCCGCAATCTCAGATATGAAATTAAAACATTATAGTGACCCTGCATTGTGATCAGTCGTATCTTCTATTCCCAATTGCGTCGAATTTTCTTTAATATTACCCTTTGCTCCCCAAGATATACTTTTGGATCTACTTCGTGTCGATATTTTCCGAAACTAACACGTACGCACACAGTCATTTAAATTTAGCGATCGGAACACAAAATAATCAGAGGCGTTTTTCTGTCCTCCCACTACTGACCCCACAAATCACACGATACACAAAAGAAATATATGAAGCATAATTGTTTGTCACTATATATATGTATTTTGTTCCGTCCGTACCGCCTGTAGATCCCGCTGTCCTCAAATTCTTCATTCAACTAATTATATGTATATATCGCTACGAAGTCTTTCGCGACGTATTTCTTGAATAAAAATCTCTCGGTGTACATGCCGCGTCAATTCAGGATTAAACTCCAAGCTTTCGACCACTACCTCCATGGTCGTCGTCAGGGCTAAAACTGACTGTCGTGAACTAGCGAGGTTCCCACTTTTAAATGCAAAGGACGGCTTCTGATTGGCTGGAATAAGTCATAGCAACAGCGATATGGCGCGTAGTGAAGTGGTGCCCTCTACTTCCATAGATGTAGTTTCTACCCCGCTTTGCTCGCAGCGCCATCCCTTGAATCAGGAGGTAAAGTGCGGGAAGTTTTTCTCTGCGATTTTTCTTTATCCAGTGCACTCTTCCAAGTGTTACTAAGTGCATAGCCGTCGTCTCTGTTACAGTTATTATCGCTAAGTCTAATTTCGAATGCTTCCCGGATCACAGAGTCCCAGTAATTCGACGCGTGGGCTATTACTCTGGTTTCTTCAAATAAAATCTTATGCTTGTTAAGCACGCTATGTTCAGCCACCGCAGATTTTTCCAAATACCTGCATTTCAGGTGGCGCTGGTGCTCGATGCAGCGGTCGGAAACGGTTCTTACAGACTGGCCCACGTAATTCTTGCCGCATTCGCAAGGAATAGTATAAATTCACGGCACTCTTAAGCCGAGACTATCTTTGACTGATCTCAACATTTACCTTATGATTCAAGGGATGGCGCTGCAAGCAACGCGGGGTAGAAACTACATCAATGGAAGTAGAGGGCACCGCTTCACTACGCGCCATATCGCTGTGGCTATGACGTATTCCAGCCAATCAGAAGCCGTCCTTGGCATATAAAATTGGGAACCTCGCTAGTTCACGACAGTCAGTTTCATCCCTGACGACGACCATGGAGGTAGTAGTCGAAAGCTTGGAGTTTTATCCTGAATTGACGCGGCATATACACCGAGAGATTTTTATTCATATGTATATATCTATATATATTAGTTAAGAGTGTGAGGACAATGGGGACGTCGTACAGCGGGATCTATAGGCGCTACGGACGGACATACGAGGTATGTTCACAAAGTAAGTTCCGTTTGGTCATATAAAACAAACATGTACAGATACAGAAAAATATTTATTTTACAAAAATCTAAAACTGTTAAACTACTTTTCTACATAGCTTTCGAAATTTTGTAGGCACTTGTCATAGCGTAGCACAAGTGTTTGTATGCCTTCTTCATAGAAGGCTGCTGCCTGTGTATTCAACCATATGGTAACTTGTTCTTTCAGCTCGTCTTCATCGTTGAAGTGTTGACCACCACGACAGATTTTAGGTGTAAGAAGAGATGAAAATTGCTATGAGGGAGGTTCCGGCTGTACGGAGGATCAGCAAGCGCGTCACAGTGAAATTCCCGTAAGAGTTGTCTGGTCACATTCGCCGTGTGAGGTCGGGCATTATCGTGGAAAAAAACACCTTTTGACAGTAATCCTCGGCGCTTGTTCTGTATTGCGCGGCGCAATTTCTTAACGGTCTCGCAGTAACCATGTGCATTGAGTGTTTGGACTCGTGATAAGAAATCAATCAGCAAAATGGCTTTTATGTCCAAAAAAACGGTGCACATGACTTTTCGAGGTGTCAAGATTTCCTTAGGCTTAACCATAGTTGTGGTTGAAGTGTGCCTCCATTCCACTGATTGACGTTTTGTTTCAGGGGTGTCATACGATACCCAAGTTTCATCCCCCGTGAATATTCGAGAAAGAAAACAATCGCCTTCTTCATTGTAGCGTGTCAAAAACTGAAGTGCACTGCCCATCCATTGTTTTTTGTGTTGTTCTGTAAGAATTTTAGGTGATGTGTTGGCAGAAGAGCCAACACCGTGTTGCTAGAGGAGGCCGAAATGCACGCGTTTAAGCTCACGCAGACTGGCGTGACGTCTGGAAAAAGGTAAAGTAGTTGAGTCTAGTAAGAAAAGAACGTAGTTGCTGGAATACTTAACTTTAATCCATAATTGGAGAACATCGCTCTTGTTGATACATGAATTATAATCTCAATATAAACTTGTAATGACGCCTTGCTAGGTCGAAGCAAATGACGTAGCTGAAGGCTATGCTAACTATCGTCTCGGCAAATGAGAGCGTATTTGTCAGTGATCCATTGCTAGCAAAGTCGGCTGTACAACTGGGCGAGTGCTAGGAAGTCTCTCTAGACCTGCCGTGTGGCGGCGCTCGGTCTGCAATCACTGATAGTGGCGACACGCGGGTCCGACGTATACTAACGGACCGCGGCCGATTTAAAGGCTACCACCTAGCAAGTGTGGTGTCTGGCGGTGACACCACAGGTACAGCCCTCTTGAATAACAACTTCAGCGTTAGCCACTTCGTTAGTGACGCATTGTACCCTCTATCATTAGCTATCTCTATGTAGCACAGACTCGTGTTTGACTAATCTGAAGAAGACTAATTACTCTGTATGTCGCCCTTTTCTTACGACACATCTATCCAAGTTCTGTATTTGTTTTGCTTGTAATAAAACTCATCAATACGAGTTGTTTGATTGTTTGTCTAGCGAACCGAATGTGCAGTATTCCTAGACACAAAAATTTTAATGTGTCATTTCTACCGTTTTCCGGTTCCTGTATAAATCGACAAAATTAAGCTTAAATAGACAACAAATATGATATACAACATCAGTTATCATTATTGAAAATGTTTTGACCACTTATATATATTAGTAAAACATACAACAAGACACATCAAAGGTATGAAGATTGAAAACTGAAATGCATGATATACGAATATTGATTTCAGGACTGTCATGCAACCATCAGCCGTGTCAATAAAAACCACATAAAATGGAATGCTAAAATAATATTACGACATGAAGTACCAGGTCTCACATTGTGGTAATTAGAATAGCCCTCATTGATAAATGCGCTACGTCATGTTGTACATGGTTGTAAATGTAACGAAATGTGCTGAAGACAGAGAATTTGTCTCAGTATATAAATACTGATAAATGGGAACCGAAATACAGAATCCATAAATATAATAATGGAATACAGAAAACCAACCCAAGCACTGTAACTGAATCGTGAAGAATTGCTATAACTATTAAAAAGGCTACGAAGTCAGAAGCGAACTTTGCATTTAGGCCAAATTAAGTGTGGAAGATGGCAAATTTTTTTATCTTATTTTATTTCTTGTAGTATGTAGCTATGATCCATATGCCCTGTTACAAGCCCTTCGTATCGACCAAAAACGAAATTTAAGAAAGAATGTATCAAAGCTATAAAACACAAGAAAATGTAAAACTAGAAGTATCAATAAAGCAAAGTCTCAAGCTGTGTATGCTTGCGTAGAAGCATAGAGGAAGTGAACTTATAAACTTAGTCAACCCTTACAGCAAGTACCCCAATATATTATAATATGAGAATTATTGTTGTAAAATGACGTCAATCATTACAAGCTCTAATAACACAGAATAAAGTAGTTTTGAAAAACAACATATGTTAAAATAATGGGAATAGATCCTCAACAAAATATGACTGTGTGAACAAAGGACCAAAAGAAACTGAATAATACGAATAAGATAGGATGTAAAACACAAATGAGTGAGACGAGACAAGAACGACCACATAGAAAACATGTGAAATTAAGAAAATGGATGATGTGGCAAAGCAGTCAAGATCTACAGAAGATGACTCAAACCATGGAAACCAATAAAAAACATTTACCCGTCAGCTCGTCAAAATTATACCTAAAAGTTAATGATGAAAACACATAAGGCTATGATAAAAAGGTTGAGAGCCGAAAGAGTGAAATGAAGTAACACACTGATGGCATGCACACCCGAATCATAAAACCCATTGATAAGCTAAACAAAGCCTGAAGATGACCTGCCAGTCAGGCTGCTGCGCTACATAAACAAATAAATTAAAGTAAGGCCTTATACTAAGAAAGTAACCACCACCACATCGCGACAGTTATCGCCAAAACTACCATAGCGCCAAAAAGGTTAGTAACGAGATCAAATGTTATTACGGATGCAAAGTTAATGGCACAGCAAGATGTATTTTTTCTCTGTTTGCTTTCTGTAGTCTGTTAACTTTTCAACTGTATACAAGAATAGTTGATATCCCAAAAAGCAATAGTAAGGCAGCAATATTTTGCCTCCGTGCATGTGTTACAATATCAGTTCGCTGGCATATTTTATTCTACATCTACATCTACATCTACACTTCACAAGCCACCTGACGGTGTGTGGCGGAGGGTACCTCGAATATCTGGCGGTTACACCACATTAGGTACCCAGCGTGAGAAAAGTTTTCGAAATTTCAGTATTTCAGTAATAATTTCATGAATTAGTAGTCGTGAGATTTGCGGAACTTCCATAGCAAGTGCAAACTTACCGTTATGCTTAATCTTCTCTTCAATTGTGTGAACCAGTTCATCAGTAACCACAGACAGGCGACCACTTCGTTCTTCATCGTGCACTTGATCACGTCTTTCATTTAACAGTGTGACCCATCTTGTAACCTTTGAATCACTCATAGCATTTTGTCCGTAAACCTCGCAGATTTGCTGATGAATCTCCTTTGGTTCAACTTTTTTTTGCATTTAGAAAGCTTATCACATATCTGATTTCACACGCGGTGGCATTTTCAGTTACGGCTGACACTATAAAGAAGCACGACATAGAATACGCCGGTAGCTGCGATCTGAAAATGGCCTACATGTCTTCTTCTTGAGTCAGAGTAACTGCCGCGCATCCGATCGTAGCCCTGCCACGGATAGAAATAGAAATGAAGAAATGAAACTTACTTTCTGGACGACCCTTGTACTTTTTTTTTTTTTTTTTTTTTTTTTTTTTTTTTTTTTTTTTTTTTTTGGTCATCAGTCTACTGACTGGTTTGATGCGGCCCGCCACGAATTCCATTCCTGTGCTAACCTCTTCATTTCCGAGTAGCACTTGCAATCTACGTCCTCAATTATTTGCTTGACGTATTCCAATCTCTGTCTTCCTCTACAGTTTTTGCCCTCTACAGCTCCCTCTGGTACCATGGAAGTCATTCCCTCATGTCTTAACTGATATCCTACGATCCTGTCCCTTCTCCCTATCATTGTTTTCCACATATTCCTTTCCTCTCCGACTCTGCATAGAACCTCCTCATTCCTTACCTTATCAGTCCACCTAATTTTCAACATTCGTCTATAGCACTACATCTCAAATGCTTCGATTCTCTTCTGTTCCGGTTTTCCCACAGTCCATATTTCACTACCATACAATGCTGTACTCCAGACGTACATCCTCAGAAATTTCTTCCTCAAATTAAGGCCGGTATTTGATATTAGTAGACTTCTCTTGGCCAGAAATGCCTTTTTTGCCATAGCGAGTCTGCTTTTGATGTCCTCCTTGCTCCGTCTGTCATTGGTTATTTTACTGCCTAGGTAGCAGAGTTCCTTAACTTCATTGACTTCGTGACCATCAATCCTGATGTTAAGTTTCTCGCTGTTCTCATATCTACTACCTCTCATTACATTCGTCTTTCTCCGATTTTCTCTCAAACCATACTGTGTACTCATTAGACTGTTCATTCCGTTCAGCAGATCATTTAATTCTTCTTCACTTTCACTCAGGATAGCAATGTCATCAGCGAATCGTATCATTGATATCCTTTCACCTTGTATTTTAATTGCACTCCTGAACATTTCTTTTATTTCCATTATTGCTTCTTCGATGTACAGATTGAAAAGTAGGGGCCTTGTCTTACACCCTTCTTAATACGAGCACTTCGTTCTTGATCGTCCACTCTTATTATTCCCTCTTGGTTGTTGTACATATTGTATATGACCCGTCTCTCCCTATAGCTTACCCCTACTTTTTTCAGAATCTCGAACAGCTTGCACCATTTTATATTGTCGAACGCTATTTCCAGGTCATCAAATCCTATGAAAGTGCCTTGATTTTTCTTTAGCCTTGCTTCCATTATTAGCCGTAACGTCAGAATTGCCTGTCTCGTCCCTTTACTTTTCCTAAAGCCAGACTGAACGTCACCTAGCGCATTCTCAATTTTCTTTTCCATTCTTCTGTATATTATTCTTGTAAGCAGCTTCGATGCATGAGCTGTTAAGCTGATTGGGCGATAATTCTCGCACTTGTCAGCTCTTGCCGTCTTCGATATTGTGTGGATGATGCTTTTCCGAATGTCAGATGGTATGTCGCCGGACTCATATATTCTACACACCAACGTGAATAGTCGTTTTGTTGCCACTTCCCCAAATGATATTAGAAATTCTGATGGAGTGTTATCTATCCCTTCTGCCTATTTTGACCGTAAGTCCTCCAAAGCTCTTTTAAACTCCGATTCTAATACTGGATCCCCTATCTCTTCTAAATCGACTCCTGTTTCTTCTTCTATCATATCAGACAAATCTTCACCCTCATAGAGGCTTTCAATGTATTCTTTCCACTTATCTGCCCTGTCCTCTGCAGTTAACAGTGGAATTCCCGTTGCACTCTTAATGTTACCACCGTTGCTTTTAATGTCACCAAAGGTTGTTTTGACTTTCCTGTATGCTGAGTCTGTCCTTCCGACAATCATATCTTTTTCGATGTCTTCAGATTTTTCCTGCAGCCATTTCGTCTTAGCTTCCCTGCACTTCCCATTTACTTCATTCCTCAGCGACTTGTATTTCTGTATTCCTGATTTTCCCGGAACATGTTTGTACTTCCTCCTTTCATCAATCAACTGAAGTATTTCATCTGTTACCCATGGTTTCTTCGCAGCTACCTTCTTTGTACCTATGTTTTCCTTCCCAACTTCTGTGATGGCCCTTTTTAGAGATGTCCATTCCTCTTCAAGTGTACTGCCTACTGCGCTATTCCTTATTGCTGTATCTATAGCGTTAGAGAACTTCAAACGTATCTCGTCATTCCTTAGTACTTCCGTATCCCACTTCTTTGCGTATTGATTCTTCCTGACTAATATCTTGAACTTCAGCCTACTCTTCATCACTATTATATTGTGATCTGAGTCTATATCTGCTCCTGGGTACGCCTTACAGTCCAGTATCTGATTTCGGAATCTCTGTCTGACCATGATGTAATCTAATTGAAATCTTCCCGTATCTCCCGGCATTTTCCAAGTATACCTCCTCCTCTTGTGATTCTTGAACAGGGTATTCGCTATTACTAGCTGAAACTTGTTACAGAACTCAATTAGTCTTTCTCCTCTTTCATTCCTTGTCCCAAGCCCATATTCTCCTGTAACCTTTTTTTCTACTCCTTCCCCTACAACTGCATTCCAGTCGCCCTTGACTATTAGATTTTCGTCCCCCTTTACATACTGCATTACCCTTTCAATATCCTCATATCCTTTCTCTATCTGTTCATCTTCAGCTTGCGACGTCGGCATGTATACCTGAACTATCGTTGTCGGTGTTGGTCTGCTGTCGATTCTGATTAGAACAACCCGGTCACTGAACTGTTCACAGTAACACACCCTCTGCCCTACCTTCCTATTCATAACGAATCCTACACTTGTTATACCATTTTCTACGTTTTAGATTTTCTAGTTTCCCTACCACGTTCAAGCTTCTGACATTCCACGCCCCGACTCGTAGAACGTTATCCTTTCGTTGGTTATTCAGTCTTTTTCTCATGGTAACCTCCCCCTTGGCAGTCCCCTCCCGGAGATCCGAATGGGGGACTATTCCGGATTCTTTTGCCAATGGAGAGATCATCATGACACTTCTTCAATTACATGCCACATGTCCTGTGGATACACGTTACATGTCTTTAATGCAGTGGTTTCCATTGCCTTCTGCATCCTCATGTCGTTGATCATTGCTGATTCTTCCGCCTTTAGGGGCAATTTCCTACCCCTAGGACAAGAGAGTGCCCTCAACCTCTATCCGCTCCTCCGCCCTCTTTGACAAGGCCGTTGGTAGAATGAAGCTGACTTCTTATGCCGGAAGTCTTCGGCCGCCAATGCAGATTATTTACCAAAATTTAGGCAATGGCGGGGATCGAACCTGGGACCAAAGACGTTTTGATTAGGAATTAAAGACGCTACTCCTAGACGTCGGGTACATGTAGACCCTTGTATATAACCACTTATAGTCTGGTTGTGGCACATTTTCCCCTCCTGACGTATTGTGTGGTGAGAGGGTTGCATCAGATACTTTTCGTCTTTATAGAGAGAACTCCATACCTATATTATGATATCTGTTGCCTGTGTGCCACTACCCTCTCGGTAGGAAGTGCGTCGTTTACGTGGATATGTATTTTTTTTCATTATTAAGTTACAAATAAGTGGGCTCCTGATTCACTCCCACATCGTTGTTCCACCATTTAACCTGTTGTGTGAGACTGAGCCCAGTGAATGTGAGTTTTTGTGTTAGTAGCCAGTAGCTGGCGGCTACTGCAGTCTCGTCTACTGCTCCATGTTTGCCAATTGAAGTAGAAAGGCAAAGAGGTCTGGCTTGCTCATCAGAATTGGTACAATAGCACACAAAAAGAGTTTGGCTGGCAGGTAAGACAGCCTTACCTTTGGTGGCCCCCACTGTCCCACACACCCTCAGCCTTGGCCACCAACGCCACAGGTGTAGTGGAAGCGGCAGGCAGCGTCTGACAGGGTTGCAGTTCGTCTAGGTCCTGGTGAGTATTGACCGATCTGTGGATAACCCACGACTCGTCGAATCTGAAATATTTAAGGAACAAATTGCAGTTTCTTCTGGAATGGGGTTGGGGTTAACATATTAGTTTGCAAGGGAATTGTGGTGTCACCGCCAGACACCACACTTGCTAGGTGGTAGCCTTTAAATCGGCCGCGGTCCGTTAGTATACGTCGGACCCGCGTGTCGCCACTAACAGTGATTGCAGACCAAGCGCCGCCACACGGCAGGTCTAGAGAGACTTCCTAGCACTCACCCAGTTGTACAGCCGACTTTGCTAGCGATGGTTCACTGACAAAATACGCTCTCATTTGCTGAGACGATAGTTAGCATAGCCTCAGCTACGTCATTGGTACGACCTAGCTAGGCGCCATGTTCAGTTAATATAGATATTGTAAAGAATGTACAGACAAGAGCTACGTTCAACATTAATGGATTAAAGTTAAGTATTCCACCAGCTACATCCCTTTTTTCTAGTCTAACTACTTTGTCCTGTTCCAGACCTCACGCCAGCCTGCGTGAGCTTAAACGCGTGCCTTTCGGCTTCCTCCAAACCCCGTGGGTTGGCTTCTTCCAATCCACAACATTTTGGCGACGAGGCTTTCCGCGTTCTTATCGATATTGCCCTAATTTACTTGTGTAATGGCTTCGCCACAATCTCCAGATGTACTGTCCGAATTTTATCGCTTACAGAATCGGCAGACGCAAGCCTTACTGGATGCCCTTGGACAGCTCGTCCAGGGTCAACGTGCAATGCAAAACGATGCGGCAGCCGCCGCTCCTCCACTACTGAAGCCACAACACGCTGTTGCACCAACTTTTCGTCCTTTTGACGCTGCACTGGAAAGCTGGACGGAGTGGTCACGCCAACTGGATTCCATCTCGCCGCCTACAGAATTCAAGGTAATGAGCAGCAGCCTTTTCTCCTTTCCTCCGTCGGGGTACAAACGTACCGTGTGATAATCAAATTATTTCCCCGACGCGACGTAGCTACTCTGTCCTACAATGAACTTTTGCCTGCATTAGATGCATATTTCAAAGAATCAGTCAATGTAGTTGCGAAAAGGTATACCTTCTTTCGTACAAAACGTACGGCCGGTCAAACTAATAAGGAGTGGGTTGCAACCTTGCAAGGCCTTACTAGGGATTGTGCTTTTGAGTGTCAATGTGGACTCCCTTATTCAGATACTATGGTACGTGATGCAATTGCACAGAACGTTTCTGATGTTTGTATAAGGGAACAGATTTTGAAACTAGTCAGTCCCTCCCTTCAACAAGTGATGGACATATTGGATCAGCAGGACACACTTCACTTTGCTCAGGAATCATCTGAAACTGCACCAGCCGTATGTCACATTAACCGGCCCGCCGGGCGCGCTGCACGGAACAGTAAACAGTCCTCGCGCCCAGCCGCGCAGCTGCCGCCAGGCTCTCAGCCACATGTGCCATGCAGGCAAGCAAATGCAGTGCTAAAATCATGCCCACGGTTTGCTGCTAGACATTCGCGTGCGAATTGCCCGTCACGCCAAGCTCTTTGCTTTTTCTGTAATAAAAAAGGACATGTTCAGAGTGTTTGCCAGAAAAAGCTCAGATCTGACACTCACAACCATTCCAGGCCCTTTGCTTCGCGCCAGAATCAGAATCGAACCAAGGATACTCCGGCTCGTGAAACTTTTCCCATGGAAATTCATGTAGTTCAATACACTCCGCCCAGTGCCACTCTCTCTAACAGTGACTGTGTTCATCCCACAAATAGTGTGCGTCGACATCGCCGGAAATCCCGTCATGTCGCAAGTGATTATGTACCAGTGTAAGTTCACGTTGCATGAGACAGTCGCTTTTGTCGTCAGCAGGACAATAAACTTTTTGTAGACTTGGACATTAACAGCAAAGTGACACCATTCCAGCTCGATACCGGAGCTGCAGTTTCACTGATCAATCAAGACCCGTTCAAACAGCTGGGCACACCTCCATTGCGTGCCGCAAATGTTAAGTAGTTATTCAGGCAAGCGATCCCTGTGTTAGGACAGTGCAGCCTTCTTGCAACATACAAAGGACAAACAAAACTTGTGTCATTTTACGTCCTTCATTCTTCTTCTGCAGTGAACTTCTTTGGTTTCGATTTATTTCAGTTGTTTAACTTGTCTATAGTGAATCAGGTCCTATCAGGGAACCAGACTGTGCCTTCAGACAGTGTTTCTCGTCTCTGTGAGGAATTTGCTGACATTTTTACACCAGGCCTTGGTTGCGCTAAGAACTATAAAGCACATTTGGAACTGAAAGTAAACGCGCAACCGAAATTTTTCCGAGCGCGCCAAAATCCCCACGCATTGCGTGATGAGGACGCAAAAACATTACACGATTTGGAATGACAAGGTGTAATTGAACGTGTGCAGGCTTCTGTCTGGGCATCACCCTTAGTAATTTTGCCAAAACATTCTGGAAAATTGAGACTTTGTGTGGACTTCAAGGCAACAGTGAATCCACAACTAGTGATTGCTACTTTTCCTTTACCCCACCCGGAAGATCTTTTTGACAAACTGTGCCCGGGTAAATATTTTTCGAAGTTGGACCTAGCAGATGCGTACTTGCAAATACCGGTGGACGAAGAATCCCAGCGGGTTTTGGTGGTTAACACGCATCTTGGTTTGTATGGATTCAAACGACTGCCATTCAGGTGTGCATCCGCCCCTGCATTGTTTCAGCAATATTTGCAAACTGTTTGTGCGTCGCTCCCTACTGCAGCAAACTATCTGGACGATATGGTGATCTCTGGAAAGACGGAAGAAGAACATTTAGCCAATCTCAGAAGATTATTTCAGGTCTTGCGACAAAATGGTCTTTGCTTGCGGAAGGACAAATGTGTGTTTTTTGCTCGTGACTTACCCTACCTGGGACATGTACTCATTGCCCAAGGCATACATCCCAGTCCCGAGCACCTCCGTGCCGTACAAGACTTGCCTTCGCCGCAGAATTTGAAGCAGCTACAGAGTGTGCTGGGAAAAATTAATTATTATAACAAATAGGTGCCGCACGCCTCTTCCATTTCAGCTCCGCTTCATCGCTTACGCCGTAAAGGTGTTCCGTTCGTATGGACGATAAGTTTCATGATTTCTTGTATGGTCGTCACATTACCATCACCACAGACCACACAAACATTTTACATCGCTTTTTCATCCGACCAAGCCTGTACTTCCACGTACAGCGCAGAAATTCATTCGCTGGTCTATTTTCCTCTCGCAGTACCGCTATGATATCTTGTATCGGTCCATGGCTAAGCACGGAAACGCCAATGCGTTGTCCCGTTTGCCTGTTGCTGAGGATAGAGCATTCGATTCTTCCGAACTTACTTGCACGTTCATTGATGCGGAAACCGATGACGTGGTCGAATCGTTTCCGATTGGTTTTCGTCGTGTAGCTACAGCCACGGCTGCTGACCCTGTCCTTGCTACCGTTCTGCGTTTTATTGCCACGCAATGGCCCTTGTCAAAGTCACGGATCGAGGATCCGTTGGTTCGCTGATTTTTTGCTCACAAGGAGAGACTTTTTGTTCGATGTGGTGTTTTGCTGTTGCGTTCTGATAATGATCAGTCCAGGGTCGTGGTCCCACGTTCGTTACAGTCCTCTGTTTTACGGCTTCTCCACCAAGCACATTGGGGTATAGTGAGAACGAAACAACTTGCTCGTCAACACTGTACTTGGTTCGGAATTGATGCTGCGATTACGAATAGGTGCTCTTCTTGCATGGCGTGTGCCGAACAACAGTCCGCACCACTGCGGAAATTCTTTGCATGGCCAAAAGCCACTTCCCCTTGACAACGATTACACATCGATTTTGCTGGTCCATTCTGGAATGCTCGATGGTTGGTTGTGGTAGATTCATTCAGTAATTTTCCTTTTGCTATCCGGATGTCTTCCACGACGTCATATGCCACCATCCAAGTGTGATCTGCTATCTTTTGCACTGAAGGTCTTCCGCAGACTATTGTTTCCGGCAATGGCCCACAATTCATGTCCGCAGAATTTCAGTCATTCTGCAAGGCCACTGGTATTCAACATCTGACAACCGCGCCGTTTTCGCCACAGTCAAATGGTGCCGCTGAACGATTGGTCAGGACTTTCAAGTCACAGATGTTGAAGTTGAAAGAGTCGCATTCTCGGGAGGACGCATTGTTGATCTTTTTGACCTCGCATCGCTCTCAGCCCCGAGATGGTCGCTCGCCGGCTGAGTTGCTCCACGGTCGTCATCATCGAACCTTGATGTCTTTGCTACATCCGCCACATCAGGTTTCTGTGCAGCGGCAGACACCTGCTTTTGCTCCAGGCGACGTTGTCTACTATCGTCACTATCGAGGTTCACGGCCTTGGCTCGAAGGGCCATTCTTCGGTGCCTCGGCCGCGCTATGTATCTGGGTTTGGGGGCCTCTGGTAAGGTGCGTCGGCATCTCAATCAGCTGCGCCTCTGTCGTCGCACGGGTTCTGCCGCTCCCCGTCTGCTTTCAGCGACGGTGCCGTCCTGTCAGCGCCCTGGGGACCCATCTACTGGCTCGCCTCAGCCCCAGGTGTTACCGACGCTGCCTTCCATTTTGCCCCATGGTGATGCACCGCCGCCACCCCCGCCGCCGCCTGTTCTCCCGCCGGCGACGCCCGCAGTGGACGCGTCGCTGCAACCGCCGCGCGCCTCCCTGGGTCACGCGCCGCCGCTCGCTTCCCGTGACCAGTTGTCCTACGACATGGAACTCTTGCCCGCTCTGGACCATATGTCGTCTTCGCACGTCGGGTGCCCCGGCCCGGTGGAGGTCGACCCTTCGGCCCCTCCTGTCTCTCTACGGGCGCATACACCGCATGTTGGCGTGCACCCTGGAGTAAGTTTTTAGGCGTTTCCTAGCTCCCCTCGGTCCTTATGGCAGGGTGCGGGTGGCACAGCCTCGCCTGTTGTTAGGCTCCCCACCTCATCGCATACGTCAACATGGGGTCCTCCCCACATCGGGCGGAAGCCTTGTAACACAACCGTACGCCGATTTCCGCGGGAGGAATGTGGTGTCACCGCCAGACACCACACTTGCTAGGTGGTAGTCTTTAAATCGGCCGCGGTCCATTAGTATACGTCGGACCCGCGTGTCGCCACTATCAGTGATTGCAGACCAAGCGCCGCCACACGGCAGGTCTAGAGAGACTTCCTAGCACTCACCCAGTTGTACAGCCGACTTTGCTAGCGATGGTTCACTGACAAAATACGCTCTCATTTGGCGAGACGATAGTTAGCATAGCCTCCAGCTACGTCATTCGCTACGACCTAGCAAGGCGCCATGTTCAGTTAATATTGATATTGTAAAGAATGTACAGACAAGAGCTACGTTGAACATTAATGGATTAAAGTTAAGTATTCCACCAGCTACATCCTTTTTTTCAAGTCTAACTACCTTGTCCTGTTCCAGACCTCACGCCAGCCTGCGTGAGCTTAAACGCGTGCCTTTCGGCCTCCTCCAAACCCCGTGGGTTGGCTCCTGCCAATCCACAACAGGAATAAATTCCATGTGTAGTTTCAGTACTTTTTTTTTTTTTAGTTTTGGTCAGAATACTGTGTGATAGAACGAAACGGACTTGGTTTCATCCTTGTATTCATTCTAAAAATATAAGATAAATTTATTAGACGAAACTCTGAGAACCGCGATATTTAAATTTTAGCTTGGAACTTGAAAATAGATGGCTTTGTACAGCCACACTGCCACGTGGTTGATAATGGAATCTAAGGCCATTGTTTGGTAACTTACAGCAAATGTGAGCACCTTTTGTGTGTCAGTATTGTATGAAACATATTTTGAAATCTCACTGAATTTTCCGTGTTAAATAGATGCCTTTTCATTGTCGGATTAAAGATTGAACCAGATGTGACCAGAGTAAAAGTAAGTGACATTATTCAATCAACACGTAATATGGAATACAGTTGCTTAGCTATATTAGCCGGATTTTCAACAATTGACCAGTTTGAAGTACTTGATAACATTTAAATCATTCTCTCATGAAATTCTCGGTAAATGCCAACGCCTTCAGCGTTCGTGGATCGTTTGTATGCCTGAAATGTTTTTCCATATTTTGATGAACGACGGTTTTCTGCGTACGATTTCTGTCATTGACTTAGCTCATATGTTCTCTGCTGAATAGTTTTGTGCCATAGCAGTAGTAGTACGGTATTTATTCTGGTTTTTGTGAGGTAAGCCAATATAAGAATGTTAAACTAGTTTTCCAAATTCCTGTTTGTTTTGACCATGCAAGCAAGCCATCTCACAACAGTATCTTGATATGTTGCGTTAAGATAATTCTTAAGCGTTCGCGAAATTTAGAGGATCGAATCAATTTATTGATATTTGCATTATATTGTGTTGCCTGGACTAGGTTATTGAATAAACATTTCGGATAATATGCTAAAATATTCCATGATATCTAGAAAATGATTCTATCCCCATGACTAATGGATTTATGGAAAACTAATCTGAGACAGTCATTAATGAAATTAACCATTCTGTTCCATTCCCATAACTAATATGCTAGATGTGAAAGAAATTCTAACACGAATTCTCATAGACGAATGGAATAATTGGTAGAAGCTGACCTCGGGGAAGATGAGTTAGGATTTCGGAGAAATGTAGGAACCAGCGATATAATACTTACCTTACGACTTAGCCTATATTTAAAACATTTATAGACTTCGAGAAAGCTTTTGACAATGTTGGCTCGAATAGTGTCCTTGAAATTCTGAAGGTAGCAGTGTAAAATAGAGGGAGCGAAGGGACATTTACAACTTCATGGCAGTCATGGGAGTTGAGGGGCATGAAAGAGAAGCAGTGGTTAAGAAGTGTGTGAGACAAGGTTGTAAACTATCCCGGATGTTACTGAATGTGTGCACTGAGAAAACAGTAAAAGAAACCACAGAAAAATTAGGAGAAGAAATTAAAGTCCAAGGAGAAGAAGTAGAAACTTTGAGGTTTGCCGATGACACTGCAATTCTGTCGGAGACAACAAAGGACTTCAAAAAGCAGTTGAAGGGAATGTATAGTTTCTTAGAATGGAGGAGATAAGATGATCGTCAATAAAAGCAAGACAAGGGTAATGTAGTATAGTAGAATTAAATCAAGTGATGGTCAGAAACTTAGGTTACGAAACGAGACACTTAAAGCACATGAGTTTTGTTGTTTGGGCAGCAAAATAACTGATAATTGCAGAAGTAGAGAGGCAATGGCAAGAAAAGCATTTTTGAAGGAGAGAAATTTGTAAGCAAAGATACAGACTTAAGTTATGTTGTTGTTGTTGTGGTCTTCAGGCCTGAGACTGCTTTGATGCAGCTCTCCATGCTACTCTATCCTGTGCAAGCTTCATCTACCAGTACCTACAACAACCTACATCATTCTGCTTGGTGTATTCAGCTCTTGGTCTCCCTCTACGATTTTTGCCCTCCACGCTGCCCTACAATACTAAATTGATGATCCCTTGATGGATCAAAACATGTCCTACAAACCGATTCCTTCTTCTAGTCAAGTTGTGCCACAAACTTCTCTTCTCCGCAATCCTATTCAATACCTCCTCATTAGTTATGTGATCGACCCATCTAATCTTCAGTATTCTTCTGTAAAATGGTTCAAATGGCTCTGATCACTATGGGACTTAACATCTGTGGTCATCAGTGTGGTGTCACCGCCAGACACCACACTTGCTAGGTGGTAGCCTTTAAATCGGCCGCGGTCCATTAGTACATGTCGGACCCGCGTGTCGCCACTGTGTGATCGCAGACCGAGGGCCACCACCAGGCAGGTCTCGAGATACGGAATAGCACTCGCCCCAGTTGTACGGACGACATTGCTAGCGACTACACTGACGAAGCCTTTCTATTTGCCGAGAGACAGTTAATAGCCTTCAGCTAAGTCAATGGCTACGACCTAGCAAGGCGCCATTAACCATTTTAAGATAGAGTCTCACTTGTATCATCAAGGAATGCTGTATACAAATGATGGATTGAAAGTTAAGTATTATAGCAGCTACGTACTTTTCTTGCTACCATTCATTACGTATCCTGTTTCAGACCTCACTCTAGCCTACGTGAGATTAAGGCGTGCCTTTCGGCTACTTCAGTGTGGCGTAGCTGTCTTGTTACGCCACAACAATCAGTCCCCTAGAACTTAGAACTACTTAAACCTAACTAACCTAAGGACATCACACACATCCATGCCCGAGGCAGGATTCGAACCTGCGACGGTAGCGGTCACGTGGTTCCAGACTGAAGAGCCTAGAACC
Source organism: Schistocerca serialis cubense (assembly GCF_023864345.2). Classification (NCBI taxonomy): domain Eukaryota; kingdom Metazoa; phylum Arthropoda; class Insecta; order Orthoptera; family Acrididae; genus Schistocerca; species Schistocerca serialis. The sequence continues at coordinate 572,163,021 of NC_064644.1, read as the reverse complement.
GCACGGCCACACCGGCCGGCCATTCTTCTGTAGCACCACATTTCCAAAGCTTCTCTTCTTGTCTAAACTATTTATCGTCCATGTTTCAGTTCTATACATGGCTACAGTCCATACAGATACTTTCAGAAACGACTTCCTGACACTTAAATCTATACTCGATGTTAACAAATTTCTCTTCCTCAGAAAGGCTTTCCTTGCCATTGCCAGTCTACATTTTATATCTTCTCTACTTCGACTATCATCAGTTATTTTGTTCCCCAAATAGCAAAACTCCTTTGCTACTTTAAGTGTCTCATTTCCTAATCTAATTTCCTCAGCATCACCCGGCTTAATTCGACTACAATCCCTTATCCTCGTTTTGCTTTCGTTGATGTTCATTTATATCCTCCCATCAAGACACTATCCATTCCATTCAACTGCTCTTCCAAGTCCTTTGCTGTCTCTGACAGAATTACAATGTCATCGTCGAACCTCAAAGTTTTTATTGCTTCTCCATGGATTTAAATTCCTACTCCGAATTTTTCTTTTGTTTCCTTCACTGCTTGCTCAATATACAGATTGAATAACATCGGGGAGAGGCTACAACCCTGTCTCACTCCCATCCCAACTACTGCTTCCCTTCCATGTCCCTCGACTCATATAACTACCATCTGATTTCTGTACGAATGGTAAATAGCCTTTCGCTCCCTCTATTTTACCCCTGCGATCTTTAGAATTTGAAAGAGAATATTCCAGTCAACAATGTCAAAAGCTTTCTCTAAGTCTACAAATGCTAGAAACGTAGGTTTGCCTTTCCTTAATCTTTCTTCTAAGATAAGTCGTAGGGTCAGTATTGCCTCACGTGTTCGAATATTTTTACGGAATCCAAACTGATCTTCCCCGACGTCGGCTTCTACTAGTTTTCCCACTCGTCTGTAAAGAACTGGCGTTAGTATTTTACAGCAGTGACTTATTAAACTAATAGTTCGGTAATTTTCACATCTGTAAACACCTGCTTTCTTTCGTACTGGAATTATTACATTCTTCTTGAAGTCTGAGGGTATTTCACCTGTCTCATACATCTTGCTCGCCAGATGGTAGTTTTGTCAGGACTGGCTCTGCCAAGGCCGTCAGTAGTTCTAATGGAATGTTGTCTACTCCCGGGGCCTTGTTTCGACTCAGGCCTTTCAGTGCGCTGTCAAAGTCTTCACGCAGAATCATATCTCAAATTTGATCTTCATCTACATCCTCTTCCATTTCCATAATATTGTCCTCAAGTACATCGCCCTTGTATAGACCCTCTATATAGTCCTTCCAAATTTTGCTTTCCCTTCTTTGCTTAGAACTGGGTTTCCATCTGAGCTCTTGATATACATACAAGTGGTTCTCTTTTCTCCAAAGGTCTCTTTAATTTTCCTGTAGGCAGTATCCATCTTACCCACAGTGAGATCAGCCTCTACATCCTTACATTTCTCCTCTAGCTATGTGTGCTTAGCCAATTTGCACTTCCTGTCGATCTCATTTTTTAGACGTTTGTATTCCTTTTTTCCTGCTTCATTTACTGCATTTTTATATTTTCTCCTTTCATCCATTAAATTCAATATTTCTTCTGTTACCCAAGGATTTCTACCATCCCTCGTCTTTTTACCTGCTTCATCCTCTGCTATCTTCAATACTTCATCCCTCAAAGCTACTTCTTCTTCTACGGTATTTCTTTCCCCCAATCCTGTCAATTGTTCCCTTAAGCTCTCCCTGAAACTCTGTACAACCTCTGGTTTAGTTTATGTAGGTCCCATCTATTTAAATTCCCACCTTTTTGCAGTTTCTTCAGTTTCAATCTACAGTTCATAACTAATAGATTGTGGTCAGAGTCCACATCTGCCCCTGGAAATGTCTTACAATTTAAAACCTGGTTCCTAAATCTCTGTCTTACCATTATATAATCTATATGAAACCTGTCAGTATCTCCAGGGTTCTTCCATGTATACAACCTTCTTTTATGATTCTTGTACCAAGTGTTAGCTATGATTAAGTTGTGCTCTGTGCAAAATTCTACCAGGCGGCTTCCTCTTTCATTTCTTACCCCCAATCCATAGTCACCTACTACGTTTCCTTCTCTCCCTTCTCCTACTACCGAATTCCAGTCACCCATGACTATTAAATTTTCGTTTCCCTTCACTATCTTAATAGTTTCTTTTATTTCATCATACATTTCTTCAATTTCTTCGTCATCGGCAGAGCTAGTTGGCACATAAACTTGTACTACTGTAGTAGGCGTGGGCTTCGTGTCAATCTTGGCCACAATAATGCGTTCACTATGCTGTTTGTAGTAGCTTACCGGCACTCCTATTTTTATTCATTATTAAACCCACTCCTGCATTACCCCTATTTCATTTTGTATTTATAACCCTGTATTCACCTGCCCAAAAGCCTTGTTCCTCCTGCCACCGAACTTCACTAATTCCCACTATATCTAACTTATCCATTTCCCTTTTTAAATTTTCTAATCTACCTGCCAGATTAAGGGATCTGACATTCCACGCTCCGATCCGTAGAACGCCAGTTTTCTTTCTCATGATTACGACGTCCTCTTGAGTAGTCCTCGCCCGGAGATCCGAATGGGGGACTATTTTACCTCCGGAATGTTTTGCCCAAGAGGACGCCATCATCATTTAATAATACAGTAAAGCTGCATGCCCTCGGGAAAAATTACGACTGTAGTTTCCCCTTGCTTTCAGCCGTACGCAGTACCAGCACAGCAAGGCCGATTTGGTTAGTGTTACAAGGCAGATCAGTCGATCATCCAGACTGCTGGCCCTGCAACTACTGAAAAGGCTGCTGCCCCTCTTCAGGAACCACACGTTTGTCTGGCCTCTCAACAGATACCCCTGCATTGTGGTTGCACTTGCGGGTACGGCTATCTGTATCGCTGAGGCACGCAAGCCTCCCCACCAACGGCAAGGTCCATAGTTAATGGGGGGAAGACTTAAGTTATAGGAAGTCTTTTCTGTATTTGTATGGAGAGTAGTGATTTACGGAAGTGTAACATTGACGATAATCGGTTCAGACAAGAAGAGAATAGAAGCTTTTGAAATGTGGAGCTACATAAGAATGCTGAAGTCGAGTGAATGGCAAAGAAAGGACGAAGAAGAATTTCGTGTGGTGATTATATATTACTTTATGAAAGGCAAAACGCCTCAAGAGACTAAAGAGGAGCTTGATAAACATTACAGTGACTCTGCAGCTTTGATTACAACAGTTTATAAGTGGTTTCAAAATTTTCGGTGCGGCCATATGGGCAGAAGTGATGCTGAACGTTCTGGACGCCCTGTGGATGTTATGACTCCAGAAATCATAAGATAAAATCCATGATATTGTGATGAATGACGGAAGAGTTAAGCTGCGTGAGATTGCTAGTGCTGTGGGCATCTCGAATGAGTGGGTACGTGATATTGTGGATAAACATATGGACATCAGAAAGCTATCCGCAAGATGGGTTCCGCGATTGCCCATGCTTGACCAAAAACGGAATCGTGTGAAGTGTTGCAAGGATGGTTTGCAGCTGTTCAGGAAGAATCCGCAGGACTTAAAGCGTCGTTTCGTCACTGTGAATGAAACATGGATACATTATTATACTCCTGAGACCAAAAAAAGAGTCTAAACAATGGGTTACCAAGGGAGAATCTGCAGCAAAAAAAGGTGAATACCAATCCTTCGGCCGGAAATGTTTTGGCGACTGTCTTTAGCGATTCGCGAGGGATAATCCCCATCGACTATCTGGAAATGGGTAAAAGTTTTACAGGTGCATATTATTCATCATTTTTGGACCGTTTGAAAACCGTGCTGCAAGAAAGACGCCTGTGATCGGACCGCAAAAATGTCCTTTTCCATCACTACAATGCACCAGCACACACCTCAGCAGTTGTGGTCACAAAATTAGTAGAAATAGGATTCCAACTCGTTTCACATCCCCGCTGTTCTCTAGACTTGGCTCCCTCGGACTGCTATTTGTTCCCGAATTTGAAGAAATAGCTGACGGGACAAAGATTGTATTCAGACGAGGAGGTGATTGCAGCAACTAATAGCTATTTTGCAGACTTGGACAATTACTTTTATTCGGAAGGGATCAACAAATTGGAACAGCGCTGGACGAAGTGTATAAGTCTAACAGCAGACTATGTCGAAAAATAAAAAAGGTTTACTCCAAACACGTAAGTAGTTTTCATTTTTGCACGGACCTTTCAAACGCATAGAGCGCTGCATTAAACCAGTTTTGGGATTGAAGCCTCAGCAACAACAGCAGATGCCAAAGATCGTATGCTGTTGCGCGTTTCTTTAAAAAGATTGTCTGATGTAACTAGTGGTTGCGGTCTACAGAAAAGTTGAGATTAAATGACATTAAATGGAGTATAATGTTAATATTTAGAGACACGGAGACTAAAATTAAGAATAATAATTTTCGACTGTGCTAGTAAAAGTAATATATTCATCCACCAGTCTTCTAAACGTAATCGTTTTAAATGACATAAATCAAATCTCGGGACTGGCAGCCAAAATGGCACAGCCTTTAATCCGTAGAAAGTACTTTTAGTCTTTCCTCTACTGATGAGAATCAGCAACTTCTTCTCCGATATTTTCTAATACACATTTCTGAAGTGACTACAGTTTAAGGCGCGGTTTGCAAAGAGTACTTCATCATTTTCTATTACCTTTTGACGCTCCCCAAACGTAACGTTTGAGCAAGTCTTTCGTCGCAAAACCAGTGTTAACTATAACTCAGAGCTCACACTTGATGACAAATCCTTGCTTGGCCAACGGCTGGCCGATCTTTCAATTCATGTCAGTTGTTGCGGAAAGATACTTTCGATCGCGACTCTGTCAGCGTTAATGCACTGATGATATATCTCCGACACAGACTCCCATGACAATCTCACTTTTTATGAGCGGTCATTGTAATATTTACCAACACCAAACACACAACCGTTTCATAAAATTAAGTCACCATGCACTATGGTCGACTAGAAAAAGTTATGCGCCATCCGATAATAGACTACAGTCTGGTATAAAGAACTATTCCATTTGGTCTGCGTTCTTCGGTGTGTAAATGTAATTCGTATAATAGTGAACTTACTTTCATCTTCCACACAATAGCAAAACTACTTATTCCATATCATAAAAGTGATTCCATGAACAGCCAGCAGACAATGACTGTTTAAAATCCTCAAAGCATAGAACAGTGTAGGGAACACTAGGTAAATACTTACAGAAATGCAAGTACATTTGTTTAAACACAACTAGTAGCACAACCAGTAAAATAAACCATGCGGTTAAGTGATTGTTTAGGAACCCATAGATGGTTTGTTAAGTTAGCGCCGAGCTTAAAAAAAATAAAAAGTACTAAAAAGTAACCTTCATGATTTGTTGATTCGACAAGCACACTGACTCATCAACTAGTAAATCACTGTATTTCTAATTCAATTGCTGACCAACGTAAACTACAATAGTGGAAAGTAAGACTTTGTTGGTATAAAGTGTGTGGCACCGCTTCTCCACAACGCTTTAACAACAGGCAGCTGCTTTTCGGTCCTATTCAATGGTGACATTACTGAATAAGATTCGCGTGACTCGTATTTCGAGCATGAGAAACTGTTTCTCGCAACTGCAGAGTTTATTTGAACCAGTCTCAACGGTCCAGCTTGATAACGAGACATCTCAAGTTAGATTTAATACATGCTCTGCAGAAAATATCATCAGACCCTATCAAGCGCCAACTCTGAGGAGGCTCCGTGCAATCAATAAACCCAATTAGCCCTTCTCTGTGAACTTTCTGTAAGAGAACCGACGACGGTGAACGTGCAGAAGCTATTATAAACGCTTGGAACATCAAGGGCACACTTAATTTTCACTACGGGCTCGTTCATTTCAGACCAATATTCCTCCATCAAATATGCTTTGAAAGAGTTCGCAGCGCAGCGCTCCGAATATCGCCACTGTGAAATGAAAGTTCGATCTGCCTACACGTTTCCAAAGTTTGAAACGGAAAAGGATCGGTTTTGAGCAATTCATATAAATACAAAATGCTAATAGTCACGCTTTCTTAAACGTGTTTGGAAGAGTTCCTCAGCGGTCATCAGTCACAGCTGAGGCAGAGCTCTATCACTACTTATTCTAACAGAAACGAAGATTTTAGTTTAACGAACCAAGAGGACAGGGAAGATGTTATTCCAACTGGCGACGAGCACCGGTTGAATAGTATAGGAAATAAAATCACCTGGCCGGCTTCAAGGTACCATCCCGGCATTCACTATCTATGGTTAAAGGAAGACATTTGAAGATCTAAATCTGAACATCCAGCCGGATTTTGATACGACAGTTAATAAAACGTCCAGCGAATGTGATGTTATCGGTGTGATCCCGAATATGTGCAGGAAACCCTAGAGGCTTCTTGACCGACGCGTCAAATGCCACTGTTATCAAATTCATGATAGCGTGGTCTCGCTCTAGCAGGCGCAGCGTGATATTGTCAGCGGCGGAGACAACAGGAATGTAACCCACACTGCAACGCTAAGCAATATCAGCGACTACAGTAACGGTAGAAAGCAAAGCCGATGCACAGTTTGGAAGGGGAGGGGGCTTGTTTTTAACATCCGGTCCAGTGCAAAGAGAGATGACTGTCGACCGAGTGTATATTCCTGTAAGAGGTAACAAAATAGAGACGTAAAGGCATTATTACGTTTCACTATTAGTGAAATTGTACTGTTCATGTACCAGTTTTCTGCCGAGCAAATCGAATATCGATAGCTGCAGCCCTGCTCTGCACATCTTCGGCGACTGCCTAGGAACGACAACAGGCGGTCAGTTGAGGTGGCGGGTCTGTGCGATTTAGGACTGTGTCCAGCGGCCCTATTCTCTATCATTCATACCGATCGGTGAGGTAGTTTAGTCTCGGTAGTGAAGTCATTTTCGATTCTTTATCGAAATATCCTATTCAGTAAGCTTTTGAGACCTGTTACCAAACGGTCGTCCCACCAATTTTACGACAATTCTACCGAAAGGATTTGGATTTCAGTGTGGCCCTGTCGATCGATAATTTGCTATTTTAAACGTATTTAGGTGTTTTAACTTTGGATTTAGTGATTGTGTTACTAAAAAATCGCCAGAGGACGCATCCACTTCGAAAGTGAGTTTATACTAGACTATTTTCCTTTGTTATAAATATGGTTAGGTTAGGTTGTTACGGTAAATAATTACATCCCCCCCCCCAAAAAAAAAAGTTTTCGGTCAATATTCTCTCAAAACATGTGTTATTTTTATGGAAATAAGAGTTTAAATATCATTAAATGTCAAGACATCGGCTCTGCTTACTTGTATTACATGAGTGTGAACTGACGTTACTGGTGACTTTGTGTACTTTATCCCACAAACGGTTTGGTTAGTAACTATCGAAACGTGTTTACAACTTTCAAGTATCAATGGAAAGCAATTAGGTGAAGCCTGATATTGGAAACCTTCCAAACTATCGCGCATTTATGACTTACGCAGCACCGTTTGGCAACAAAGTCAGCCCACATTCTTCTTCGCAATAGTACAAGAATAGAGCGATGGGTTTGAGTTGTTTGGCGTGGCCAAGAGGTTAGAGCGCGGGTTCTAGCACAAATGGGTGCAATTTTTTTCCCCCTTCAGATATGCAACACGTTCTAAGACATTGTTACTCGTTGCAGATTTTTCTGCAGTATTTGTTGTTACTTACATGTAAGAGCGCACTTCTTCAGTAATGATTTAGTGATTTCTGTGTGTTTAAAAAACGAAATATGAAATTGCTGGAGATGAAATTGCTGTGAGTGAAACAACCGACAGTGAAGTTTATATTTTTTCCTGGCAGAAATAATTCACCTTTTTTTCCGAATATGTAGCAATTTCCGAGTTCTGGTTAGACAGGAATCTAAGAGCACAACTTAAATTACTGGTAATGTAACTAGCAGCAGTCATCTTCATAATCTTGCTTGTCACAAGTATTTATCTGCGACCAAATCCTCAACAACAGTAGACAGAGATGAAAGATCTCCGCTGTAATATTTTTAGATTGTAGCACCATATACGAAACCTTTCCGTTCATGAGATGCATGTTATAAACTTCGACGAACTGCAGAAGCTTTTGAAAATGCGTTTTTTTTTTTTCAATTTTATTTTAAGACCCAAATCGTTGACGTATCATATAGGGAAGTGGGCTACTACTTAATCATTTGGCTCTCTAGGAGCGAGTTCTAACCACATTCTGCCGGCCGAAGTGGCCGTGCGGTTAAAGGCGCTGCAGTCTGGAATCGCAAGACCGCTACGGTCGCAGGTTCGAATCCTGCCTCGGGCATGGATGTTTGTGATGTCCTTAGGTTAGTTAGGTTTAACTAGTTCTAAGTTCTAGGGGACTAATGACCTCAGCAGTTGAGTCCCATAGTGCTCAGAGCCATTTGAACCATTTTCTAACCACATTCTGTTTATCTTCTTATTCTTTGGTACTCTCAGAATCAATTTTCGCGTGTTTTTATAGATGTATTAGTACAATGTGGTACTACACACTATTCTTAACTCATTTTCAGAAACGAAAAATCCAAAACACGGAGTCAGTGTGAATGAGAATAAGATGACATAATGCGGCATTTATGACAATCCACAGAATACAGTCAAATACGTTATCGTTATTATGCATGCATGGAAACCTGCGGTCAGGGAAACTGTGAAAATTTGTATGCATTTCAGCTGAGAATCATGGAAATGGATATACTGCACCTGATACTGTTAAGCAGGAGGCGAGGGCGAAGAAGGCGGGCACGTCAGCTCGATGGAATGCAGCGTCATGCGCTATGGCGACGTAAACGCAATTTTCGGTACTTGAAAGAATAGCGCGCCTGTGTCGTCTGCTAGCCGCTTTGTGTTCGTGGCGCTGTGCTCTCTGCAGTGCGCAAGCGCGGATCTGCAGCCGCTTGCTTTTGATTGGCTTGCGCGACGCGAACCGACAACAGCGCTTCGGTTCTCTGCAACCGAACGGTATCGCTGCCGAAATGCGTACTGAATAATGCAGGGACTCTAATTCGAGTACTAGACCGTTCGGTGCTCTGGAGTACCGAAAGGATCGGCACAATGGCGGAAAGATACAGAATATGCACGCTGGCTGGCTTATGGAGGCGTTCGGCGCTCAGAACTGCGACGCCTGCGGACTGTTTTCCGTTTCTCCGTGCTGGTCTGCGGCTGAGTACGGAGCAAGAGGCGGCCTAGCGTCGTGTTTGTTGCCGTCAATCGCTGATATGGATTCGGCCAGCCTAGCACCTTACACCGTTGTGGTGCTAACTGCACCGTGGAATTATTTTCTCAAAACGGAGCAAATGTTCATGGCAGCATCGACTTAAGCGTTATGTGAAAGTTTGTGCCTGTCCCTCAAAGTTTCTTGCTTCTGCGCTTCTGGATTACGTGTACTTATTCTATCTAGCAGTAGCGTGTGTCCGCTTAACTTTTGAAATGTTTTTTTCTACTGTACTTGTTGGAACCATGCATTCTGAGTCGTGGGACTGTGCATAAAAATGCAATTGTCAGGTTAAGTGCATCGAGTGATCATGTTATAAGAATTAAGTAACGTCCGATTTTTTAATAGTTCTTTGTGTTAACTGCCCACTGTCAGAAAATTATATTTAATTTCTATATTTAAATCTCCTGTGAAATGCACCACGGACGCCGTCGTTATCCTTATGGTAGATCAGTTGTTGGGCGTGTAGCAACTGTCCTTCGTGGCACGTTGTGTAGTTTTTGATGCCCGTCAGCAGTACCTAGTGGGCAGTTGTCATTTCCTATATCAGGGAGCGGACAGACTGGTACTGTACGCTGTTTGCACGTGGGACATGTTGATATTTTCATATTCTCCTATCACATTTATTGCTTCTGCAGACCAGTTGTTTCGACCTGTGTCGGGTATGCAGATTGCTGGTGCTTAATCTAATATTTTCACTTGTTTAATCTGCTTCAATTGGTTTTATCTATTTTTATAAGTTCTTTAACTTATGCGATTGGCAAACCTGTGTCACTGGTATGTGTACGAGGGTTGACTGAAAAGTAATGCCTCCACCTTCGTAAGTCTTCTACAGTTGGCAACACTGGTATGCGGCAGGTACTGGCTTGTTCCGTAGCCTCTTCTCTACAGCTCCAGTTGAAACGGTTGTGATGTTACAGTGTAAACTATGGAACCTTGCACAGACGTCGGCCAATGTGATTCAAGCAACGTGCAGTCATTGAATTCTTGACAGGAGTAGGTGTAACCTCAAGGGAGATTCATCAGGGAATGAAACCAGTTTATGGTGATTATGTTGATGTGAGTACTCTGCGCCTTCATTCTCGTAACGCGAGAGGAGTTCCTGGCAAATTTCAAGTCTGTGCCCTCTCACTTCAGGAGTCAGCATCCGGGCTACCCATCGTGCACAGATCTTCCGATAGCCAAGCAAAGTGACCTACATGTTTTGTGAAATGCCAATTGTGCTTGCAGTTTCTCTCTGAGTGACACGACGATCGTCCTGAATCAGTCTGTCAACATTTTGCTTGTGAATCGCGACGGTTGCTGACACAGGACGTCCAACTCTTTGTTTGTCACGCAGGTCAGATATTCCCGCCCCAACATCTTTAAACTTACTCGCCCAACGACGCACAGTACTCACATCAACACAATCACGATAAACTGCTTTCATTCTCCGATGAATGTTCTTTGGGGTCACACCTTCTCCTAGAAAGAATTCAATGACTGCACGTTGCTTAAATCACATTGACCGACCGTCTGCGCAGGATACCATACTTTACACTGTATCAACACAACCGTTAAATACTAAGGCTTCCCGCCAACTGGAGCTATAGAGAAGAGGCTACGAACGAAGCCAGTACATACCGCATACCAATGCTGCCAAGTGTTGAATAGTTATGAAGATGGAGGCAATACTTTTCAGTCAATCCTCGTATTAATGAAATTTATTATGTTACAGCAATATTTGGAATTATTATCATGAATGGACTGCTGCGTCACAAATACGTACTGGCGTGGATCTGGGGAATTCTTGTAAACCTGTCTGTGCTCCATTAGTTTCATACGTGTTCACGAGCTGTTTTGATGTGCTTGAAGCTCCTGTATCACTAGCTGTTTATGTTAACTACTTTATTAATCTGGCCAGCTGAGTGAAGTCATATGTCTTATAGTAATCTGATGAATGCTTGTTTTACTTTAACAGTTTGGATTAAATTGTTGTCTGTTCTCTCTGTTTTTGGTGTAACAGCTTCAAGTTTTACAAGTTGACTGACTTATAAACTCTTGTGCGTGAGTCCCATCTACTTCTTTTATTACATTATTACGAAAAGTTTCGGTTTCATCTGTCTAACTGCGCAATCGATGTATCAGAAATATTGTTATTCATGGAGTTTTAGCAATCCTATAGCATTCCATTTTACTCCTAATATGTTACATCCCGATTGTGCTCTACTGCTGTAAGAAATTTCTGTACGGATTGCATCATGGTTAACTGTGATAATTTTTAGTGATTTCTCCAAATGTGATTGAACTGCAAATTATGGAAATTTGTAATCTGAGGAAATACTGGGAATGTGTCCATCCCATTAATTTATATCGAACGTTATTAATTTTCAATTCACCCTGTTCATTATTTGTGGTGCCTTGTGCCTTACCGTCCAAGTCAAATGTGAAAAATCATAAAATTTTAATTGCTTTTTTTCATTTCGCACGGATGGTTCTTAAATGTTTGGTGCACCTGACCTGTTTAAGTTTTCCTTTTGGAAGTTAATAAGTGTGTCATTTTCCGAACTGTCACTCAAGAGGACATTCGACGGCTAACAGTATGATGACATATTATCTTCTCTATACTTTACTTTAAGCAGCTATAATTTGCGCTATCGACCTTCATTAAACTGACAAAGGTCATGGGATAGCGATATGCGCATGCGTAGATGGCGGTAGTATGGCGTACACAGAACACAAAAGATCAGTGCATTGGCGATTGCATTGCATTGGTGGTGAGTGTGAAAAAGTGTAAGGTGCTATTATGACCGCACGACAGGATTTAGCAGACTTTGAACTCGGAATGGTAGTTGCAGCTAGACGCCTGGGACATTGTATTTCGGAGATCGTTAGGGAATTCGATATTCTGAGATCCTTAGTGTCAAGAGTGTGCAAATTTCAGGCGCTAAGCCTCACCACAGACAACGCAGTGGCCGATGGCCTTCACTTAACGACCGAGAGCAGTGGCGTTTACTTAGAGTAGGTCGGTGCTAACACACAAGCAACACTGCGTCAAATAAGCTCAGAAATTGACGTACGGCGAACGTATCCCTTAGGACAGTCTGCCGAAATTTGGCTTCAGTGCACTGTGGCAGCAGACGACCAACGAGAGATATCTTCTTAATAGCACGACACCGCCTGCAGCGCATCTGCTGAGCTCGTGACCACATCGGTTGGACGCAAGATGACTGGAAAACCGTGGCCGGTTCGGATGAGTCCCGATTTCAGTTGGTAAGAGCTGGTGGTAGGTTTCGAGTGTGGCGCAGGCCCGACGAAGCCAAGGAATCAAGTTGTCAAGACGGCTCTGAGCAAGCTGGTGATGGTTCCATAATGTTGTGCGCTGTGTTTAGATGTAATTAACTGGGTCCTCTTATCCATCTTTACCGATTACTGAATAGAAATGTTTATGTTCTGCTACACGGAGATCATCTGGAGCCTTTCGTGGACTTCATGTTCCTAAACAAAGATGGAATTGTTATGGATGACAATGCGCTGTGCCACGCAGCAGCAATTGTTCGCCATTGGGTAGAAAACATTCTGGACAGTTAGAGCGATTGATTTGGGCACCCAAATAGTCAGCTCAGTTCTTGCGCAAAATCCTGCACCGCAGCGCTTTGGCAATTGTGGACCGCTATAGATGCTCAGTGTTTCTGCAGGGCACTTTGAACGACTTGCGGAGTCCATTGCGCGTCGAACTGGTGAACTATGCCGGACAAGAGGAGGTCGGAAGGTATCCTACGACATTTGTCACCTGAGTGTGTACTTGAAAGTCTTACTCGTTACCAGCATTTCATTTTTACATCTCACAACTGATGATGGTCGAAGTAGAGAGAATATAAAGTGTAGACTGGCAATGGCAAGGAAAGCGTTTCTGAAGAAGAGAAATTTGTTAACATCGAGTATAGATTTAAGTGTTAGGAAGTCGTTTCTGAAAGTATTTGTATGGAGTGTAGCCTTGTATGGAAGTGAAACGTGGACGATAAATAGTTTAGACAAGAAGAGAATAGAAGCTTTCGAAATGTGGTGTTACAGAAGAATGCTGAAGATTAGATGGTTAGATCACATAACTAATGAGGAGGTATTGAACAGAATTGGAGATAAGAAGAGTTTGTGGCACAACTTGACTAGAAGAAGGGATCGGTTGGTAGGACATGTTCTGAGACATCAACGAATCACCAATTTCGTTTTGGAGGGAAGCATGGAGGGTAAAAATCGTAGAGGGAGACCAAAAAATGAATACACTCAACAGATTCAGAAGGATGTAGGTTGCAGTAGGTACTGGGAGATGAAGAACCTTGCACAGGATAGAGTAGCATGGAGAGCTGCACCAAACCAGTCTCTGGACTGAAGACCACAGCAACAACAAGAACTTAGTGAAACGCGTTTTAATTGTGTTTGTCGAAAATTGTTTATATTATATGGCCCAGTAGCTTTCCACTAACCCGTTCCGCTCCTTGCCATTTCAGAAATGTGTAAATAAACAAAACAGATTTTAGAGATAGTGTAACAGTGTCAACCCCACACTCCGTCACTTCAGAAAGTGAGAGAATATTTTAATTTTTCCAGAGGTCTAAGAGATCATGTTGGAGACAATTAACAGATCTTGGAACGCGTTATCACATAAAAGAAACAGTATTTGTAATATCAGCGCAGATGCCTAAATATTCGAAATGAAAACGATGCGAAAAGAAACTTTTTAGGAGAGCTTACACAATTAATTACATATTATAGAGAATGATTACAAGTTGCAACTGAACAAAATCTTAGGGGCGTTCCACAAAGACAACTACGGAAGTATAAATCGAAATGAGGAATTTACCCCTCAATTTTTTTCATTTTGGGTGATATTGTGTTTAAATTTGAGCCTGCAAAATAGAGTATACTTCTTTGTACTGTGATGAATGGAGTCCTAAACATAAAGAAAACAATTCTTCTCTATTATAAATGTTGCATTCTTTTTTAATAATTTCGTTCCCTTTCGATAATCCCATAATACTTACTAGAGCAGTGTGAAGAGCTGTGTGCACTGGAATGTAATGATTCAAATCTCGAGATACTGTCAGACCTTCCAGCAGTTATGTCATGAACGGACTCCGAATTTCGCTCTGAAGTGTCTCCGCTTCTGTTCGTATGTGCTGAATGTTGACCCAAAACGAGAACCTGAAAGTGGCTGTAGAGAGATGGTAAGGATGCTAAATGATCTGTCAGTGACGCAAGAAGTTATTCCCGGATTAAGAATAACTGCATTTAGCTTTCACACGAGACAATGAGTGTGGTACGTCGAAAAACTATTTTCGTCGGCTTTCCGATATGACCATAGTTCTAGTTTACTGGTTCTAGATTACTGGCTTTTTGGTCATAGTCTCGAAATATGATTTTTCTTCAAAAAGAGTTCTGTGTTTGTGAATTACACTCATATTCAGAAAGAACAGGATATCTTGAACGACTAGAGACAGTATTTTTATATTCACAGGACATGTACATTAGTATGTTCTGCAGAAATTATTAGCATTTCATTCACCTCGGTTCAGCATGTGTCCTGTTGCCTAGCAGGCACAGTGTCCGTCATGGGCCCTGATAAATTGTTCCGTCCGATACGGCTTCGACGCGTGTAAGATGCAAATGGGGTCCTGCAGTATAGCCATTCATGCTGCATTCACCTGCTTCCGTATTTCATCGGTGGTGATTGGCATTGGGTCACACAGCTGTACCTGTTCATCTACATCTACATTTATAATCCCCAAGCCACCCAACAGTGTGTGGCGGAGGGCACTTTACGTGCCACTGTCATTACCTCCTTTTCGTGTTCCAGTCGCGTATGGTTCGCGGGAAGAACGACTGCCGGAAAGCTTCCGTGCGCGCTCGAATCTCTCTGATTTTACATTTGTGATCTCCTCAGCAGGTATAAGTAGGGGGAAGCAATATATTTGATACCTTATCCAGAGACGCACCCTCTCGAAACCTGGACAGCAAGCTACACCACGATGCAGAGCGCCTCTCTTGCAGAATCTGCCACTTGAGTTTTCTAAACATCTCCGTACCAAAAATGGTTCAAATGGCTCTGAGCACTATGGGACTTAACTTCTGAGGTCATCAGTCCCCTAGAACTTAGAACTACTTAAACCTAATTAACCTAAGGACATCACACATATCCATGCCCGAGGCAGGATTCGAACCTGCGACCGTAGCGGTCGCGCGGTTCCACACTGTAGAGCCTAGAACCACTCGGCCACTCCGGCCGTCATCTCCGTAGCGCTATCACGCTTACCAAATATTCCTGTGACGAAACGCGCCGCTCCTTTGGATTATCTCCTCTGTCAACCCGACCTGGTACGAATCCCACACTGATGAGCAATACTCAAATATAGGTCGAACGAGTGTTTTGTAAGCCACCTCCTTTGTTGATGGACTAAATTTTCTAAGGACTTTCCCAATGAATCTCAATCTGGCAGCCGCCTTACCAACAATTAATTTTATATCATCACTCCTCTTCAAATCGTTCCGTACGCATACTCCCAGATATTTTACGGAAGTATTTGCTACCAGTGTTTGTTCCGCTATCATATAATCATAAAATAAAGGATCCTTCTTTCTATGTATTCGCAATACATTACATTTGTCTATGTTAAGGGTCAATTATCACTCCCTGCACCAAGTGCGTATCCGCTGCAGATCTTCCTGAATTTCGCTGCAATTTTCTATTTCTGCAACTCCTCTGTATACTACAGCATCATCCGCGAAAAGCCGCATGGCACTTCCGACACTATCTACTAGGTCATATATTGTGAAAAGCAATGGTCCCATAACACTCTCCTGTGGTACGCCAGAGGTTACTTTAACGTCTGCAGACGTCTCTCCATTGAGAACAACGTGCTGTGTTCTGTTTGCTAAAAACTCTTCAATCCAACCACACAGCTGGTCTGCTATTCCGTAGGCTCTTACTTTGTTTATCATGCGACAGTGCGGAACCTGTTGTTTCTCCATAAGCCAAACATTTCTATTGGTGACAAGTCTGGTGATCTGGCGGGCCAGGGCAAAAGACTGACATCCGGGGACACAAAGAAGGCACATGTTCGTGCAGAAACATGTGTCCTTGCATTATCTTGCTGAAAAATGGCGTCTGAAGTGTTGTACTGGAAAAGTATGACCACAGGCCGTAGGTGTCATTCACGTAGGTCACTCTGGTCACAGTGCTCTGGACACACACCAACTGTTCAAATGGTTCAAATGGCTCTGATCACTATGGGACTTATCTTCTGAGGTCATCAGTCCCCTAGAACTTAGAACTACTTAAACCTAACTAACCTAAGGACATCACACACATACATGCCCGAGGCAGGATTCGAACCTGCGACCTAGCGGTCGCGCGGTTCCAGACTGTAGCGCCTAGATATCACAAATACAGCCATTATAAAGTAGCTAGCATATGACATTACGGTTAGTGTCAGAAAACCACAAAAACTACAGGGCTTGATGTCTGCGGCGTATCGTAGGAAACTTTCCAGCAACGGATGAACGACACTCTGGACACCTGTCCTCAAGAAGCTGGAGCAGATCTAGCTCTTCAACACACAATTCAAGAAACGCTCCAGCCCTCTTAACGTGCCACTCCAGTACCAGCAAACAAAGAAAAAAGGAAAAAAAAGGCCTGGGCAATGTCTCTCTCACCCCCACCCCCCACCCCCCGACCCACGCTCCACCCCCACCATTGGCAGTAGGCTCCAGCAAAGGAAAGAATAATGTCTTCACAGAATGGCAACTCACCTGCAACCTGGGAACCAAGCTATTTCTCAATAGGACGAAATATTTTTTTTAGCTTACAGTCAATAGCACGTAGTTTACACTATGTGATCAAAAGTAGCCGAACACCCCCAAAAACATACGTTTTTCATATTAGGTGCATTGTGCCGCCAGCTACTGCAGGTACTCCATATCAGCGACCTCAGTAGTCATTAGACTTCGTGAGAGAGCAGATTGGGGCGCTTTGCAGAACTCATACACTTTGGACGTGGTCAGGTGTTTCGGTATCACTTGTGTCATAGTATGCACTCACACTTCTAAAAGTACCAAGGTCCACTGTTTCCATCGGGATACTGAAGTGGAAACGTAAAGGGACACGTACAGCACAAAAGCGTACAGGCCGACCTCGTCTGTTGACTGACAGACCGCCGACAGCTTAAGAGGGTCGTAATGTGTAATAGGCAGACATCTATCCAGATCATAACACCGGAATTCTAAACTGGATCGGGAGTCACTGTAGGTACCATGGCAGTTCGGCGGTCTCGCTCCCGTCGGCCGTCATAATTTAAGATATTATTATTGTTATTATTATTTTTGATTGTTGCCGACTTACGTGATGGGCCTCAATAAAAATGATATTTCATTCAATTTTTGATTTACGATTAAATGCTTTTGTGAAGTTCTCCTTTTTAACAATATTAATCTTAAATTATTTGTTACGTTAATGAATGTTAGACTCGCTGAATCTTAAGACATGAGCATATAAGTTGAACCATGAAATAAAATTTTCATATTAATTTCCTCGGCTAGTCAGTTCACTTTAAAGCAAAAAATCTTTAGTTATTAGTTACAGTTGCAGCCCACACACGCGCGAGAGTATTTTTTCTTACCTCCGTTAACCATTGCATAGTCGGAGTCCTGGCTCTGGCTCTCGGCTGTGGTACTGAAAATCTTAAAGCTACGTATTTTCTGCAACGTCGGGCGGCTGTGGAGAAAAATGAATATTACGTTAATATCGGGCGAGTTTTTCGCTTCCGCTAATTTTTTATAAGTTAATATCGCCACGTAATGGCGTCGTTGGCTGCATCGGCCCCTGCGATTGTTGAACTGTAAATTACTTGAATGCAGGTTAATTCGAGGAAGGCGGACATGAAATCGGGATCACCTCTTACAAATTAAAAGTGCACAATAATATTAAATGAATATATTATCTGCTTAATTAGTACAAATATGCTTACATTTGCCAGCACACGCAAGATGTCCGTCTACACGCAATCAAGACAAGAGAAGAAGTGAAGACGACTAAAAATTAACAAAAGAGCGTATCTTGTCGTCTCTTTAGATCATTTTGTTATATTTATTTGCCCTCGAAACTTATACAGAGAAATTATTATAATAGGGATAAATGAGAAAATGTATATTACCCAATTTTTAAATGTCTCTTCTTTATAAATACTGTCTTTTAAGACTTTTATTATTATTATTTCGCTGGGGACGCTATAGCGGGAACTGAGAAAATTTGGATTGTATGATCGAGCGGCTGTTCATAAGCCACACATCACGCCGGTAAATGCCAAACGACGCTTCGCTTGGTTTAAGGAGCGTAAACATTGCACGTTTGAAGAGTAGAAAAACGTTGTGTGGAGTGACGAATCACGATATACAATGCGGCTAGCCGATGGCAGAGTGTGGGTATGGCGAACGCCTAGTGACCGTCATCTGCTAGCGTGTGTAGTGCCAACAGTAAAATTCGGAGGCGATGGTGTTATGGTGTGGTCGTGATTTTCATGGAGGGGGCTTGCACCCCTTGTTGTTTTTCGTGGCACTATGACAGAACAGGCCTAGATGATGTTTTAAGCACATTCTTGTTTCCCACTGTTGAAGAGAAATTCGGTAATGGCGATTGCATCTTCCAACACGATCGAGTACCTGTTCATAATGCACGGCCTCTGGCGGAATGGTTATACGACAATAACATCCCTGTAATGGACTGGCGTGCACAGAGTCCTGACCTGAAACCTATAGAACACCTTTGCCTCACCGACCGACGTCCATACCTCTCCCCAGTGCAGTACTGCTATAAGAATGGGCTGCCATTCCCAAAGAAACCTTCCAGCACCTGATTGAATGTGTGCCTGTGAGGGTGGAAACTGTCATCAAGGCTAAGGGTGGGCCAAAATCATACTGAATTCCAGTATTACCGATGGAGGGCGCCACGAACTTGTAAGTCATTTCCAGCAAGGTGTCCAGATACTTTTGATCACATAGTGTATATGCTTGGCAAAATGGGTTACACTGTGGTGTCTTGTAATAATTATTTATTGTGACCGTTTCCGGTCACAGACCACCGCTGCAGTAGAAAATTACAATCACAACATTGTGTCAGAGATGTCTTCATATACGAAGAATGCCGGCCGCGGTGGCCGTGCGGTTCTGGCGCTGCAGTCCGGAACAGCGGGACTGCTACGGTCGCAGGTTCGAATCCTGCCCCGGGCATAGGTGTGTGTGATGTCCTTAGGTTAGTTAGGTTTAAGTAGTTCTAAGTTCTAGGGGACTTATGACCTAAGATGTTGAGTCCCATAGTGCTCAGAGCCATATACGAAGAATTACTTTATCATAGTGAAATTGTCTAAAACAGTGAACATGTGTCTTTAGTACTGGAAATTTTTGTTCACTGTTTTATTTATTTTGACTAAGATCAAGTTGTTCACCGTATGGACCATCTGGCAGCACCTTGCAGTGAAGAGCCTAGCGCAAGAGTAGTCTCGAGAATCGCAGCTTCGACGACTGGCAAGGATACACCGTCTCAAAATGGCTATAGACCAATAAGCCTGCTTTCTGCGCAGCAAAGCTGTTGGAGAAGCTACGCCTGACACGTCGCCAGAGGCACATCGACGTGGGAAGGCTCCCTCCGGACGGCCACTTCGGTTTCCGGTGTGACCCGGTCACCGCTCACCAGCTCCTACGCCCAGTAGAAGGAAGCCATGGAGCGTCACGAGTATTTCTGGGCCATGTTTCACGTGTTTTCGATTCTGTTTAGCACGAGGGCCTCTTATACAAGTTACTTGTACAAGGGTTGCCCGAGCCAAACGTCACGCTACTATACAGTAACCTGCAAGGAAGAAATTAACGGCGCCTCCACTCGTCTTCTCGCCTTGGCAGGCGTTCCCCAGGCATCTGTCCTCAGCCCGCTCCACACGGCGGACCTACCTCAGACCGAGCTGCTGCGGCTCGCCTTATGTGCTGATCACATGAATGTCGACATGATGCGCTGACGTCAGCAGCAGGCAACCGACGACCTCGCAGCGTCGGCAAGGAAATAACGAGTCTCATACAACGCCTCCAAAGCACAGAATATCACAGAAGATGGTGCCAAGGACTGACAAAAAGTAATGGTGCTGATCTAAGCAGTCTAGTGGTCCCGTACAGGCAAGTATCTTGGTGTTACTTGGGACAGGAGACCGACGTAGTGCCAAGACGTTCTCCAGGACAAAGCAAAGGCATCCGGAGGGATGAAGGAAATTTACTCGCTCTTAAACCACATGTCATCTCTTCCTTGTCACCGAGAGCTTATCCTATATAGAACTATAGTGTTGCCGATAGTGGAATATGCTGTAGTTGTATGGGGCTAAACAGCAGAAGAGATACTACGAAAGAACGACACAGTACAAGACCGCGTCTTAAATTGTTCACTGAAAGTAAGTTCACAAAATGGCTGGAATGCCGCTCCTCGGCGAACGCGTCAAGAAATCGGCACGTCAGTTGTATGGAAAAAAAAAACTACCCACGTTAGCAATGCATATATTCGCGCTGTGGGCCACAAAGTCCATTATCGCGAGCCAACGATATGTTCCTACCTGCTGCACACGCAGAGCGTTAAAGCCGACTGCCACTACAGCGCGGCGGACAGTAATGGCAGCGGCGAGCGTTTCCCGCGGTGACGCGGCGGCTCGCGCAACTGGCGTTCCCATCTGGAAGCGGCGGACGCTACCGGCACACCAGTGACGGACCGCCAATGGACGTGTGGGGCGGGACCCACTGAAAAGCGCGGTGCATTCGATTGACTGTACCGTGAACCTACATGAAGCAAAGACGAAGTTGGCTGAAGCCATACTAAATTTTTATTTACTTGACGATATCCCTTAACATATTTCGATAGGAAAATAGCGGGTAGGTCGGGGAAGAATGCCAGTGTGCACTCGGTGTGCTTGCCGGGGGGTCTCGTCCGTAATGTGGAGGAGGCCCTTCCGGCAGCTATTGAACGCACTGGGTGTGACCGGCTGCAGATAGTAGCACATGTCGGAACGAATGACGCCTGCCGCTTGGGTTCTGAGGCCATCCTTGGTTCCTTCCGGCGGCTGGCTGATTTGGTGAAGACAACCAGCATCGCACGCGGAGTGCAAGCTGAGCTTAATATCTGCAGCATAGTGCCCAGAGTCGATCGCGGTCCTCTGGTTTGGAGCCGTGTGGAGGGTCTAAACCAGAGGCTCAGACGACTCTGCGACTATAATGGTTGCAAATTCATCGACCTCCGTTATTGGGTGGAGAACTGTAGGGCCCCCCTAGACAGGTCAGGCGTGCACTACACACCGGAAGCAGCTACTAGGGTAGCAGAGTACGTGTGGCGTGCACACGGGGGTTTTTTAGGTTAGAGGGACCCCCCCTTGGGCGAAACGATAAAATACCTGACGGCTTACCAGAGAGGACATTATCATCGTTGATAAAGAATGTCCGTCCTCAGAGACCAAAAACAGGAAAAGTTAACGTAATATTGGTAAACTGCAGGAGTATCCAGGGCAAGGTTCCTGAATTAGTATCTCTTATTGAAGGAAATAGTGCGCATATAGTATTAGGAACGGAAAGTTGGTTAAAACCGGAAGTGAACAGTAACGAAATCCTAGACACAGAATGGAATATATACCGCAAGGATAGGATAAACGCCAATGGTGGATGAGTATTTATAGCAGTAAAGAATTCAATAATAACCAGTGAAGTTATTAGCGAGTGCGAATGTGAAATAATCTGGGTTAAGTTAAGTATCAAAGGTGGGTCAGATATGATAGTCGGATGCTTCTATAGACCACCTGCATCAGCAACCGTAGTAGTTGAGCGCCTCAGAGAGAACCTGCAGAACGTCGTGAAGAAGTTTCGTGATCATACTATTGTAATAGGGGGAGACTTCAATCTACCAGGTATAGAATGGGATAGTCACACAATCAGAACTGGAGCCAGGGACAGAGACTCTTGTGACATTATCCTGACTGCCTTGTCCGAGAATTACTTCGAGCAGATAGTTAGAGAACCAACTCGTGAAGCTAACGTTTTAGACCTCATAGCAACAAATAGACCGGAACTTTTCGACTCCGTGAATGTAGAAGAGGGTATCAGTGATCATAAGTCAGTGGTTGCATCAATGACTACAAGTGTAATAAGAAATGCCAAGAAAGGAAGGAAAATATATTTGCTTAACAAGAGTGATAGGGCACAAATCGCAGAATATCTGAGTGACCACCATCAAACGTTCATTTCTGAGGAAGAGGATGTGGAACAAAAATGGAAAAAATTCAGAAACATCGTCCAGTACGCCTTAGATAAGTTCGTACCGACTAAGGTCCAAAGCGAGGGGAAAGATCCACCGTGGTATAACAATCATGTACGAAAGGTACTACGGAAACAAAGAAAGCTTCATCATAGGTTTAAGAGTAGTCGAATCATAGCTGATAAGGAAAAGCTGAACGAAGCGAAAAAGAGCGTAAAGAGAGCAATGAGAGAAGCATTCAACGTATTCGAACATAAAACATTGGCAAACAATCTAAACAAGAACCCTAAAAAGTTTTGGTCATATGTAAAATCGGTAAGCGGATCTAAATCCCCTATTCAGTCACTCGTTGACCACGATGGAACCGAAACAGAGGACGACCGAAGAAAGGCAGAAATACTGAATTCAGTGTTCCGAAACTGTTTCACTGCGGAAAATCGTAACACGGTCCCTGACTTCAGCCGTCGCACGGACGCCAAAATGGAAAATATTGAAATAAACGATATCGGAATTGAAAAACAACTGCTATCACTTAGTAGCGGAAAAGCATCCGGACCAGACGAGATACCCTTAAGATTCTACAGTGATTATGCTAAAGAACTTGCCCCCTTTCTATCAGCAATTTATCGTAGATCGCTGGAAGAACGTAAAGTACCTAGCGACTGGAAGAAAGCGCAGGTCGTTCCCATTTTCAAGAAGGGTCATAAATCAGATGCGAATAATTATAGGCCTATTTCGCTTACGTCAATCTGTTGTAGAATAATGGAACATGTTTTGTGTTCTCGTATTATGACGTTCTTAGATAATACAAATCTCCTTCATCATAACCAACATGGATTCCGCAAACAGAGATCATGTGAAACTCAGCTCGCCCTATTTGCCCAAGAAATTCACAGTGCCGTAGACACTGGCGAGCAGATTGATGCCGTATTCCTGGACTTCAGGAAGGCATTTGATACGGTTCCGCACTTACGTTTAGTGAAAAAACTACGAGCTTACGGAATATCGGACCAGGTTTGTGATTGGATTCAGGATTTCCTAGAAGAAATAACACAACATGTCATTCTTAACCGTTCAAAATCTGCAGATGTAGAGGTAATTTCGGGAGTACCGCAGGGAAGCGTGATAGGACCTTTATTGTTTACAATATACATAAATGACTTAGTTGACAACATCGGTAGCTCCGTGAGGCTATTTGCAGATGACACGGTTGTCTACAAGAAAGTAGCAACATCAGAAGACTCGTACGTACTCCAGGAGGACCTGCAGAGGATTAATGCATGGTGCGACAGCTGGCAGCTTTCCCTAAACGTAGATAAATGTAATATAATGCGCATACATAGGGGCAGAAATCCATTCCAGTACGATTATGCCATAGGTGGTAAATCATTGGAAGCAGTAACGACCGTAAAATACTTAGGAGTTACTATCCGGAGCGATCTGAAGTGGAATGATCACATAAAACAAATAGTGGGAAAAGCAGGCGCCAGGTTGAGATTCATAGGAAGAATTCTAAGAAAATGTGACTCATCGACGAAAGAAGTAGCTTACAAAACGCTTGTTCGTCCGATTCTTGAGTATTGCTCATCAGTATGGGACCCTTACCAGGTTGGATTAATAGAAGAGATAGACATGATCCAGCGAAAAGCAGCGCGATTCGTCATGGGGACATTTAGTCAGCGCGAGAGCGTTACGGAGATGCTGAACAAGCTCCAGTGGCGGACACTTCAAGAAAGGCGTTACGCAATACGGAGAGGTTTATTATCGAAATTACGAGAGAGCACATTCCGGGAAGAGATGGGCAACATATTACTACCGCCCACATATATCTCGCGTAATGATCACAACGAAAAGATCCGAGAAATTAGAGCAAATACGGAGACTTACAAGCAGTCGTTCTTTCCACGCACAATTCGTGAATGGAACAGGGAAGGGGGGATCAGATAGTGGTACAATAAGTACCCTCCGCCACACACCGTAAGGTGGCTCGCGGAGTATAGATGTAGATGTAGATGTAGATAGTCATGTTTTCTTATTTGACCGTAAACAATTCCACGACTACCGTTAATGATTGTTCACTAACGCCTTTAGGAAACCGATCGTCCCAGAACAGAAACTTATAGTTACTTTAGTAACAGTTTTTAGTATTGCAAATTGCAGTATCTAAACGCAGTTTACTATAATCATAGTACATTACCTGTCATCTGATGGTCATTTATTTATAACTGAAAATGCCTAACAGTTGATCCTTAATATTTGCTACTTTCAGATCGTGTATTTTAACCACTCTCTGAGTGTTAGCTGTGGAAACTACCAGTGAAGTAGTATCACAACACTCAACTCCATCTCTGAACTGCCATTAACATTATCATTACCAAGATAGACATAACGCTCACACCCAGACCACAGTGATAAAAGTTTAGATACCTACCTACTCCACAGGAGATGAACAAATTGAAACAATGTAAGAGAAAGGAGGTTATTCAGATAGTTAAACAACACAAAAATGTAAAATGCGATGAGACACTGGAATACGGTTGCAGGTATGGGAATACAAAATAGTAAGAAAACATAGGCTTGGGGGAACCCACGTGATAAAATTTTGAACAGATCATAATGTAATCATCGCCAACATTTTTGGAACTGCCATTTCATCTGAATTTTGCCTGATATATGACAGAGTCCGAAGGCGTAGAACAATTTAAACTGTAATTCGCAATTAGTAAAAAAGTAATGCAAATACGCACTCTTACCCGACCGTGGGGTAAGAGTGCGTTTCTAGTGAGGTAAATGTGCACATTATTATCAAATGAGAAAAACATATGTGTCATCTACTTCTTCGTCTTTCATTTAATTTATAGCGTACACAAAAAACGTAATATACCTTGTTACTCAGCATATAACAGTTACTGTGGAAACTTCCTGGCAGATTAAAACTGCGTGCCGCACCGAGACTCAACTCGAGACCTTTGCCTTTCGCGGGCAAGTGCTCTACCATCTGAGCTACCCAAACACGATTCACGCGCCGTCCTCACAGCTTCTGCCAGTACCTCGTCTCCTACCTTCCAAACTTTACAGAAGCTCTCCTGCGAACCTTGCAGAACTAGCACTCCTGAAAGAAAGGATACTGCGGAGACATGGCTGCAAGGTTCGCAGGAGAGCTTCTAAGGTTTGGAAGGTAGGAGACGAGGTACTGGCAGAAGTAAAACTGTGAGGACGGGGCGTGAGTCGTGCTTGGGTAGCTCAGTTGGTAGAGCACTTGCCCGCCAAAGGCAAAGGTCTCGACTTCGAGTGTCGGTCCGGCACACAGTTTTATTCTGCCAGGAAGTTCCATATCAGCGCACACTCCGCTGCAGAGTGAAAATTTCATTCTGGGAACTGTTATTGTTGATACAATATTTGACCTAACGAACAAATCTCGGCCTGTCATCAAAAACATGCAAAAATATTCCTGTCGGACGAAACTCTTTTTTAACAGAGATCACAAAAGAAGTGTCCAGAACCTTCATAACTAGATCAGGACTCATGCCATCACTCCTCGCACTTGAGACATTGAATCCAGTCATCTGTTGGTGGATTATTGTATTTTTCAGTACAGCCTGGACAGTGAAAAGTTTGTGAATTTTTCTTAGACGTATTTAAATTTTGCTTTGCTTTCTTTTTGTTTGCTTGATCAGAATCAAACAGTTTCCTCTTTGGTTTCTTTATTTCTTGTTCTGTTGATTGGGATTCCAGTTGCTTCTCGAATGGGGTCCCAGACAGTATTTCTGACTTCTATCCCTTCTTCTGTCTTTTTTGGCAATCTTTTCTTCTTGGCAAAGGAATTATTTCTTTTGCGGAAACGTAGGTACTTGGTCCTGCTTTTGGTTCATTTGTAGATGTCTCTGAACTTTGGCTCTGGAGAGATCCAGTTTCAACTGTGGATGCATCATTAAATTTGTCACTTTGGTGTGTAGCAGTAGAAGGCAGGAAATCTTCCTCGGTGAATATGTGACGATCGATTGGATAAATGCCACATATCTTGAACGTCTTTGTTGCCTTCGTCATTGTGGCCGTCCTTTGATAATCGTTTCCAAACAATTCAGTGAAACATTCTTGCGTAATTACATATCCAGGGTGATTAATGTGCCACTGGTCGCATTCCTGTGAATAAAAGTCGTTCAGTGGCTTGAAAAAGGAGCGATCTAGTGGCTGCATTTTGTGGCTGCTGTGTGGATGATTTATAAGCACATGAATGTTATGGCCCCTGCGGTAAAGAACGGCGTTCAGACTCAAATGTGACGAGTGATTGTCCAAAATTAACAAGACTGGATTGTCTTCTGTTGGCTGTAAAAAAGTAAAGTCTGTTGGCTGTATATGTTTTTCAGAATGTTGTAGCCATGTGAGATACAAATCTGAATTGATGAATCCTGTGTCCGAACACATCATTAGGGATCCAGAAGGGGCACCGTTCTTCAAACTCTCCTTCATACTTTTCCGAGGAAATATTATTCCTGGAGGGATGTAATTCCCCCCAGCTCCCATACAACATACAACCGTTATCAGCTGACCTCTTTCTGCAGATGCTATTTTGCCTATGTGCTTCTTGCCGCATGTTGCAATCACTTTCGGAACTTTGTTAGGAACGGTTGTAATTCCTGACTCATCCATGTTATATACCCGATGAAGTTCAAATTATGTCCCTCCATCAGCGATGAAAGATTATCAAAGAAGATACTCGTTTGCTGTTTGTTGAACCCCATCACACGTCCGGGACTAGTTTTCTGTGGGATCCGAGGTTAAGATTTCGTCTCTGCGGGAAATCATAAGCCCAGTCGTTTCCGGCCATCTTAGTGATTTTGTCAAATTTTGTTTTTACGTTAGTCCTATCAGAGTAGTCATGAACTAATCTTCTGAAATCTTTCAGAGTCATACCACAATAACATTTGTCCAAAGATCTGGAGTGTTCAGCGAGTTCCAGTTCCTGTTCATTATTAAAAGTTCTTCCGAATCTTCCCAGTTTGTTTACCCCAAAACCCTGAAAAAAGTGGGGGTGGGAGTATTAATTTTAAGCTTATCCCTACGTAGGCAAAAGTTTCCAAAATTAAAAATATAGAGATAAAAGTGTACTTGCTAGGGCCTCGTATTTCTGTAAGGCGATTTCTGAGGGCAGTTTCACTTATTCCCTCGCTATTTGTGGTTTAGACTTGCCATTTTTCAAGCCCTCTTTTGCAGCTTCCAGCATTTCTGGAGTGCATGGTTTCCGTTCGGTTTTCCTTTTGTAGACGCTAAAATATGAAAAACATTCTTAAAGTACTACTGTCGATGTATAATATCCACCTCAACGTTCATAAATATTTCTAGGTCTATGAAAAAGCTGATAATTATAACGCATGTGGTAAGATTACGCACTGCGCAGTTTTGCCCCTGCTGTAACGCGTAATCTTGACCCGCACTACGACACTGCTGCTTTTGACTGCAGATGGAAACGCTTTGTAGGAAAATAGATGTGTTAATATACCACGAGACTGACAATGCATCGTAGTACACAATGGAATAAAGTTAAAATTGATAATTCCATTATTGCCTGAGTTATAGCTTATTTCCGGAGCATGAAATGTTATATGAAAATAATGTAAAACAGTTCTTACCGCATTGCGCGGCCGTAAACACCAGGACAACAATCGAACTACGGCAATAAACGGTCAGCCACAGAGGCTATTTCGTGCCTTGCTGAGTAGCCAACTGCTGCATCACTAAAACTGAGATACAAGCCTTGCGCAGTCTTACCCGCCACGCACTCTTACCCCACTCTACTCTACATATTTGAAACAGAGTTTTCGAAACCAGATTTTAAATTGTAAGACATTTCGCGGTGCAGACGCAGACCGACGAAACTTTATTGGTTACGAACTGCAGTTTACAACTACAGAGAGAGTAACCAGTAGCGAATTAAGGAGAGGAAACCTCAATAAATTAAGGCCCAGAGTTTTGCGATAGTCTTGTTGTGTTGTTGTTGTGGTCTTCAGTCCTGAGACTGGTTTGATGCAGCTCTCCATGCTACTCTATCCTGTGCAAGCTTCTTCATCTTCCAGTACCTTCTGCAACCTACATCCTTCTGAATCTGCTTAGCGTATTTATCTCTTGGTCTCGCTCTACGATTTTTACCCTCCACACTGCCCTCCAATACTAAACTGGTGATCCCTTGATGCCTCAGAACATGTCCTACCAACCGATCCCTTCTTCTAGTCAAGCTGTGCCACAAACTTCTCTTCTCCCTAATCCTATTCAGTACTTTCTGATTAGTTATGTGATCTATCCACCTAATCTTCAACATTCTTCTGTAGCATCACATTTCGAAAGCTTCTATTCTCTTCTTGTCCAAACTATTTATCGTCCATGTTTCACTTCCATACATGACTACACTCCATACAAATACTTTCAGAAACGACTTCCTGACACTTAAACCTATACTCGTTGTTAACAAATTTCTCTTCTTCAGAAATGCTTTCCTTGCCATTGCCAGTCCACATTTTATATCCTCTCTACTTCGACTATCATCAGTTATTTTACTCCCTAAATAGCAAAACTCCTTTACTACTTTAAGTGTCTCATTTCCTAATCTAATTCCCTCAGCGTCACCCGATTTAATTCGACTACATTCCATTATCCTTGTTTTGCTTTTGTTGATGTTAATCTTATATCCTTCTTTCAAGACACTATCCATTCCGTTCAACTGCTCTTCCAAGTCCTTTGCTGTCTCTGACAGAATTACAATGTCATCGGCGACCCTCAAAGTTTTTATTACTACTCCATGGATTTTAATACCTACTCCAAATTTTCCTTTTGTTCCCTTCACTGCTTGCTCAAAAGACAGATTGAATAACATCTGGGAGAGGCTACAACCCTGTCTCACTCCCTTCCCAACCACTGCTTCCCTTTCATGTCCTTCGACTCCTATAACTGCCATCTGGTTTCTGTATAAATTGTAAAATTGTAAATAGCTTTTCGCTCCCTGTATTTTACCCCTGCCACCTTCAGAATTTGAAAGAGAGTATTCCAGTCAACATTGTCAAAAGCTTTCTCTAAGTATACAAATGCTAGTAACGTAGGTTTGCCTTTCCTTAATCCAGCTTCTAATATAAGTCGTCAAAGCCGGTCCCAAGCCCGGTTGAAAAAGGAGGAGGGGGAGGAGTAACACCTCGTTAAAAAACCTTGGTTCACCTGGCCCAGGTGATAGTACCTCGTGAGGGTCCCTAGCCAGGGAAACGGTGAAGACCTCAACGGCAGTGAAGGTGGCGATGAAGATCATCTGAACGGCGGAACTGGCGGAAGAGGCAGGCTTTTATATAAAAGCACCAGACTGCAGCGTCTGTTCCCACAGTGGGCGGCTGCAAAAGGCGTCTGTCCCACATGTTAGTGGCGGCCTCACTTATAATTCTAAGCTAATTGCTTGAATTTTTATCATCGAAAGGTTCAACTACCTTTCCCCAAACCAAACTTTAACCTAAGACATGATGGTAAATTTCAAAATGGAAACTACTCCAGGAAGTAACCAATCTTCCATCGCTATTCATGGCGGTGCAACTAGGCCTTTGAATTCTGGAGAGCCTAGAACATCATGTAAGGAAGAGTCGGAGCTTCCTAGTACTTCCTCAAAAATATGACCCAAGAAAAAACATCTACTGGGGACTCCGAATATCAACACACTTATGAAAGTTGGAAAAGTAAAACACCTAACAGACACTCTCAATCAACGCAACATACTTATATTAGCTCTTCAAGAAACAAGGTATCTGGATGAAAATGCATTTGAATCAGGTGGATACAGGATCTACAAAGGAAAACTAGCCATTAAAAATTCCAATAATACGACTATATTAGGGACCGCATTTATGGTCAAACAGCAACTTACGGAATCAATAACTAATTTTAGCTCCCCATGAGAACGAATTTCATTTCTGACGTTCAAGTCAGGCAATAAGCGCTACACTATTATAAATGCACATGCATCTATTAACCAACATAACAGAACAAATGTTGACAAAGTGGAAGATTTTTGAGAAATGCTTGAACACGAGACATCCATGTTACCAAAAGAACATATAAAAATTTTAGTGAGAGACTTTAATGCACAAGTTGGCAAAGAAATAAAATTTAAATCAGTAGTTGGAGATTATCCAGCACAAGCAAGAATCAACAGAAAGACTCATAGATTTTTGTAGACAGTTTAATCTAAAATTAATGTCGACATGTTTCAGGAAACTTGCAAGAAAGAAAAAAACGTGGGTATCACCTAATCCAAATCAAGGTGAATATCAGTTGGACCATGTGGCAATAACGACTCGCAACTACAAGGAAATCTTGGATGTCAGAGTGAGGAAGGGCCTAAACATAGACTCAGATCATTATCTGACAGAAATAAAAACCATGTTCCAACCAAACAAACCTAAACCAAAACCAAGAAGATTTCCAAGAGTAAACACTAAATTTCTCCTGCAAAAGCAGGACAAATTCTGTCATATACTAAACACAAGAAAAATGGATAATTGGGAAGAAATTAAAGAAACAATGATAGAGTCAGTTAAAGAAATGGGACAGCCACGAAGAATACCAAAACACAGATGGTGGAATGAGCTGTGTGATGAAGCAATTGACAATCGACTAAAGGCATGGAAAAAATGGAACAGTAATAAGAAACACGAATACTGGGAAGAGTTTAAAGAAGAAAGGAAAAAGACAGCAAAAATCATCAGATCAGTGAAAAGAAAATATGACAAAGACAGATTAGAAGAAATGGATTCTGATTTCAAAAGGAACAACACTAGAGACTTCTATAAGACTTTCAGAGAAGGTTTTAACAGGATTCCAGTCACCAAGTTTACATTTTAAAGATAAAAATGGAAAAATGGTTCTAAGCAATAAAGAGAACTGCCAAATCTTAGCTGAATACTTTGAAAATCTATTAAATTGTGAGGAGCCTAATGACAGGTTACAATTTCAAAAACCACAACATGAAAATCCACCGTCGGAAACACCTACAGTAGAAGAAATAGAAAAGATTATCAAAGCATTGAAGAATAACAAAGCACCAGGTGAGGATGGGATGGTGGCAGAAATGTGGAAACTAGGGGGCTTATCCGCATGTCAGAAAATTCACAAAGTAATTAAAGACATTTGGACAAAAGGAATCATACCCAGTGAGTGGAAACAAGCATTGATCCACCCTCTCCATGAAAAAGGAGATAAAACAGACACCAACAACTACAGGGGCATATCCTTGTTACCAGTGACATACAAAATACTTTCTAAAGCACTTTTAAACAGAATAGAGGAACAAGCAGGACCTAATATAGGAGATTATCAAGCAGGATTTAGAAAAGGTAGATCATGTGCAGAACAGATTCTTAATTTAAAAACAATTTTGGGAGTGAGAGCTATACAAAATAAAAATACAGTAGTCACTTTCGTAGACTTCAAGAAGGCCTACGACTCTGTTCACAGACAAACACTATTCCACATACTTTATGAATCAGGGATAGATGAAAACACCAGAAGACTTGTTGAACAAACGCTCGCAGATACAACATCAAGAACTAAGTTTCAATGCGAAATTTCTGAACCATTCAAAATCAAAACAGGAGTTCGACAAGGTGACGGACTGTCCCCAATTCTCTTTAACTTGGTTTTAGATAAAGTAGTAAAAACATGAGAAAACACATTAAAAAACAGAGGCACAAAGGGTATAAGCATGGGCCAAGGAAAGAACAAATTTGAAGTAAAATGTTTAGCCTTTGCGGATGATATGGCATTGATAACTGAAAACCGAACAGACGCAACAGTTATGCTTGATATGTTACACTAGATTGCTGAAAAGACTGGGCTAAAAATATCCTACGAAAAAACCGAGTATATAGAACACAAACATAATACAGAAAAGTTTATGAAATCATAGTATGGAAAAATTAAAAGAGCTGATAGATTCAAATACCTGGGGGAGTGGATCCAAGCCAATGGACTGGATAACACAACAAATAAAGAAAGAATAAAAAGTTGGAATTTGTATATAAATTAACACAAAACTACTACAATAAGAAATCACTATCCATACAAGCAAAGATTAAACATTATAATTCAGTTATTATGACACAAGCAACATATGGATCAGAGTGCCTAACATTGAATAAGAAAGGCGAATTAAGAGACCTAGAAAAAAGAGAGAGAAAAATATTAAGAAAAATTCTAGGTCCTGAGAAAAACAAGGAAAATAGGTGGATTAAAAGGAGAAATGAAGACCTATACAAAAATACAGAAAAGATCACGGATGCAATGAAGAAGAGACGGCTAAAATTTTATGGACATTTAAAAAGAATAGAAGAAACACGGATTACAAAGAAAATTTTTAGTTACGTTAGTAAGCTGAAAAACACTGTAGGATGGATAGAAGCAGTAAAGAAAGACGCCAACAAAATAGGTGTTGCAGAAGAAATAATACGTGACAGGAATAACTTTAGGCTACTTATAGAAAACGCAAACTATGAAGAAGATGCGCCAAAACCTCGACCCAAGAGAGTGTGGACAGATGAGCAGAGACGAGCAGTTGGCGAGAAAATGAAGTACTGGGAAGAACGGAAGAAAAAGAAACACCATAAGTCTTAAGGTGTATGCGGTCCATAGCTGGCCAAATTCATAATAAAAAAAAAAATAAGTCGTAGGGTCAGTATTGCCTCACGTGTTCCAATATTTCTACGGAATCCAAATTGATCTTCCCCGAGATCGGCTTCTACTAGTTTTTCCATTCGTCTGTAAAGAATTCGCGTTAGTATTTTGCAGCCGTGGCTTATTAAACTGATGGTTCAGTAATTTTCACATCTGTCAACACCTGCTTTCTTTGGGATTGGAATTATTATATTCTTCTTGAAGTCTGAGGGTATTTCGCCTGTCTCATACATCTTGCTCACCAGATGGTAGAGTTTTGTCAGGACTGGCTCTCTCAAAGCTGTCAGTAGTTCTAATGGAATGTTGTCTACTCTTGGAGCTTTGTTTCGACTGAGGTCTTTCCGTGCTCTGTCAAACTCTTCACGCAGTATCATATCTCTCATTTCATCTTCATCTACATCCTCTTCCGTTTCCATAATATTGTCCTCAAGTACATCGCCCTTGTATAGACCCTCTATATACTCCTTCCATCTTTCTGCTTTCCCTTCTTTGCTAGAACTGGGATTCCATCTGAGCTCTCGATATTCATACAAGTGGTTCTCTTTTCTCCAAAGGTCTCTTTAATTTTCCTGTAGGCAGCATCTATCTTACCCCTAGTGAGATAAGCCTCTTACCTTATAGTCTTAAAGGTACCATAAGGCAACGACTGACCGAAACAGAGGACGCAAACCACTACAGAATATCTTTGAGAGAATAAATAGGGAACGCAGCACAGGACGTAAACGGGGAAAAGATATAGTAGAAATCCTTGGAAATAACGTGGTATATTGAATTTAATTGACAAGAGGGGAAAATATAACAGCGAAGCAAATAAAGTAGGCCATGGGGAATAGAGATGTCAAAAAATGACGTTGACAGAGAGTCCAAAATCGCAACAGCGATTTTCTCTTAGAAAACGTACGTGTCGACATGAAATAATAAAGAAAACTTTGCTCAAAGGAGAAGCAACTGTCAAGAGCTCATTTGGCAAGCCAGAACTAAGCAAATACGAGAAGGCTAGAAGATAGAATGAATATATGGAGAAGCGAGGAAGAGGGGCTATGCAAACTAACATGAGCACAATGTTCGATTAGTGTGAAAAGTCTGAACATGCAAGGCAGTACTGATCCTACCACTTAGCTAAGTGGACAGGCTGAAGAAAGGCAGCCCTGTGTTTATAGCATTTGCATATTTAGAGAGAGATTTCGACAATCTTAAATGAAAGAAACTCTTTGAACCTCTGGAAATACCAGCGATAAAACATGGGGACACAAGATTATCTACAACTTGTACAGTAACTTAACTGCAGTTGTAAGACTTCGATGACTTGAAGGAAAGCAGTAATAGAGAAGGCAGAAGTAGAGAGGATATAAAATGCAGACTGTCAATAGCAAGAGAAGTGTTGCTGAAAAAGAAAATTTGTTCACATAGAATATAAATTTTAATCGTTCGGTTGTATTTTATAAAGGTGTTTGTGTGCAGTGTAGCCTCGTAAGTGAAACATGGACGGTGAACTGTTCCGTCAAGAAGACAATGGACGCTTTCAAGGCGTGGTGACTAAGAAGAATGCTGAAGATTAGATACGAGGATCGTACAACTAAAGAAGAACTATTGAATTAAACAGAAGAGGAAGAGGAAATTATAGCACAACTTGTCTAAAAGAGGGGCTAGTCGACAGGACATACTATGAGGCATCAAGGAATCGTCAGTTTGGTAATGGACGCTAAATTGCAGAGAGAGACCAAGGCTTGCCAACGGTAAGCAGGTTAGAACGGATGTAGGATGCAGTAGTTACGTAGAGAAGAAGAGGCCCACACAGGGTAGACTACTGTGGAGCACTGTATCAACACAGAGACGAACTTTATTTCTTGTTAATGCAACCCAACAGCAAATAACATGACCTCTCATTAGATACGCCAGTTGCGTATTTATTGCCGGAATACATGTTTAATATAGCCTCTAGCACATACACTTGTGATGTATTTGTGGATGCATCTCTATTACTCTCTGCAAACAGACTTACGTTAGGGAAAAGTTACAACTTGAATGCAATCTTCTTATGGCGACTGTCAGCAAATGATAAAGTTGAATTAATGTTTTGGCCACTCTGCCATTTATAGCAGTTTCCATAAGAAATGTATGTATTCCTTCAACAAACAACAACCAATGTCTGGTTACATATTAACCATGACTTTCGAATGCACTGGCAGTTCTGAAACTGTGGGCTGCCATACATTTTTTGTGCAGTGGAGGTTTTCCCGCTGACTTGAAATATCATGTGACCATTCTCAGTCACATTAAAGGATGCACTACCGTCGTATGAAACTATTTTTAATTACCGTTTGAGTCTGGGAAAGCAGGTTAATCAAAAAATAAATACGGCATTTTGGCACCCAAATATCGAATCGGCAGTTGGACTATAACGCCTAAAGTGTCCAAGGAATAGAAAAGCAACTGGAATTACTCAATAGAGGAAAGTCCACTGGACCTGACGGGATACCAATTCGATTCTACACAGAGTACGCGAAAGAACTTGCCCCCCCTCTAACAGCCGTGTACCGCAAGTTTCTAGAGGAACGGAGGGTTCCAAATGATTGGAAAAGAGCACAGGTAGTCCCAGTCTTCAAGAAGGGTCGTCGAGCAGTTGCGCAAAACTATAGACCTATATCTCTGACGTCGATCTGCTGTAGAATTTTAGAACATGTTTTTTGCTCGAGTATCATGTCGTTTCTGGAAACCCAGAATCTACTCTGTAGGAATCAACATGGATTCCGGAAACAGCGATCGTGTGAGACCCAACTCGCTTTATTTGTTCATGAGACCCAGAAAATATTAGATACAGGCTCCCAGGTAGATGCTATTTTTCTTGACTTCCAGAAGGCGTTCGATACAGTTCCGCACTGTCGCCTGATAAACAAAGTAAGAGCCTACGGAATATCAGATCAGCTGTGTGGCTGGATTGAAGAGTTTTTAGCAAACAGAACACAGCATGTTGTTATCAATGGAGAGACGTCTACAGACGTTAAAGTAACCTCTGGCGTGCCACAGGGGAGTGTTATGGGACCATTGCTTTTCACAATATATATAAATGACCTAGTAGATAGTGTCGGAAGTTCCATGCGGCTTTTTGCGGATGATGCTGTAGTATACAGAGAAGTTGCAGCATTAGAAAATTGTAGCGAAATGCAGGAAGATCTGCAGCGGATAGGCACTTGGTGCAGGGAGTGGCAACTCTCCCTTAACATAGACAAATGTAATGTATTGCGAATACATAGAAAGAAGGATCCTTTATTGTATGATTATCTGATAGCGGAACAAACACTGGTAGCAGTTACTTCTGTAAAATATCTGGGAGTATGCGTGCGGAACGATTTGAAGTGGAATGATCATATAAAATTAATTGTTGGTAAGGCGGGTACCAGGTTGAGATTCATTGGGAGAGTGCTTAGAAAATGTAGTCCATCAACAAAGGAGGTGGCTTACAAAACTCTCGTTCGGCCTATACTTGAGTATTGCTCATCAGTGTGGGACCCGTACCAGATCGGTTTGACGGAGGAGATAGAGAAGATCCAAAGAAGAGCGGCGCGTTTCGTCACAGGGTTATTTGGTAACCGTGATAGCGTTACGGAGATGTTTAATAAACTTAAGTGGCAGACTCTGCAAGAGAGACGCTCTACATCGCGGTGTAGATTGCTCGCCAGGTTTCGAGAGGGTGCGTTTCTGGATGAGGTATCGAATATATTGCTTCCCCCTACTTATACCTCCCGAGGAGATCACGAATGTAAAATTAGAGAGATTAGAGCGCGCACGGAGGCTTTCAGACAGTCGTTCTTCCGGCGAACCATACGCGACTGGAACAGGAAAGAGAGGTAATGACAGTGGCACGTAAAATGCCCTCCGCCACACACCTTTGGGTGGTTTGCGGAGTATAAATGTAGATGTAGAAGTAGGAAGTGTGAAACCAATTATTACGACTGGTCCTTCATAACTACTTGCAAGATTGAGATCAGTGAGACTTTATGGATACTGAAGACGAATCATATAATATATTTGGTACTCTATGCCAAGGTGTTTGACACAAACATTCGCTCAGGGATGTAAACTCCTTCGGTGAAAGAATCGGCTTATCAAAGTCTATATATCCTGCCTGTATAGGCTGTTTTAGCGATGCTGGAAAGAAAAATTGGCAACATGGTGTTATTACATGCAATTATAAAGTATTCTAAACGTTGAAAATAAACAAAACATCTTAAAGCCAAACGGAAGAATTAATAAGAAGGTTTTTTACATGGCCGTCATCTGCAGAAAGCACAGAAATATTCGTTTTGTAAATAACAGACGCGATTTCCTCTTACGCGAACCCCTCCATAAAACATTTAAACCAAATCTCAAGTCAGCTGAACACGAAAACTTTCACCCACTCTGTGGTAACTACTGCATTTACATTAAACTTCTATAGCTCGCACTGACTAGCCACACACACATACAGATAAAGGAGAAGAGAAATAAACAAACGTTAGTTTTCAGCACAGAATTCGTTGGGTTGTCAATATGCACATAAACAAAGCAAACAGGAAGAAACATAAAGTGAGCTCACTGTAGTTACGACATTAGATCACAGTTTTTCCATAAAATGTCTACAGTTAGTGACAAAAGAATAATAGTACTCCACATCCATTAGTGCAAAGAACACGATAGTTGTGAAGAAAAAAAGAGCGAAAATAAAATATGCTTATTTTCCATGAGCTACGTTTCAGTTCAACCTCCAGCATGTGACCAGGTAGGAAAAAACTCAGATGTCCACCAAAAAGTCGATTAACTGCAAATAATAACTTATTTACGTAAAAAATGAAATGTGAACTTTTTTATAATCTGCAAATATCATACATCAAAACAAAATTGAATAATTCTATATTCCTCCTTAATGTAAAAGACGAAATGCGTCTTGAACAAATAAAGACACTGCAGCAAGGAAAAAGTGTTTGTTCGTTACAAAACGAAATAATCACTAGCTCTAGATAATTAGCAAATTACATCCTTTGACATACCACCAAATTGGTTTCGGTTTATGTTCTGTGGGTCTATATAGAATATTGTACATATTAATGTATTCCATGTCACTGTAATTTTCACTTCACATGCTATTAAATGGCGTTTATAAAGCTCATCGATCCATTCCGGAAAACTGTAATTACTTACCCATCTCGATAGATAAATAGATGTTGCGTTCTTATCATGCGACGAAATACGTGACTCTTTACGAGCTACCATTTGCAAAAACCACGTTTCGATTTCTTGAACCGTTTACGAAATTTGGAGCTGATACAACCACATGGTTTACGACGAGTAGGGCAAAGCTGTCGGTGGCATCGAGAGCGACTCTCGAGCGACCAACTCGCCGCCCTTCCGCCGATATATCGTTCAGTAACTTGAGAACGGTGATGGCCG
This sequence comes from Schistocerca serialis cubense, assembly GCF_023864345.2. Classification (NCBI taxonomy): domain Eukaryota; kingdom Metazoa; phylum Arthropoda; class Insecta; order Orthoptera; family Acrididae; genus Schistocerca; species Schistocerca serialis. The sequence goes on along the minus strand of NC_064644.1, from coordinate 572,124,322 downwards.
TAGTTCTGCTCCCAACTTTAAAAAAAATTCGATATGTAGACTAAATTTCATACACAACAATGTACTACCTAAAATGAACTATACGCAAAGTCCACGGAATGAGTTCTTACCTCTGCACACCCAATAAAATTTGGTGTAGTGGTTTACATGAAAGTGGTACAGCAAGTAACCACAACGAATCCAGTCCTTTGTTGAGCGAAGGTATCAGGCTGTAAGATGCAGAAGAAATATTTTCACCAAATATCTTCCTTGTAATAGGATGATAAGCATATTTCGTATTGGAATTTGCGCAGCTGAATAAGTATTAAGGAGAAAAAAAGGACATTTTACTAACAACTATATTTGCACATTCAAGAACAAAAAAATTTACAGCAAACACACCAGAATAATTAGCGCACACAAAGAGTGTTAGACAATGCCAAAGAGGTCTATTTTACACAGTGCACTTTGCGCCGTCACACAGGAAATATATTGTTCACACAATTCCAACACCCCTCCCTGAACTTATATTTTGTGTGTTGCTTCCACAAGATAAACCAAATAGTCCCACAATCTTCTTAAAGTTCTCTCTTTCCAAGGGTTTGGTCAGAAGGTCAGATCACATGTCTTCTGTGCGCAGATAGTCCACGGCAATGTTCTGTCGCTCTATGTGGTCCCGAATGAAATGGTGCCGTATATCAATATGCTTTGTCCTAGCACTAGTAACATCATTTTTAGCTAGTTTTATGGTCTCTTATTGTCACAGAAGATGGTTGTAGGTTCCTCAATTAAATTGGGTTCTATTTCACTTATTAATGTTCGTAGCCATAATGCTTCCTGTGTGTGTAAGATAGTGCCATATACTCGGCCTCTACGGTGCGCAATGCAACACTTTTTTGCTTTCGACAGGACCATGATGTGAGGCCCCCCATTAATTTCAAACAGCAGCCAGTGGTGGAGTATCTGTCTCCCAATTCACTCCCCCAGTCCTCATCGCTATATCCCTCTAGTTTTGCGTTACCACCTCTATGGTATTTTAACTCATAGTTTGAGGTTCCTCTTAGGTATCGGAATATCCTCTTTACAGCTTTCCAGTGCTTTTCCTTTGGGTCTCTGCAATATCTGATCACTGCATTGGTGGCAAAAGCAAAGTCGGGTCGTGACGTTTGAGACAAATATAACAGACTCCCTACTGCTTCTAAATAAGGAACATTCTTGTCCCATTCCACATCAGTCTCATTTACACTTAACTTCACTCCTACTTCCATTGGAGTACTTATGGGTTTGCAATCGCTCATGCCAAATTTCTTTAATATTTTTTCTGTGTATGATGATTGACTTATGCTCAATTCTTGTGTTTCTTCATCCTTAGTAATCTGCATACCTAAATAATGTTTGACTTCTCCAAAATCATGCACCTTAAACTTGATTTGCAGCTGTTTCTTGAAAATTCTCTTTGGCCTTCACTTTCAGTCAGGATAAAGAAATCGTTCACCCATATCGCCATTATTATTATTTCTTCTTTTCTCCCTTTATAGTAAATGCTGGGATCTGCCTTGGATTGCTTCATATTCATATTTATTAGAGTTTGATGTAGACATCGGTTCCAGCAACGTCCACTTTGTTTAAGTCCATAAATACTTTTTCTCAAACTGTTTATGTTTACTGTCAATGGTATCCAACTTAAAAATACCCCTTTCGTTACTTGCTGTAGCTATAACTTCACTACTTTCACTGATTACTCTTGCACCCTGCATGTCAAAAGTGACTGTATTTTCTTTCTTGACAATTTCCCCTACAGACAGCATGTTAGTTGCCACATTTTTCACATAATGAACATTGTGTGCTGTAACCATATCTGATTCACCATTTACACTTACATGTAGATATAGTTTCCCAGCCTGGTGACACTGGAGCTTGTTGCCATCAACATTAGATATTCCCATATGAGTCTTATCTTTGATGTCATAAAGAAGTGATTTATCTTTAACAATATGCACAGATGCACCTGAGTCTAAAATCCATTCCATATCACGATTACTTATCCCACCAAAAGAATAAAAACATGAGAGTGCCTTACCTTTGTTATTGGTCCTTCTCTCTGTGCTATCAGTAACATACCTCTTTTGCTGAGTGTCTGATCTTGGGCTTTCTTTTTCTTTGCACTGAGACGCAATATGCCCCATCTTCTGACATTTATAGCACCTCACCGATTTCTCTGATTGGCTGCGCGGACATGCGGCACGCCGCCTGCGGCAGTGGTTCGACATGGGCAAACCGCTACACCAAAAGCAGACTTTGCCGCGCCGTTTACGGCGTTTCCATGGCAACCAAATCTCTGCCGCACTGTTTTGAAGCGTCACAACCCTAATGGGAACCGGCCTTCACTGCGATGACTGCCCAGCGTGAAATGATGACGACAATGACTAACAGTTAATCTCCACCATATACGCTGTGCCTAATTCTCTACAGTTACGAATGGAGGAAGAGCAGGAATGTAATTTCAATGCAGTTAACAGGTGGGCGTCCTCATTTGTAGCTTCCCTCATCACGCAGGTAAATACGCAGTCACAGTGCATGAGGAATACGAACAACAACCACTATAATATGCTGATAATCTGTCTCCCTCTGTTGCACTGCCTGTTTCAATTTCTATTCAGTGATGAGCTACCATAAAAATGTTACCCAGTAATTCAACTTCTTGACAATAATAGCGGAAAATTCCATTTATAAGTGAAGGCGTCTCTGACTTTTGACAGTTTGCGGTTAGCTGTGAATACCAGAATGTCCTGAAGACGATCCCAGCACAGTTGTCGAAACGTCACTCTTGTTGAAGAAAAAGACATTCATGATGCAGCTTAACAACCAAAAATGTTCTACCAACTGGTATTATAGTAAAAGGACTGAACATCGTCATAACAACTTCACTTTTAGGAAAGCTTTATTAGCGACACCGAAAGAAAGAATGTTCTATTAGACCATGGGCAATAGTTCTTACCCTCTCTCTTCATTACCTCATCTGACTACTGGAAAAGACGATGTTTGGAATGATCTTCAGCCGTGACTGTTAGGAGAGAGTAACCCGAGAGCAGTGTCAATATGATGGGAAGTTAACAGGATTTTTTCCTGCTACTCACTGACACAGCACCAGTTTTATGGTGGTCAAGACTTCCAAGAGGCTAGTAAGCGGTCAAGCATATTGAAAACTCTATCTACTCTACAATTTTGATGAAACAACTCACCAAGACTGTATTCATTGTAAACTAAATTAATGGCAAACATTGATGAAGCCTTTCTTGACCAAGAATACCTGGTAACTTATGCCATGTTCATTACGAATTTCTACATTAACTATACTGTAACTGTCTTATGAAGAATGTCGTATTTATATTCTTAGCTTTTACACTGATGAGTAATTTAATTACAAATACGTGTCACTTTGGAAGAATTTATCATCATGTTGACGATACCAATAAACTGAAGTAGCACACTATTCTCTGAGAAACAAGAGAAACTGTGTTTTACGAAAAGAGCAAGTCGTGGTACTATACTGGCAAGGTGATCGCCGTACCATCAGTGAAGTCTGATGATGCAAGCAGTTTGAAACGGAATGATGTAAAAAAAAAAAAAAAAAAAAAAAAAAAAGAAAAAAAGAAAAAATCCTGGGGATTTTTTGGATGAAATCTTCGGCTGCAGAATGATTATCTGGTTAGCAGCTTGCATATGAAAGAGCGGATAATCTCAATCCAGAGAAATTGATTGCTCCTCGCCAATTCATCGTTGAAAACAAGAATCGGTGAGCAATCATAACAGACACAAGTGTCTCCACCCTGTGTGTTGCAGAAACTATAGCGTCACATGTGTTGGTCTCTTTGGTGCACGTCATAGACCACAGCTATTTGTGTCTGCAGGTGCACTGTATTTTGACATAACGACAATGCAGTAGACCTATTTCGCCTACAGCGTTGGTCCTTGAACATATTGGTATATGACGAGTCATACTACTCGTATTTGCTTTTACGTGCTTGTTAGGTCCATGATGCGGTCCTCGTCGGCAAATGAGATCAATTATATTTTCTACCGATGTTTGAACATGAACTATACAAACACCTAACCGCAGGTTGTCTAAACTAGTCCGCAGAACACCGCTAGTGTTGTACAGCTCGGCGAGGTAATATTTTGTCCTACTGAATGGTCTCGGAGTACTACAACTACCACTGTATTTTATTGATGTAGTTGTGTGATGCGCGATCTCAGTAGCCATTACTTCTTTTCAAAGCAGACGGAGCGTTGTCGAGAAGGCTGTTTCTTACAGTTTCCTTGCTTAGTTGAATCGTCGTTAGCGACAGGAAACGTTCACGTGTAAGTAACGGCTTCCCTAATCCTTTCCTGACCGGCAACTCTTTGTTATTTCACCCTTAGAGTAGAAGAAAGGTAAATGCTACTGGTATAGTTTTCTTTGTTCCTTCATACTTATTTTCTCACATACTAATAAAAGCACATGCCACATTCAGTTCATTTGTGGTTTTTTATGGTTTCTGTCATTTTTTCAGTGCCATTGGAGTTGTCAATTTTGCTCTACAAATTCTATACGCGTAATTTTATTTATATTCGTGTTTTCGTATTCTATATTTTCTCAAAAAAATTACTGATTTTTTTGCATTCATAAAAACAGTTTCTTTTGTCATGCACTTCTATTTCTTCATTTCTCTTACAATGCTTCTTCTCACTGATGATGGAATATTTTCGGTGCTGTACTGAAATGACTGGCATTAATTCCGTCAATGCCTCCACTATTCACCACATATTTTACTTCCTACTGCACTGTCTTTGTCTTAAATTGTTCACCATAATATTATACTTAGATCTTTTATTTCTTTATCATCATCTTCATCATCATCATAATCATGATCTGCCTCCCCAGGGTTACGCCTACGGCCTTTTGCGGTTAGTTTTTCCACAGTTCTCTTTCTCCATGGTTTGTACTCTACTGCTACTTTAAGAAGTCTTTGTTCTCTGACATATGACGTACATGTTCTATTTTTCTTTTTATTTGATTGCCTTTTGGGTTACTGCATCACTTTTTCTTTTCTAATTTTGTTTTTTCTAGTGTAGCCTTTCACAGATTTTAGAAATTTCATTTCTGATGCTTTCAGTTGACGTAAAGATTTATCTCATATTGTCCAATTTTCCGCCCCGTATAATAAAGGGGAAACTGCCATTACCTTATAAAATCTCAGTAGTGTCTCTCTACATGATTTACCCTATAATTGTTCTCCTTATTGTGCCACATAAGCACTGGTAAGTATTTTTTATGTTTTTTTTTTTGGTACCCATACATTGATCGTATAGAAGAAGCATATTACTGAGAATCTCAAACAGTTAAGTTCAGCTACCTCTTGCTCTTCGAATAACTGCTAATCTTAAAAACAAACGTATCGAATTCCCAACATATTTGGCAAACTTCCACTCAGTAATATCATACACAATAACTTCCTGGGGTATGTCATTTCTGAGAAAGAAAGTACTGATTGCACAAAAGCGAGCAATAAGACAACATGTGGTGTCCACCCGCGGATGTTATGTATGTACTCCTTCAACAGCTAGGCATTTTAAGTGCACCGTCACAGTACACTTAAGCCCTAATGAAATTCTTCATACATAATGAATCACAGTTTGAGAACAGTGATGTCCACATTTACACCTTCAGAGGGAAAAATAACCTTTGTTACTCAACGTTAAAGCTGCCAGTGACGCAGAAAGAAGTTCAATATGCAGCAACAAAAATTTTTGATCACTTGCCAAATAACATAAAACGTCCGACAACTAGCGAAGCAAGTTTTAAATCTCATTTAAAATCATTTGTTCTGGCCAACTGCTTCTATTCTATTGACGTAAACTACTTAAAACTGGTAACGAGTAAAACAAAAATTAAATGTAGTTGTATGAGTAGAACTAAAAATAATAATGTTAACACTGTTATGTATACACATCCCGTAAACTGAGTTGTTTCACGTGAGTCAGATAAAAGAATCGGTCAAATGATCTGTGGAACAAGTAACTAACTACCTATAATACGTTACACACTAAATACTTCAAACTGGTTTTCTATTCTATTGGTTTATTATTGAGGACTGTTTTTGTTTGTACTGGGTGAATGCCAAAACGGCCGAGGTTTTAGTTTTATTTATATAGACAGATTGTAGCTTGCACATATCTCAGTTAGTTTACGTAATGCTGTTTGTAATTTATCTACGCTGTCTTCTGTATAACGTCTTGTTCATATGTTTATTCCTCCCAATATTTATGCTTGATGGTGTTCCATCTGACTTCCATTCTGTGAGCATGACATCTAAGTAGATACTGAATAACGTTGGTGACTAACTACACCTCTAGAATGAAATTTTCACTCTACAGCGGAGTGTGCACTGATATGAAACTTCCTGGCAGATTAAAACTGTGTGCCGAACCGAGACTCGAACTCGGGACCTTTGCCTTTCGCGGGCAAGTGCTCTAGCAACTGAGCTACCCAAGCACGACTCATGCCACGTCCTCACAGCTTTAATTCCGCCAGTACCTCGTCTCCTACCTTCCAAAGGTAGCGCACTTGCCAGCGAAAGGCAAAAGTCCCGAGTTCGAGTCTCGATCCGGCACACAGTTTTAATCTTCTGGGAAGTTTCTTAACTTCAGCTCTGTTTCATGCATTTATTTGTTTGTATTTCAAGTGTTATCTCATTCTCCATGTCAATTCTAATTGAGGGGTTCAGAAAGGCTTTTTGTGACTTCGATCAGATGTTTGGATATTCATCGTTTTCCATTATTGCCTATACTTTATCTTTGTGAATTATATGAAACGCATTTTCATAATGCACAATGATAGGTGAGTTTAAATTCCTGTCTCTTTCGAATTATATGTATCAGGGCGAAAACATCGTCCATGCATGATCTTACTTTTCGGAAACCTCCTTGGTCCTCCACCAAAATTACATCCAAGGTATTTCGCAGCCTTGCATTTATTAATTTGCTGTAGATTTTGTGAGCAGTGTTCAGAGTACTTATACCCCTGCAATTAGAGGTACTATTTCTTTCGCCTTTCTTATGTATTGAAATGACCTTTGCTATTTGACATTCCTGAGGTATCTCATATTTTATCGAGCACATGTTGATTCTGAGAGAATTCCTCCATGATTAATCAATTCGGTATTTATTCTATGTAGTCGTGTTGATTTTCGGTTTTTCATTTTTTTTAAACTATCTGCAATTCTGTCAATTCTATATAATCTTTACCTTTCAGGTTTTCTTGACCATCTGCTTCTTTGGTTCAAATGGTTCAAATGGCTCTGAGCACTATGGGACTCAACATCTGTGGTCATCAGTCCCCTAGAACTTAGAACTACTTAAACCTAACTAAACTAAGGACATCACACACATCCATGCCCGAGGCAGGATTCGAACCTGCGACCGTAGCAGTCGCGCGGTTACGGACTGAGCGCCTAGAACCGCTAGACACCCGCGGGAGGCCATCAGTCCCCTAGAACTTAAAACTACTTAAACATAACTAACCTAAGGACATCACACACATCCATGCCCGAGGCAGGATTCGAACCTGCGACCGTAGCGGTCGCACGGCTCCAGACTATAGCCCCTAGAACCGCTCGGCCACTTCGGCCGGCGGCTTCTTTGACTTCTGGATTCTACCATCGTTCTTTGTAATGTGCAATACAGTCATAAGTTTGTATTACAACCCCTTTATTGAGTTTTTCCGTTTATTTGTGTGCCACCCTTTGTCTCCCTAGATGTCATGTTGAACACTGCTTATAAATGTGTCCGGTGATGTACTGTGAGCTGATATTACTGTCACTTTTGTCTCATTTCTTTCTCGATGGTATTAGTCTTTAACGTGTAATGATTTCTTGTCAGTATTCGTGATATGCTTCCTGTTTATCGTTTATGGCTTTTTGTATCTCTCCGCCACAATTTTTAAACCTGTCTATTTTAATATTAGACCATTCTTCGTTTGTGCCTTCACTAGTTGGTATTTCATTGCGCAGTTGTAAGAGTCTGTTATGATACAGGTTTCTTAAGCTCTCTCTTGCAAGAGATGTACCTTGAATGATTTGTTTAAATTGTTTTCATCTTTATTTGTATTTTTCATCGATTGCTTTATCCATCTTGGTCATAGCTGGAATCTATTATTTGTTTTTTACTGAAATCAGTTACATTACGTAATTTATCTTAATGTAATATAGAGTCTCGCGTTTCAAGCATACATATGGAAAGAGAAGTTTCTGAAATAATCTGAAACGAACTGTAAGATAATTTATGAACTCTGTACAATGTGGTTGTAAATTTGACACTGTGACTTATTTTTTCCTTGTGAGAAAACAGGGCTGGGGGTTGGGCCGGGGGAGCAGCGGCGGTTTTAGCCGTTCTCATAGGTGTAGGGCTTCATCTGAATCGTTGTGCACTTACACAATGTGCTCGTAGGTTCTGATTGACATATGAAGGTATTTTGGCATCGGTTGCCACGTTGCAGTAATCATGTAACATTCTCTTTGCCAGCTGCTTTACTCAGGATTTAGATCCAGGCTTCATTTGTCACTTATTACTGCCAAAATTACTACATTATACTGCGGTATTTCACCACTCACGATCCACGTCGGTTGTTTTAAATATAAGTTGGAGCTCTTGAAGAAATTTGAGCTTTTAAATTCTATTATGTTATTACGAGTAGTACATCCCTTCACTGCCTTATGGATGACTCGAACGATAAACTAATTACTGTTGTTACCCTAATGTCGATTGTGATAGAATTGGTAAACCGTACTCTGTCGCAAACAGTATCTTCGCCCATTTTGTAGCACTATCAATATTTAAGTGCAGGTACAAAACGTGCTCCTCACTGAAATTTGCTAAATCCACCAAGAAACTTGTTAGAGCTCAGTATAGTGTGGTATAACGCTTGTTCTCCCATTGAAAATAAAAATAAATAAAAATAAAAAGTTGTTTAGTCGACAGTGAAAGAGAAGTTTATAATTTATTACCGAAAACAGAAAACTAACCTCAAGTAAACAGCTCCCGGGCGTTTTAAGAAGACAAGAGAAGTTATCTCACCGCAGTCCAACAGCGATACCACAAATGCACAAATACTCCCGAAATTTTCTTTTACTGAAAAGAGAATGTTACAGTAATAACAAATAAAAGCTTACGAGAAGGGTGCCTTTTTCCGATACATTTTAAGTCTGTGTTGATGATACGTTGAAACAGTAGCTAAATGAAATAGTTTTATACCCTTAACTGCAGTCAACGGATTTACGTGATGACGACAGACTCAGATAGTCAAAGTTTTTAAAGACGAGACTTGTTTCCAAGTAAAACTCCAATAAACGACCAGATAATTCAGATCCAATGAACTCAACTTCTTGGAAAATACATCTCCTCCACAAACGAGGGAGCCATGCCGAAAGAACCGGAAGATTTCATTCCATCCATGGGATCATACACATAAAAGCTGAATAAAATGGTGAAAAACGGAATCGTAATGAAACGCTACACTACAAAGGCAATACCGTCAACACTTTATGGCAATGGAACCTGCATAACAGCGGGAATGAACGAGTAATACAAGCTGCGAAAATGAGGTTTTTAAGAAGAGCAGCTTGTTACAAAATGATATAAGGCGTACAACAATCAAACAATAACAAGTAATGAAATTCAGAAGTGGGCAGGTCAAGAAGTATGGAAACAGAAGGAGAGATCATATCATAAGGTTGAATGAATATAGAATGACTAAGATAGTAACGAACTATAGATCAACGGGGAAAAGATCAATAGGTAGATCAAGAATGAGATGGAGATAAAATAGTAAATAGCAACAGACCACAGGGACGATGATGAAGAAGATATGATAGGTAAATGCCTAACACTCGAAGAAAGAAGAAAAACGTGATAGAGAGAGGCTGCATACATACATACATACATACATACGTTAATCCTTGTTCCATAGATCACGAATATATTTCGTAGTGATGTGGAACGTGTCACTTTACACAAAATAATTAATTCATTTTTTTACAGTTACTACTTCATATCTAAGAATTCATCTATTGAGTAGAAGGAGTTGTAATTCAGAAACTCGTTTAATTTGCTTTTAATGTTGGTTGGCTATCTGTCAGATCAAATGACCAAAGATTTTTGTGGCCGCATAATTCACCCCTTTCTGTGCCAAAGTGAGATTTCATCCAGAATAGGGAATATCATCATTTCTTCTAGTGTTGTATCTATGCACTTCGCTGTTATTTTTCAATGGGATGGTTTATTAATGACAAATTTCATAAGTGAATATATGTATTACGAAGGTACTGTGAATGTTCCGAGGTCCTCAAATAAATGTGATCTTGGGTGGGCTCCAGCTATTATTCTGATTACATGCTTTTGTGTAGAGAATACTTATTCTCTTTATGACGAATTGCACCAAAATATGATGCCATATGAATGCATTGAATGAAAATAGGCATAGTAGACAAAGTTACTGAAATGTTTATCACCAAAATTTGTTATAGCCCTAATAGCATAAGTAGCTCAACCTAACAGTTTCAGCACATCATCGATGTGTTTTTTCCAATTCAGTTTCTCATCAATGCACACAGCCAGAAGTTTTGCATATTCTGCATTAACATCAGACTTACGTTCATAGTCTATAGTTATGAATGATGTTATGCAATTTACTGCACAGAATTGTATAAACTGTGTTTTCTCAAAATTTAGTGAGAGTCCATTTGCAGAGAATCACTTAATAATTTTCTGAAATATATTACTTGCAATTTCAGCTGATTCTTGCTTATTGGGTGTGATTACTATACTTGTATCATCAGCGAAAAGAACTAGCTTTACAGCTTCATGAATATAGTGTGGCAGGTCGTTAATATATATTAAGAACAATAAGGGACCCAAGACTGAACGCTGTGGACACCATTCTTGATACCTCCCCAGTTAGCCAGTTAGAGAACTCTGCTGGTGTTTTCAGACTATCTGTACTGTTAATTTCAACCTTCTGCATTCTTCCAGTTAAGTATGAATTAAACTATTTGTGTGCCTTCCCACTCATACTACAGTACCTAATTTTATCTAGAAGAATTCTATGATTCACACAATCAAAAGTCTTTGAGAGATCACTAAATATCTCAGTGTGTGATGTTCGGTGATTCAGAGCGTCTAATATATGTTCAGTGAAAGCATATATAACATTTTCTGTTGAAAAGCCTTTCAGAAAACCAAATCGACATTTTGTTAGTAATTAATTTTTACAAATATGTGATGGTGCTCTTGAATACATTACTTACTCAAGTATTTTGGACAAAGCTGTCAGAAATGAGACTGGGCAGTACTTGTTAACATCCGATCTATCCCCTTTTGTAAGCAATGGTTTAACAATAGCATATTTCAGTCTATCTGGAAAAATGCCCTGTTTCAGTGAGCCACTACATGTGTGGCAGAAAATCCTACGTATTTGTTGGGAACAAGCTTTTGGTACTCTGTTGGAAAAGCCATCAATTCCATGTGAGCTTTTACTTTTGAGTGAATTTATTATTTTCCTAATTTCAGTTGGAGAGGTGGGATGATTATCAGTTTTATCAAATTCCATAGGTACTTCCTCTTCTGTATACTGCCTTGCATTTTCTAATGAATAGCTGGATCCTATTTTCTCTCAACAGTTCAAAAATGTTTATTAAAATTTTTTTCTACTTCTGACTTGTTGTTAACAAACTTATCATTGTGTTTCATAGAAATACAGTCTTCCTGTGCTCTAAGGTTACCCTGTTTACCTATTCACAATATTCGAAATTGTTATAATTTTATTATCAGATGTGGTAATCTCAGACATAATGCTCATACTTCTGGACTTTTTAATAACTATTCAAAATTCAGTGCAGTAGTTTTTCAAATGTTTCACTGTTTTGGAATCATTACGCCTGCTATCAATAAGATACATTCCCTTTTCTGTTTACAAGGTATTTTTATCCCTTTAGTAAGCCATGGCTTTTTACATGGTTTCTTACCGTTATAGTTCACTGTTTTCTTAGGGAAACTGTCTTCAAATATACTCACAAAGCCATCATGAAATAGGTTAAATTTTAAATTAGCATCATGTTCCCTGTACACCTCATCCCAGTCTAACTATTGCAAGCTTTTCCTAAATTTCAATTGTTAATGGAATGAACTACTTTCGAGGACTGTTTTGCATTACTGAATGGAGGTATATCATATTTTGTAACTAGCTGTGCATCATGACCAGACAGACCATTCTTAACAGGTAAAGTTTTTGAATCTTCCTGTCAGATTAAAACTGTGTGCCAGACCGAGACTCGAACTCGGGACCTTTGCCTTTCGCAGGCAAGTGCTCTATCATCTAAGCTACCCAAGCACGACTGACGCTCCGTCCTCGCAGCTTTACTTCCGCCAGTACCTCGTCTCCTACCTTCCAAATTTTACAGAAGCTCTCCTGTGAACCTTGCAGAACTAGCACTCCTGAAAGAAAGGATATTGCTGAAACATGGTTTCGCCGAAGCCGAGGGGTTATTTCCAGAATGATATTTTCACTCTGCAGGAAGTTTCATATCAGCCAGGAAGTGTCATATCAGTACACAGTTCTGAAAGGTTCTCAGGAGAACTTCTGTAAAGTTTGGAAGGTAGGAGACGAAGTACTAGCAGAAGTAAAACTGTGAGGACGGGGTGTGAGTCGTGCTGGGGTAGCTCAGATGATAGAGCCCTTCCCCTTGAAAGGCAAAGGTCCCAATTTCGAGTCTCGGTCTGGCACAAAGTTTTAATCTGCCAGGAAGTTTATTATCAGCGCAAACTCTGCTGCAGAGTGAACATCTCATTCTGGAAACATCCCCCAGGCTGTGGCTAAGACATGTCTCCACAATATCCTTTCTTCCAGGAGTGCTAGTTCTGCAAGGTTCTCAGGAAAACTTCTGTAAAGTTTGGAACGTAGGTGACGAGGTACTGGCACAAGTAAAGCTGTGAGGATGGGGCGTGAGACGTGCTTGGGTAGCTCAGAGCTCTTGCCCGTGGAAGGCAAAGGTCCCGAGTCCGAGTCTCTGTCTGGCACACAGTTTTAATCTTCCAGGAAGTTTCATACCAGCGCACACTCTGCTGCGGAGTGAAAATCCCCTTCTAGGAAAAGTTTTTATCTGATTAAATTTATATTAGTATATGAAAAAGTTATCTATCAGTGTGCTGCTTTCGTGTACCACCCGAGTAGGAAAATAAATAACTGATGTCTAACTGAAACAACTAAGTAATACTTCAAGGTCAAGCTTTCTATCGGACTCTTTCAGAAAATCTGCGTTGAAATCTCCACAAACACAATTTGCTCTCCTTTGTCTGACAGGAAGCACAACAAAGAATCCCAGTTTTTGAATTATAACTGAAAATTTCCTAATGGGGACCTACACTCTCCTACAATTTTAAAAGTTCCATTTTTTAGTTTCAGTTGACATGCACCTGCTTCTATATGTTGCTCTACGCAAAATTCTTTAGTTTCCAAATTTTTCACACTATGACTGGTTTTAACTTATATGGCAACACCTCCTCTCTCCATAGTGTCTCTACGTACATGCGCTGAAAGCTTATATCTGGCTACATTTACAATTTTCATACTTGTGACTATATGATGTTCAGATAGGCACAGTACATCTATTATACCCTCAGTTTGTAAATCTTCTAAAAAACGAGAAGCTCATCTACATTGTTTTTTAATCACCTCATATTCAGATGCAATATATTAACACTATTTTTCACTGTGCTTTTATGTGAATCTTGTGACCTAATAACGTTATTTTTCACTGTACTGTTATGAGAATCTTGTGATATTTTCACATCTCTAGTGCTAGTTCTGCAGGGTTCTCAGGAGAACTTCTGTCTCAACTTCTCATTAAGCTTAATTTCAATCAATGTAGGATGACTGGTCACTGATCTTAGCGTAAAAAACTACTCCTGTGAGTTTCAGTGCCCCCCCCCCCCCCCCTCCTCTTAAAGATTTTGCTACCATCCCAGTCAGTTTACCCTTCCCTTTCCTCTTGAGACGCAGTCCTTGTCTTGTGAAGTCCCATCTACCAATACCATCAACAGGAACCAAACCTATGCCTGACAAAGCAGCCTCCCGAAGCAGCTGATCTAGCTCCATATTGACCCTCCTGAAAGAGCTGTTCAATTGGGGCTGGTCATACTGCATGAAAGCAGGAACCAAGACAACATTGGTATGGTACGTTCCAGATGCTATTTTCTTGCTCCATCCACTACCACAACATGATCCTGCTTTGTAAAACCCTTACTCAGTGATCCTACAACCTCAATGACTTGGCTAATTCTCGCACTGGGCCTGAAAATACTTGTGACCTGGTACTTGTCACCTAATTTTTTCTGCAGGATCTGGCCCACGCCTCTTCCATGGCTACTACCTAACAACGGAACTTCCCTCCTACTTTCTACATTTTTGCAACAGTTGGTTTCCTAGTGAGTCTGTTGAGTGGTGACTACACTTACATCTACTTGAGCCTCTTCCTTACTTGACTGAGGTAACAAGGCAAATCTGTTGTTTATAGCAATGATGAAACTGTCTGATACTGTTCTGTGTCTGTGGCCCCTGTTTCTTGCTACGATTTCCCACCTGTCTTCACCCTCCTCCCCCCTTAATTTCATCAGTTCCTCCCTAGCACTATCCAGGTCAGCCTGAAGGGCTGTAATCTCCCATTTTTGTTCCGCTATTTTCCTATCCCTTGAACATCATCTGCAATACAGTGGAAGAAACCCATTTACTTCCCAGATTCCCATGCCACTACATTCACCCCAATGTAACGATCTGCCATAACAGCCGCATGCTGCTATTGGCATTGTTAATAGTGTTAGCTGTCTGAAGATTTCACTGAAGTGCTTGAAAGACATTTAAGTCGTTCGGAAGTGTCTGAAGCTTTAGTAACTAATTGATTTTAGTGTTTTGTTTAATAAATAGAGTTTCACGTTATTCTTCGTGCGACACAATTTCAGAATAGAAGCATCACAAAAGCGCACATTTACATTTTGTAATAAGTTAACTCAATCTGCAGCATTACTTTGCACTTGGATTAACTAAAATTATACCCCCGGGATTTGCATCACTTAGTCCCACCACAGCGTGAAATTTATTCATGAAAACTCTTTGGCCGTGCTTGAAAGCAGTCCACTTTACTGGACGGCGACGGTGATGCAATGAAAGCCCTCGGGAGATGTTGAGCTGTGTGTACGTGCAGGAATTAGTCAGTCGCCTGAAGGTCACTGAAAATTTCAGTGGTGTGATTCGGTAGGAAGCTTTACCGTAAATTCACTGATTATTATTTTAATCAAACACCTACTACAAAAGTCACTAGACGGTTTGTTGCTTTTCAAGACGGTCTCCAATGATGCTCGTACCTTTTCCTCATATCTCACTTTGTGCCCAAAGACCACAGATATAACTGGAAAGGACACCGCATTCTGATTATTTTTGGGAATAGCAATATGTCTGATTTTGTGTGGACAAAACAGCGGTCTTTAACGCCTATATGGTACGTACAGCAAATCTATGGACAATCTCTCACAGAACTATATTGTCACAGGCATATATTAACTGCCTGACATCTGGCAGCCTCTGGAATTACTAGCAGTCTATTTTATGCATTTATAATGCAACATGTAGTAAATTAGAACTATTATAATGGATTGTATATTTAGAGCAATTTCTACTCTACGTTTTAGCTGAATCTGTACTGAGGATGCTTGAAAGAAGAGCAGTCGATGCCATTCATGTTGATTTAGTGAGTTTCTTATCCTGTACCACTTTAATCGTTTCACACGAAGAAAAGTTCAGTATAAATACGTGCGACGAAGCTAAGCTGATTTTGTTTGCATTTTTTAACGACGTCACTATGGATTCGTTATGTTAGAAGATGTTTTAGAACAAATAGGCCTCGTCATATTTTAAATGCGTCTTTCTGCACGTATGATAGTAATACTTTTCCTTGCGGTCTATTTTATTGTTTCCAGATGTAGACCGCCTTCTACTTGTATTTAGTTTTCCCATGTTTTGTTGCGCATATGATGATGGCCACCATAGGCTGAAACCGATAGTGTAAGAACCAATCGACTTTGTGATCATTTATGGAAATGGAAGACACTTATTTTACGTTTCCTAGATCACTGTTCTATCCCCAACTATGTCTCAGCTAGTGGAACTAAAAGGATTTTGAGGAGGTACATTGAACTCACCACATTTTCTGTAGACTTTGAATAAGCCTTAAAATCTCTAAACTGGGATAAAGACAGCATATGCAGAAATCGATGGTTCTTATCTGAATAACTATTGATCTGCAGATGACGTACGTTCGGTTACTAAAAGTGCAGAAAAAGTTTAACAGAGAATTAATGCCTTAATTACAGGAAATGTGAAACGTAAGAGTGAGAATCAGCTACTTTACAACTGAACTACAGTCAGAGTGGTCAGCCTCATATTTTGAAGTAAACCCTAAAATATCTGAAACGCTATATTTTTAATCAATGTGTGCTTTCGATGTAAAATTCGTTCGTGGACGCGGACGTCAAATGCACATTCCGTCTTAATCTCGCGGATTGTTCAGTGTACAGTATCTCATACCTCAGGAAGAATGAAATGGGACAAGAAGACACAGGCAAAAAGTGCCAGACAAGGACTAGTTCGCAACTCCACAGCCCAATGCAGTTGTAATTTAATTCCACGAGTTGTTCTGGAATTCAATGTTGCTTTACTACCGTTATATCAAGAATTAAAAATTTCATAAATGAACAAGAATGTGTCTCACATTTACTTCTCTAGCAACTTGAGATTGATTGTTGAAAAAAATGTTCTCTTTTTTTTTGCAGCAAACAGATAAACAGCTCTGGTCTTTAGCAATATCGTTGCTCATTATTTTTTAGCTCTTGGCTATGAAATATGGAAGTGGTTCAGCGTGTGGCTTGGTTTTCCATGCCTTGTGACACAGTTTTTTTGACTATAAAAGGAACGAAAGTCGCAGTGTGAATGGCAAGTTATTTTTATGTGTTCCAGGAAGGTTTAAATGTGTGAATATCTATTTAGAATGGCATTGAACGTTTATAATTAAAGTAACACTAATGTCGTGCAGAAGTATGCCTTGTAAAACAAATTGATTTTCGGGAGCTATTTATTTTATTGGTAAGAGTTTCTACGTAGACAGGACCAACAGGTAGTTCACATTTTACAGAAGACATTGAACTGAATGATTATGAAGATCAGAATATTCGAAAAGGATGTCATAGCAGTCATGATGAAACTGAAATGAATGTGGCTTGGGAAGCTGAAGAACAGATTCATCAGAGCGTAAAGAAATTCGTTACAAGATCCAGGGAGACAGGAGACGGTCTGCGTTACAAACTAATGAAAGACTGTCGTATGACGAGGCAGTAGACAGCAGAACATCTATATGTAGATCTGAATTTTGTAGTGTGTGCATGAATCTGGAAGAGGTAATATTGTACTGTGGGAGAAGTGTGCTATAAAGATAACACATAAGAATTATAGAAACTTTATAGATTTTACGCAGTCGTATCATTATCCTGCCCTTAAGAGACAATCAGATCTCACTGGTTTCATTTTAGTACGAGACATACAGAAGAAATCTGACGCTAATGTCTGAATAAATTCAAGTACGTTGTATCACTGACGACTGATAGTCACGGAAAAGAGCACGGGACAGCAATCAGAGATACTTTTAACCTCTAGTTTTACAAATTTACGAAATCCAGTAGATCTTATTTAATCAGGTTTCATTTATCCTAAAGTTAAACATAGCCAGTGACTGTTAACGACATAAATGCGATTGACGTCTTTCGCAATATAGTCCATATTACTTCTGAGTTATGTTATTTGAAACAGTTGTATACCTTACTTACTCGCCTGTAGAGATATAGTATTCATACATCATTTAAAATTACACATGGATATGTCGCTCTGGTTTTTGATCGTGTGCGCTGATGACAGTTACACTTCATCAAGGCATCGTCAACAAAGCGAGAAGAGAATGGGGTTCAGCTGAATCATGATAGTGAACAGGGATCAAGCAGGTATTTCCTCTCTTCACTTGAAGTAATTCAAGGGTATAGCAGACAAGCCAAATAAGTAGAAGAGTTAAATCACTGAACATAAAAAATGAGAATTTCGTTAACCAGACGTTATCAGATGTTGCATCTCTTTCTACACTACTTTTCTGGTTGTATAATTTGTAAACGAAGCGACGAACAATACACTTCTATGCCGTGATTATCCATAGATACATGATTTAGGTTTTCATTCGTTCAAAAAAATGTGTTTCGCTCAATTTCGTTTCCAATATACCTGCTTTATCAGACAAATATTCATTAACTTCAGTTAGTACAGCAATGCCATCTGCAGAATGTATAAAACGCAACATTGGTATGACACTTTAATTCGTGTAACTCCTTTTTTTGTTTCCTTATGAAGGGTGTTCGGAAATTCCCGTTGCAAACTCCTAGAACTTGTAGAGGGGAGCGAGTACATAATATTTTCAATAGGACCCCATGCCCGGAAACGTATGGTGTTCGTGCTACAGCCGTTTGAAAACACGTTCGTAGATAGGTATGCACACGGTAGTCGTGGTGGGGGGAGGGAGGGGATGGTTACTTCGGATTGGCTGATGTTGTTTGGATTCTGGCTTACCTCTCTGTTGTGATTCGCGCCTCATTCACGTGTCTGTGAGTGTTAGAGCAACATGGTTGAGTGCAACTTGGCAGAATACAACGACATGATCCTTCTGAATGGCGAAGCTCACGGAAATCGAAGAGCTACTCGTCGCCTTTATCAAGTTTGCTCTCCACAGCGCCCGACTCCATCACATACCCTTCTCGCCACAATCGCACAACAACTTCGAGATAAGGTAGGCGTCACTGTGACGCTCTAAGGAGACGCGTCACTGCCAATTTGGAAGAGGACGTACTGCATCACGTTGAAGAGATTCCGTCAACTAGTACATGTGTGATTTGTTTGCCTGTTAATGAGCGGAACTGTAAAACATGCGATGCACTGACTCAAGCTTAATCAATTATTCGTAAAAATGGTCGCGTCACCAATATGTTTTCAAATGGTTGTAGCGGGGAAACGGTACCTTCCTGAACATGGGCTCCAATTCAAAATATTATCTACTCGCTCCCCTCTACGAGTTCTAGAGGTTTGCTACGGGAATTTCCGAAAACCCAGTATTTCTTCTTGTCCAAGACACGATAGTGCTCTGAAGATATTTTTGTGTTACCTTCTGTTTATCTATTACGTAATGTTTATATGTGCCATCCTGGAATATTATCGACTCTGAAAATTCTAATTTAGGATTGTATTTTCATCTGGTTGAGAATAAATTATTTATTTATTTTTTGCTCCTATTATGTACATCTTGGTTTATTTTCTTCTCAGTTTCTACTTCCTTTTCCTCCAACATTATATCATTTTTCTAATATATCTCACTACTCTCTCCACAGACCATGTCTCATGGTTATCACATTTTTATTACTTTCCGCAAGTTCCGACTGAAACATTTGTTTTTGGTGCTTCTTCTTCATCTCATACGTATTTCTGAATCTACATTAACTCCTCTGGTTCAGTCTTTTGCTAATGTCTCTTACTGTAGAGAAATGAAGATCTGCTTTTATTGCCTACTGGCGTTCACACTGTGAAAATGTCCAAAAAGATAAAAAGGAAGTCATTTTTGCTAAATGCATATGTAAGTGTTTTCTGTATATTTCATCATTAGTTTTGGAATTAAAATTTCCCTCAAGCTGCTTCTCCCTAACACTAATACTTTGTCTCATTTACAATACATGTTACTGTAGATGCATTCAACTTTCGCTGCTGTTATTCTTAATCCGTTTATTTTCCATTACTTAATGTGTCCTAATATTCTAAATATTCTTAGCTGTTCTAGATGATATTTTCAGTTTCTGTCTCCTTCCATTTGTGGCATATTTCTCTAAACCATTTTCATGAACTGATTCTGCTACAGAAGTGAATTTTATATCCATTTCTATCTAACGAGTGGGCGTAATTAAAAAGTGTTGTGCATTTATCGCAACTAAATGTTTATTTATCTCTGAAGAGATTTATAAAGCTGCTGTTCTGACTGTATTTTTCCGGAGATTCAGTTCTATTTCTGCTTCTTCACGGTTTTCAGATAGTACAGCTGAACCACCTGCAAAAGTCATGCAGTTTAATTCAGTTTACTGTATCCTTCTTCTCACATTTCTTATCGTTTCAACTGAATAATAATTACGATCTCTAGTTACCTGTTCATCACTAACAATCATTACGTAACTTCACTAGAAATTAATGTATATTATCGACGAGCAGCTGTCTATTATGCATTATGTAAGTGCAGCCTGAGATAGTTTCGGAAATGAATTTTTATAAATGTCCGGCAGTACCATAGCAAAGCTGATAAGAGGAAACTACTGAAATCAAATTGATATCAAATTAATAAATTAAATTGATCAATTAATTACCCTTTCACCACTGTAAAATTCCAAGCCCACCAGACAGTCGCCTACTCCCCCTATGCATATCCCAAGCCCTCCCCACCCCTTCCCCTCCCCTTCCCCTCCCCTTCCCGTCCCCCCTCATGTACCCCACCCATCCCATAAAAAAACTGGTGTGAAAAATCGGTTAGTCTAGGCTGAGCTGCTGGATTGCAAGGATCTCATGTCACAAGTTGAAATCAATATCAGCTACTTTGCAGAGGATACATTGTTTATTTATAAAATTCAATTTTCGTATTCTTTATTTAATTAATTTGCGGAAGAGAGGGGCGTGCTCTCTCTCTATTTAGTGGGGAAAGCCCATCATTATCTGTTGCATATTTAATTTTAGAACGTGTAAAGTGCGCTCACCTCTTCCCTTCTCTCCTCTCCCCTACATGGAAAATGGCAGGAAAAGCTGAGTCTTTGCTGAGCTGATGGTATGGAGGGATATAGGGTAGTTTACTTTCTTTATTTTGAGTGCTATCATGTTGGAAATTGTCGAGATAAGGTTCTAGTGCTTTCAGCTGAGAGATGTTGGTGTCAGGCAGAGAGGTGTTTAGTAACTACTACCGGCGAGCATGCAGCCGTGGACTGTCTCCATAAGCTCTACATAAGGATTGGAAAGAAAAGATAATGGAAGAATACGTTTCAGCAAATAATGGTGATGAGGTGGGAGGGTTTTAAGAAGCATTTTGTAACTCATACAGATAGATGCTTGTTCTGCAACTGTGTACCCCTTTCGAAATGGCCAGTCAACATGCCTAAGATACGAAATTGTGCTCTTCACTAATCCCAGACCAACTGACTTAGTCCAAAATACCGCCAGCAGAGGGCACTCTAAACTGTGACTCATTGATGAAAAATTGGTGGGAACCAATGGCAACACAGCATCTAGTCATGTGATCGTGATGTCATGGATATAAGCCGAGCACGGTAGCCCCCTAGTCTCAAAGTCAGTGGAAGGATCATCAAGCGTCTACAGGTCTGCATGTTGGAGCAAGACAGCGATGTGCTATTATCTGTTGGACCTATTTATGAAGACACCCAGTCTGTCTCTGACTCGCAGACGTGCTCTGGGGCTCTCGTGCAGCATGGTGCATGTCAGTACTGGACTCCGACATACACACCGTCCATTGAACTGTGGAACACTCCTGTGATACCGCAGGGACGGGGTGTGGAAGTGGTGGATGAGGACATACCAATAGCCGCCTGTGCAGTACCACTACTCGTATTCATTTCCTAGTGAATCAAAGCGTCTGAATGTGGGCATGGAAAGACGGTGACTGGTTTGTGGTAATGGAGATGGAAAATGCAGTTTACTAAGCTCAGATGGGAAGAAACATATTGTGCAATACCCTACGTCATTGCTCAGATGGGTACAGAGTAAAACCAATCTCAGTCTCCTCCAGACTTTTACTGTGCCAGCCTGACACTATCTGTCACATCACTGTGCGACGACACGGTGCTCAGAGTGAAATCTGAAGACTAATCCATTTATTTACGGCACCCCACAGTAGACAACTTATTTGGATTATGGAAGGTGATATGTTTTGTGTTAGACACTGGAGTTACTGTTACCACGCATTAGGGCTGTATACAATGACGTTGTGAACTATCTACATGTGTGGAGTTACATGTAGATGAGTTACAACAGTGCTTTAGTTCTTACATCATTGCAGTGCCAAAGTCGACTGATAGCTATTGAGTCCATCGAAGCTAAATTGATGGATGGAATATACGAGTTTTGTGACACTCCCATCAGTTTGAAGGAAATATGTGCAGAATTTAGTGGGTAAAAGAACACTTATTCGGGAAATATGTAAATAATTAACATCTTACGTTATTTCTTACTTCATGACCTCTCATTATTAATTTTTGAGCACATTTCTCGTGGAGAACAGTGGGTTTTCTTAGTACTTTCAAATGAACATGAACAGTCTCGACTGCTAGAAACCTTTGTTTTTGTGGCTACTAGTTTCCGTCAGTTTCTGACGATCTTCAGACCTCATAGTGAAATATGAACACTATGGATTTAGAGGGATGTCTGAGAATAGTAGTAACATATAAAAGTACGTTTTGTATAACAAGTAATAAAAGAAGTTATTATACTGATGATAGTAAGCGGTAAGTGAAGTAGGCGTTACGAACTCCACGTCTGTCAACGCTAAGGACAGCAACCGAGGTGTTGATTAAATACGCGATTCTTTGTCCACTGCACTCCGAATTACTGTAGAAGCGGCGTGGAGGTGTCGATGATAAATAACGACTTTAGTCAATCATTATTTTCACTGGCACTGCGAGCTAGGGGCTATACGTAGAACCTGGCAAGCATTTCGAAATGTCAACAAGATTTCCAGTACGTATTTGAGATCCAGCCACTGCTGCTGCTCTGACATCCTCTGTTATATTATATACTGTAAGGCACCTACCTCTGCATTTGTTATTAGCTTTCACGTAGCCATTCTGTACATATCATATTGTAACTACAGCTTCACGTTCTGCATGCGTGATTGGCTATATCTGATGTAATTCGGTATATACAGGGTGTATCATAATTAATGGCGTAAACGCATACAGCTGAAAATGCACGATACTAGAAGCAAAAAAGTCTCAGTAAACATAGGGTCGAAAATGCATATCTTAAGAGCTACGAGCAATTTTTCATGTTCGATAATGTGAAACAAATCTCTTCTACTACAAGCTCTTCTCTTTCCACATTTTTGGGAAGTAATAATATGGACCAAAACAAGAAAACATAATCTCAAATGCATACCTTAAAAGTTATGAGTAATTGTTCATTAGAAGGGTTATGTTTCCAATTGGCGATGATGATCACGTGCTCATATCTCTTTAGGTGTGGATTTTAGAGCACATGTTCTCCAAACCACTTACAATTAATTTTCAGTTGAGTGCAACTGCAACTTAAGTAAACTATGCTTCTGAAATAAACCTCCAGCTGTAAATGAAATTTTACAGGAACACAACCAGATTTGTGGTTTCATATCAAATGTTCACGTGTTCATTTACAAGACAAGATACGTACAATCGACATTATGCTATAAAACAGATGTTGTTGTTGTTGTGGTCTTCAGTCCTGAGACTGGTTTGATGCAGCTCTCCATGCTACTCTATCCTGTGCAAGCTTCTTCATCTCCCAGTACCTACTGCAACCTACATCCTTCTGAATCTGCTTAGTGTATTGATCTATTGGTCTCCCTCTACGATTTTTACCCTCCACGCTGCCCTCCAATGCTAAATTTGTGATCCCTTGATGCCTCAAAACATGTCCTACCAACCGATCCCTTCTTCTAGTCAAGTTGTGCCACAAACTTCTTTTCTCCCCAATCCTATTCAATACCTCCTCATTAGTTACGTGATCTACCCACCTTATCTTCAGCATTCTTCTGTAGCACCACATTTCGAAAGCTTCTATTCTCTTCTTGTCCAAACTGGCTATCGTCCATGTTTCACTTCCATACATGGCTACACTCCATACGAATACTTTCAGAAATGACTTCCTGACACTTAAATCAATACTGGATGTTAACAAATTCCTCTTCTTCAGAAACGCTTTCCTTGCCATTGCCAGCCTACATTTTATATCCTCTCTACTTCGACTATCATCAGTTATTTTACTCCCTAAATAGCAAAACTCCTTTACTACTTTAAGTGTCTCATTTCCTAATCTAGTCCCCTCAGCATCACCCGATTTAATTTGACTACATTCCATTATCCTCGTTTTGCTTTTGTTGATGTTCATATTATATCCTCCTTTCAAGACACTGTCCATTCCGTTCAACTGCTCTTCCAAGTCATTTGCTGTCTCTGACAGAATTACAATGTCATCGGCGAACCTCAAAGATTTTCTTTCTTCTCCATGGATTTTTATACCTACTCCGAATTTTTCTTTTGTTTCCTTTACTGCTTGCTCAATATACAGATTGAATAACATAGGGGAGAGGCTACA
Organism: Schistocerca serialis cubense; assembly: GCF_023864345.2. Taxonomy (NCBI): domain Eukaryota; kingdom Metazoa; phylum Arthropoda; class Insecta; order Orthoptera; family Acrididae; genus Schistocerca; species Schistocerca serialis. The sequence continues at coordinate 572,099,787 of NC_064644.1, read as the reverse complement.
ACCCTGTCTCACTCCTTTCCCAACCACTGCTTCCCTTTCATGCCCCTCGACATAAAACAGATAACTATCTCAATAAACTGTGTTCTGTGACAACCAATATGATATACCTACGAGACACAAAAACATTCAAGCCCTTCTATGGGAAAAGGACTCAATCTTCTCAAAATAAAATACTGATATCGTCAACAAGCTAAGCGTCATAGTTCAAACTGACAAGTTGAAAAGCTGGCATGTTAAAAAGCCCACTTCCCTACAATGGAAAGGGCAAAACAAGAAAAGGTAAAAGCCGCAGCTAGTAACAATGACATCCTATGGTTAAGAAAACTTATACCGGGAAGCTACGGACAGCACTATGCAGGGCCGTACTGCTACTCAGAGGTCTCAGTTGCGCCTCGGAGGGTACTGCTTACAACGTAGACATAGAGGGTAAAGTTCCAGACATTTTCATCAGTATCCAAATATCATGGAAATGACTGAGGCCGCCATTACACCGCCTAATTATAGAAACTGTAAAACACCTCAGCATAAAAATCGTTAATACAAAACAAACCTGACTGCAGCGCATAGAACAACAAGCGCGGGATTAGTAATGAAGCACTCGAACAACTATGACTTATGTTCCTGAAAGGCAATCAAAATTCGATAACACATTGTGATGTCTGAACTCCATCTGATTGTTAAGGGTGTGCTGGGGATATAGCTCTAGACTCCTCATAATTTCAATCTATTCCAAAAAGTCCATGTTAGCTCTCTGTGTAAGGCTTCTAAATTGTTAACTACACCGCTTATGGAATGTCCAGAATCAAGTAAGTGCCTACTTGAAGTAGGCTTCGAATTCATCGGATTCTTGTGTTCTCGGAACACAATGTCAAACCCTCTGCCAGTCTACCCCTTACACCTGGCAGGACAATTGTCGCAACCGATGAAATACACACGCAATATACGACGCTACTGGTATATATCACGAAACCGGTCGTGTTCCTGTAAAAGTTCGTAGACGGCTGAAAGCGGTTTATTTCCGAAACATGAAATTCCTACCTACACATCCACGCTGTTGAAGGTTTGGAGTGACGTTGGTGCGCAGACTGTCCTCATAGTATTTACCAGTGAAGGGCCGCGCGGAGTGGCGGCGCGGTTAGAGGCGTCATGCCACGGACTGCGCCGCCGCTTCCACCGGAGGTTCCAGTCCTCTCTCGGGCATGGGTGTGTGTGTGTGTGTGTGTGTGTGTGTGTGTTTTCTTACCATAAGATAGTTTAAGTAGTGAGTAAATCTAGGGACCGATGACCTCAGCAGTTTGGTCCCTTAGGAATACACACACACACACACACACACACACACACACACACACACACAGCAGTGACGGTACAGATAACAATAACAAGACCGCAGAACTCGCCTCCTCGAAAAAATAGGGACCTACGAGAAACGATGCTGTCGACCTGCATCACACAATCATTCGTTTATGTACGTGCGGATCTGCCGTCGCCCACATCCCGCAATTCTGGGCATTGAAATGTTCTTGCCGGCCGGTGTGCCCATGCGGTTCTAGGCGCTTCAGTCTGGAAACGCGTGACCGCTACGGTCGCAGATTCGAATCCTGCCTCGGGCGTGGATGTGTGTGATGTCCTTAGGTTAGTTAGGTTTAAGTAGTTCTAAGTTCTAGGGGACTGATGACCACAGATGTTAAGTCCCATAGTGCTCAGAGCCATTTGATACCATTTAACATGTTCTTGGAAATGGGCTTCGTCTACCCACAGAATGTTGCATGATCATTCATTGCCCATTTCCATGTGAACCGATCAGCATGAACCAACTCCTGAACATACTGTTATTGTTGTGGTGTTCAGACCACACATTGGTTTAATGCAGGTACTCTATCCTGTGCAATCTACATCCTTCTGAATCTGCTTAGTGTATTCATCTCTTGGTCTCCCTATACGACTTTTACCCTCCACGCTTCCACCCAATACTAGATTGGTGATCCCTTGATGTCTCAGAATATGTCCAACCAACCATTCCCTTCATCTAGTCAAGTTGTGCCACACATTTCTCTTCTCCCCGATTCCATTCAGTAACACCTCATTAGATACGTGATCTACCCATCTAATCATCATTCTTCTGTAGCACCACATTTCAAATGCTTCTTTTCTTTTTTCTTTTCCACACTGTTTATCGTCCTTGTTGCACTTCCATTCGTGGCAACACTCCATACAAATACTTTCAGAAGAGACTTCCTGAAACAAATTTCTCTTCTTCAGAAACGCTTTGCTTCCCATTGCCAGTCTACATTTTATATTCTCTCTACTTAGACCATCATCGGTTATTTTGCACCCCAAATAGCAAAATTCATCTACTACTTTAAGTGTCTTTTCTTAATCTAGCTCCCTCAACATCACCTGATTTAAGTCGACTACAGTCCATTATGCTCGTTTTGCTTTCGTGGATGGACGTCTTATATACTCTTTTCAACAAACTGTCCATTCCGTTCAACTGTTCTTCCAGGTCCTTTGCTGCCTCTGACAGAATTACAAAGTCATTGGCAAACGACAAAGTTTTTGAGGTGAATCTTCAGGTTTTGGCGGCGCAAAGATTGTTCCATTAAGTTTCGGGTGTGCAGCAGCAAGAAATCTCCTAATATTTCGGCTGTATAACGTTCAGCCATCTTCAGAGTGAGCCGCAAGACTGCCGCTCCAGTGCTCGCTTCGTCCCTTTATACTGTTGTACCGCGCGAAGGAGATTTCTTGCGGCTGCACACCCGAAACTTAATGGAACACAAAGTTTTTATTTTTTCCCCCTGGACTTTAACTACTACTCCGAATTTTTCTTTTGTTTCCTTTATTGCTTGCTCAATATACGGAGTGAATAACATCGGGGATAGGTTACAGCCCTGTCTCACTCCCATTTGGACCACTGCTCCGCTTTCATCCGTATGTTTATTCTTCCTATTCATCCGCATTAGCTTAATATTTTTTTCATATTGAGAGCTAGGTACCATTCATCACACCAACTAGAAATTTTGTATAGGTCGTCTTGTATCTCCCTACATCCACTTAGCTTCGGTACTTTACCGTACACCTCAGTAAAATCAGCAAACAATTACCCTGTCCGCCAAATAATTCACGTAGGTAGAGAGCAACAGCGATCTTGTCACATTTCCCTCGGGCATTCCGGACGATACCCTTGTCTCAAATGTATACTCATAGTCGAGGACAACAGACTGGGTTCTATTGCTTAAGAAGTCTTCAAGCCACTCACATATCCGGGAACTTATTTCATATGCTTGTACTATCGTTAACAGACAGCAGTGGGGCACCATGTCAAATGCTTTCCAGAAATCTTGAAATATGGAATCTGCCTGTTGCCCTTCATCAATTGTTTGCAGTATATCACGTGAGAAAAGGGCAAGCTGAGTTTCGCACGAGAGATGCTTTCTAAAACTATACTGATTCGTGGACATAAGCTTCTCCGTGTGAAGGAAATTTAGTGTATTCTAAAGGAGAATATGTTCAAGGATCCTGCATCAAACCGAAGTTACGGATATTGGTCTATAATTTTCGGGGCATAGAACCATTGGCTGAAAATATTCTCCATTTTTTCGTTGGGTAGCACTGTTTGAAAATGTTCACCATTTATTATTCGATGGACTGGGAGTTAAATATATCTACACTATAAACTAATCAGATTTGTATGATTAGTGGCAGCTCAAACTTAAAATGTGTTCTGTTTACATGATGTGCAGGTACTATTTATGAGAGTATGCCTTTTTAAGTGCTATTTTCAAGTAGGCATTCTGTCAGCACATATGGTGTGCATACATTTCCACGATTTTTGATCAGTTTAAACTATCACTGTACACTTGGTGTGCATGTATATACAAGTGCACAATTATGTCATTACACACTGTGCGCATATATTTTACAGGATCTGTTCACACTATCTTTCGTCATATGGTGTGCATATTCATTTACTAGTGCACAACTTTTTCACCACACGTGAAATGCATATTACTTTCACTAAAAATATATTTACACTATGATAACAGGGTCAAATGGTTCAAATGGCTCCGACTTAGAACTACTTAAACCTAACTAATCTAAGGACATGACACACATTCATGCCCCAGGCAGGATTCGAACATGCGACCGTAGCGGTCACGCGGTTCCAGACTGAAGCGCCTAGAACCGCACGGCCACACCGGCCGGCGATAACAGGGTCATACTGTGCCACATACATACATTATTCTCACACACACTCTCACTTTCTCTCATTCAGATCATTCCCATTAAGTGGACAGCTTGACTATGGGCGTTATTCACTCATTCCCATCCCCACAAATGACCCGCTTGTTGTCAGGGGGCTACAGACCAATTTTAGAATGCAGCACAGTGTACACCTCGTGCCCTAGTGATTGAATAGTAGTTTGCTGTAGCATATGCTCCATGGATGTGATGGGTCTTCATGAACGCCGCCGTATAGGCACTACAAGTGATCTTCAGTTGCGAGGGCCTTGATGCCACATGATGCACACCATTTGTGATATGCATGCATTTTGGATCTAAGACCCACAAACTCCGCAACTGGTAACTCTTTCATTGGACTGATAACATTCTCGTTCTGTGAAACAAAAGGATTATCGATCGAAGACGTGTCAGATGCACTGGAGTGGCACACCATTACTCTATGTGGATTGCAACGCTTCACCCAATAGATGAAGCTACCTGTATCCACAAAAAGTAACTTTGGATCAGTGTAATGAGTTTACACAATCTAATAATGGAATTGGTGCATGTGATGTTTGGGCAGGTCTAATGTGCACCTTCCCACATTGAGAGGTTTCATGAACTCTACTACAGTGTTCTCAATGTTCACAGCAACTAAGTTCTTATTGAAGATAGCAACCTGTTTAAAATTTGGTCTGGTGATACATTGCCTGATGCCATGGCGCCCATCCCATATTGTTCTAATGAGAATTTTAAGGTGTTTTCTCAAATTTTCCATTGGCTTGCAGAAATTCGCGTTATCTTTTCTAAACCATATTTCATGGGAGCCCTCTTCTCAGAACTGAAATCAATATACTCCTTCAACCAGGGTGAGTGCTTGAAGGAGAGTGTGGATGATTCTAGGCAGCTAATCCCTAAGCTGTAATGCATGACATATCTCTGCTTTTCCCCGAGACTTGTCATCTGTTTGAGCCTGTCGCCCCGTTGCGGAACTAGTTGCTCTGAACATAACAGAAAATCACTGTTCACATCATGCAAACTAGTAGGTTATTTGCGGTGTCAATCCACAACATACCCTACACCAGCAGCAGCCGCCACACTATGAATATTTCCACGCTAATCGTTTGCATTCGTTTGAGAATGGCCATCAAAATTCGGCAATTGGCACCGATTGTTGCATGTCATGCCCATTTAAGTTATTCACATTTAGGTAAATGATGTAACTCAAATCAAGGGATGAATTGAACTTCTCACTGACCTGTGGATTATTTGCCTTGGCGCATGTCAACATCGGTCAATAGTTTGATATCGATTTTAGTTATCTTGAGCATAGCGTCCTAAGGCAATCCAGCTGCTGTGTAATAAAAGACAGGATCCAGAGTACATGTGGTAATGCAAACATTAAAAAATTCTCGAAACATAACAAGCAAATGTACGTCTGGGTCCATATAAAGTTTTGCATACTCTCCTAAAGTAGAGGTATTGAACTCATTCCAAACTTCCACAGCACGTTCGTACTCTGTATTCGATATGGCATCACTTTTAAGGTTACTGGTGAATGGAGTTACGTTCGGTAGTCTGATTTCGTTGAGTGTTCCAACAGTCATATGTGGAAGCCCCTTCCTTGTCACAAGTTGAAACATTGTGTCATTGGAATATGCACCTCCAGTAATGTGCATATGCTCCTGAGGCAGAGTTTCAACAAGTTTCTAGAGTGTAATTCTTGGCATCATTCGTTTGGAGGATAAAATATATTTCTTAGTGCTGTCATGCAGGGCACTGACCTGTTCATTCTCCATACTGAAGTCAACCAAGTGCTCAAAAAGAAACCGAGCATCATATCTGCTGAAGGTGTCGAAAAAGGCGTTTAGGTGTCGTGATGATTTATACTTCAGGTTCCATGTGTTATGGGCAGCACTGTAGTACTTAACCATTACGTGACAGTGGTCCCTATGAGGAGTTTCTGCTCTCCAGTCTAAAGGATGCCCACAGTTATGACAGTCAACTGCCTTCTTCTACAAATCATTATTCTCGTTTAATTTGGTCATGAGAATGTTGGTGCTGTAAAGCTTATCAACCACCTATGAAAGTTTCTTCAGCTCAGTGAGCAGCCAGATTGCAGGATTATTCCAGATATATGGTTAGTGACTCGAATCATATGAACATACAGTCTGGTACATGCTTTTATGTGAAGGTGGTATGTGAGTCTACAGGGTCACCTTGACAGCCGTCACAGGAGCTTGGAGGGACTCAAAGTGAGCATACACAACAAAAGGGCAATGCTACTCGTGATGGACATCATCAAACTTCAAGATTTCGTTTTACTCATTTACATACCAGTTTCCTGGTAGAGCAGTTCAAAAAAGTTTCTGCTAATAAATCACTTGTGGGAAAGGCGTGGAGACACTTTAAGAAAATACGGTGTTTATGCCCTTGTCTACTCATCTGGGGCAAAGAAATTGGGACATATTTTCGATCTATACATAGTGATGACTATTACCTTCATTGGAGAATAACATGTTTACACACAGCTTATGTTCACTGGCAAATTCAGAAGTAGTGAAGGATTCAGACAGTTTTGTTTGTAACTTAACCACTTTTATCTGGCCTGTTCTCCTTCAGATCATAAACGCAAACTACTATCCCAGTACTCTGTGCCTCAAGTTTAATGATGTCGTGCAGCTTAACAGGGAACTTGGTAACTCGAAAATTATTTTGCCTGGGATTATTATTACCCACATGGTATCTGTCGGTACATTCAGAGTGTACTGAGTAATTTCTTTCACCAGCCAGGATTGACCATGCAAAACAATAGTTTACCGGCAGCCACAGGATCACTCTTACTAGCAGCCAAGGACTGCGACTATCCTAAATCGACTGTGGGGCAGAGTGATGTGGTATGTGGCACAGTGCAACAGCCTTGAGGGGTTACTGACAGCGGGGTGCTGCAGCGTCAGGTAAATGTGAGCATTTCATCCGCAGGGATGTCTGCATTGAGCTGTCCACATCTCTCATTCCTGACCCAGCTGCCCGCACTGGCTGGAGGGGTGAAGACCATAGCCACCAGATCAGTGACACAGCAGGAGCGCGGATGGTGGGGGTGGGCCCGACAGCGGAGTGGTTGGGTGGTGGCAGTTGAGGTAGAGGAGTTTATGCAGCCACGAACCTCATCATGGCAGGAGAGACATGCTGCAGGGATGGCAGAGTGGATCGCATCCCCAGTAATGGTGACTCGTCAGCTTTAGGGGAGAGGTAGAATAAGTACACAACTTATAAACTCACTTGCTGTTCGCACAAAAAAGGAAATAACACTCGTTGTATGTGTTACAAAAAATAAGAGATGGGTACATAAGTTACCCAGCTGCCACCATGACACCACATCCCTGAGGTTATCAGGGACTGCCTCCACCCAGGCTAACATTGGTGATTGGTCTTCACAGAGCCAAAGCTCCTACTCCATTTCTTCCACTTATTGTGGCGCTCTCCATCTGGACAGGCATGGAGTCACTGGTTTAGCTCACTAATATTGGTATAACAACATACTGATTTAAAACAAAAATGAATGAAAAGAATATGTACTTAAACGTCATCGGTAATAGTTTTATCGAGGGTGTTTGTAGCACACCCCTCAGCCTCCTTGAAGTTAGCTACAACAGCAAGAACATATCGATTTAAAAACACACACATACAGGAAATACAACACCACGAAAAAAGTTTCACGAGAGTATGTACTTACGTGGCGAGAGGCTGCTCCAGGTGTTGTACAGGCTTGTCAGCCTGCATCCTCTCAGCCTCCTTCTGACTGAGATCAGCCATCATTTCACGAATATGTGCTGTAACATCAAGGAAACTTTTTTATAGCAAAAAAAAGTACTGAACTGATAAACTCGTGCTATGAAATAACACAAATATACTTCAAAATTTGAACACTTCCTACTAAATTCAATTCGACACTCTGATTTGATAAAAACATTTTCCGAAATATGGAACTGACACTCGGTAGTAAATTCTTTTTACGAAATCTGAACGCTCACAGCAATGAAATAACGAAAACATACATCAAAATCTGAAGACTCAGGGCAACGAATGCACATAAACATAAGGGGAAAATATGGAATTACATGGCAATTCCTCCAGGTACAGCCTCAAATGTTTCCCGCAGCAAAAGAAGTTGCCTGCAGATGCTGTACCCTTCTGGGCGCTGTTAGATGATGACAGCCTGACAAAAAGAGGTCGACAGACGCACTAATGACGGCGACAGCTGATCGTAGTCAGAGACTAGAGCAGAATGAAAATGACTGTGGAGGAGGTAGTGTTTATATAGACTCACCCCTAAATCTGGCGGAAACAAATAGGAACTTGTGTACAGGGAGAAAACTCAGGCCTGCAGCTTCAGACAATGTTCATTAGTCCTTCCCGGAAAACTGGATATTGGCTACATCAAAACTGGTGCAAATCCACTAGGAGATATTTTTCACATCCTTCCGGGTGACCCACATAAAAGACGCAGGTGGGAAGACAAGGAGTACCATTATGATATATGAAGTTGGTAACTGTTCTTTCAGACATGTAAGCAAGAAATTCCGGGTTCGATTCCCGATCGGCGCACAATGGCATTTATCAACACCTCTAAGCAGCTAATGGTCTGGATATCATTGTAATTTCAAGGAATACCTTTGTCGGCTTTCGCCAGTCCACCCAGCAAAATCAGTTGTCGACTACATGGTTGGTTGGTTGTTTTTGGGGAAGGTGACCAGACAGCGAGGTCATCGGTCTCATCGGATTAGGGAAGGACGGGGAAGGAAGTCAGCCGTGCCATTTGAAAGGAACCATCCCGGCATTTGCCTGGAGCGATTTGAGGGAATCATGGAAAACCTAAATCAGGATGGCCGGACGCGGGATTGAACCGTCGTGCTCCCGAATGCGAGTCCAGTGTCTAACCACTGCGCCACCTCGCTCAGTCGACTACATGACAGCCAAGGTCAATGTCCTGGTGTTTTCCATACGACTTTTCTGGATGCCTTTGAACAAGCACTTGTGTGTGGACACAGAAAACACACCATCCTTCCGGGAACCATTCAGTGAATTTGTTAGCGTCTTCCAAGTGTGTAAGGGTCTTCGTCCTACAGAGAACAATAAGATAAGCTGAGTAATACCTCAGAGCACCCGCTTGTGTGTGTCAACAGGAAATGCACCATTCTTTGTCGGTCTCTCTAGAGAGGTATGCTGGCTCAAACACGCTGAGGTTGGTAAAGTTCACTAGGGAAGACCGTTCTTCATTCTGTACGCAAAGTGAGCACCCATTCCAGGAAACGTCCATGATGCAACCGCTACAAGCCGACAAGACTGCATCAAAGTGAGACCGATACGATTGTCGCAAGACGCCGACAAAACGGAGCCGCTTCAGGCCAGCGAGGCAAGAATCAAAGACCCACGCGAGCCTGACTGGAGCGGCGAGTGAGCGTGTTCACAGCACCCAGCTTACGTAACCGTCCAGGCGCTGGCAGTACACTAATGGTGTTTCCTAGCTCCGCGCATCTGATTGGGAAGCTCCAGGATCATTATCGACTCCATTTCTGGTGCGTGTTAAGGCGGTGCGTTTAAATCTTTACTAGCGATGTTTTTGGATCTTTAGAGACGCTGTTCTTGTGATACGGTCTTGGGTGATATGCAAATTATGTAATTAGAGCATGAGATCACAGACAGAGTTTCACACCAGTCTGTAACGGAGTAGTTACGTGAGGTGATTGTGTTATGTTGATACTGACGCCAATTTCGTGGCGGTATTGCACGCGCGGGCTGAAAATTGCCATTGATTTGTGTATTTAATTACCATTTGAAGATTCGATACGTTTTTTCGAAGTATTGTACTACACTTGCATCTTCCAAAGGCAAGTAAACAGCAAGGAAAGCTGAGCTTTGGGTTTAAATGGTTCAAATGGCTCTGAGCACTATGGGACTTAACTTCTGAGGTCATCAGTCCCCTACAACTTAAAACTATTTAAACCTAACTAACCTAAGGACATCACACACATCCATGTCCGAGGCAGGATTCAAAGCTGCGACCGTAGCGGTCGCGTGGTTCCAGATTGTAGCACCTAGAACCGCTCGGCCACCACGGCCGGCTAAAGCTGAGCTTTGCCCGCCAAATTAAGAGACACATGGCCCAATCTACCACAAACTGATTAAATAAAAAATATTCAATGTAAATGACATTGATTTGAATTTAGTGAGGCGAAATTCTTCGAGTCGAATAGTCCAGCACAGCGATTTTTCGCGCCAATCTCTTTCTGGAAGTAGGGTGGGGAGGGGAGAGGAGGGGAGAGGGAGAAGTTGAGAATGTCTGGGAATTTCCCATAGGGGGAGGCGGCCCCCCGATGGACTGAGAATTTCCCAGAGGGGAGAGGGTAATTCATTGATTAAATGATTCATTAATTAGTTCGATATCAATTTGATATCATAACTGTTCTCATTTAGGCTTTGGCATACTACTTCCAGGTAACCTCCAGCAACAACGAATCGTGTAACCGGTGCACGATTAATGTGGCTTATGGCCACTGATGACAGAAGTACACCTGGCAGCATTAAAAGTGGCGGCGGAAAATCGCGCTTAGAGTCGAAGTCACTAGCAGCACTGACGCAAATGAAATGCAAAATGACATTTTACCGGGCTGTGTTGAGAAAGCGTAAGAGCAGTTGTTACTTGAAATAGTACATAATAGTTGTATCCTCTGCGTTTTACACCTAATCGAAGTAAACACAAAAACGTTACTGCAAGAAAAATACTCTGTTACATGATACGGTTATTCCACAGAGACACTTAACCAGTAAGTTTTTTCTGGTGGTTATTTTAACTCAAGGGTGAGCTTCTAGGCTTTATATGTGAATGAGTTGATGCTTGATTCCATTTTAAATTGCAAAAGTTCACCTCATGTCTTTTCTCTTTCCCACGTGAGACTCATACTACATGGGAAACATGCTACTGTTATCATGACGTAAAGTTAATTTTCCACAGCAGATGTGACAGTTTTTAGCTCACTTGTGGTGGCACGTGTGGCAAAAGTGGCGGCAGGGAACGTTTGCTCTCACCAGGTGACTACACCTTTGTCCAAATTTGACGTCGTCTTCGTCCAAACTCGAGGTGTAAGCAGAGCTTCACGGAAGTGAAAGTAACGGAGGTGAAAGCTCCAGATGGTATGACGAAGCGTTTAGAAAAGAACAGTAATTCTGAAGCGGATTGAGAGAGGCAAGAGCGGTTTATGTTAGCGCAACTTGTAGGTGGCAGTTGGTGCAGCGGAAAGAATACGATGGTCATGGGGTCAGTTCCCTATGTGACTTCATATTATTCTTCATTTGCACTTTACTTACACTGCAATTGAAACGAAATGATGCTCTGTATATTATAGTTATTAATATCTTCACAACAGGAGGGGAAAGGGATGTTTAGGATTGCAAATAGATTTCCAGGAAAGGATTGTACTTACAGCATCGCCGAGGTGTATGCAAATGAATGTCCAGAAAAGAACCGGAAGGCCTACGAGAGAACTTCGTATATAAGACTAGACCCTTTTACAGTACTGGCCATTGAAGTTGCTACACCAATATGAAATGCAGATGATAAACGGGTATCCATTGGACAAATATATTATACTAGAACTGACATGTGATTACATTTTCATGCAATTCGGATGCATGGATCCCGAGAAGTCAGTACCCAGAACAGCCAGCTCTGGTTGTAATAACGGCCTTGATACGCCTGGGCATTGAGTCAAACAGAGCTTGGGGTGGCGTGTACAGGTACAGCTGCCCATGCAGCTTCAACACGATACCACAGTTCATCAAGAGTAGTGACTGGTGTATTGTGACGAGCCAGTTCCTCGGCCACCATTGACCAGACGTATTAAATTGGTGAGAGATCTGGAAAATGTGCTGGCCAGGGCAGAAGTCGAACATTTTCTGTATCCATAAAGGCCCGGACAGGGCCTGCAACATGCGATCGTGGATTATCCTGCAGAAATGTAGGGTTTCACAGGGATCGAATGGAGGGTCGTTACACATCTGAAATGTGACGTCCACTGTTCAAAGCGCCGTCAATGCGAACAAGAGGTGACCAGGACGTGTAACCCATGGCACCCCATACCATCACGCCGGGTGATACGCCAGTATGACGATGACGAATACACGCTTCCAATGTGCGTTCACCGCGATGTCCCCAAACACGGATGCGACCATCATGATGCTGTAAACAGAACCTGGATTCATGCGCAAAAATGACGTTTTGCCATTCGTGTACCCAGGTTGGTCGTAGAGTACACCATCGCAGGCGCTCCTGTCTGTGATGCAGCGTCAAGCGTAACCGCAGCCATAGTCTCCGAGCTGATAGTCCATGCTGCTGCAAACGTCGTCGAACTGTTCGTGCAGATGGTTGTTGTCCTGCAAACGTCCCCATCTGTTGACACAGGGATCGAGACGTGGTTGCACGATCCCTTACAGCCGTGCGGATAAGATGCCTGCCATCACTGTTAGTGATACGAGGCCGTTGGGATCCAGCACGGCGTTCCGTATTACCCTCCTGAACACACCGATTCCATATTCTGCTAACAGTCGTTGGATCTCGATCAACGCTAGCAGCAATGTCGCGATACGATAAACCGGAATCGTGATAGGCTACAATCCGACCTTTATCAAAGTCGGAAACGTGATGGTACGCATTTCTCCTCCTTACACGAGGCATAATAACAACGTTTCACCAGGCAACGCCGGTCAACTGCTGTTTGTGTATGAGAAATCGGTTGGAAGCGTTCCTCATGTCAGCACGTTGTAGCTGTCGCCACCGGCGCCAACCTTGTGTGAATGCTCTGGCAAGCTAATCATTTGCATATCACAGCATCTTCTTTCTGTCGGTTAAATTTCGCATCTGTAGCACGTCATCTTCGTGGTGTAGAGATTTTAATGGCCAGTAGTGTATTATTCTACAGTTGATGACATACACATTCTGAGGTCATATTCATCGTAAAAGCAAGACAAGGTGTAATTTACACTGCGTCTTGCAGACGTCATAAACTCCGTATTCTTACAATTACGTGATTGTTCTGATGTTTCTATAGAAAAACAAACTTGGTTTTTATTCATAAAATGTTTTCTTGCGTCTAACGTTTTGGCGGCAAATCACACGTGCGCTGCACGAAGGTCAAGATGAAAATACTGTGACCCGAACTCCTCTCCGTTTTAATTATAATTCATTCCTCGGAAGTTATTTGCAGATTCCTCGTGAGTGCCGAAAGTGCGATCTTGACTTGGAAATTTGTTTACTGTTCCACATTATCACCTTGTCTTTTCTTATCATGAATTTTATAAACGTTAATGGGTACAACATTATGAACTTATTTCGGTTTGTGTGTAAAACACGAATGTCAATATTGTGAATAGAACAAGCTTCCGCATAGCATTTCGAGCCCACGCCTCTGAGACTACCGTTGTCTTTCTACTGTGTTGCGGTTGCCGAGAAACTGTGCTAACATTAATGGCTCATGCCTCAGCTGTTCCGCTCCAAAACTACCGTTCTCTTCTAAACACTTGGCCTTCTGGAGTTCCCACTTCTGCTACTTTCATTTCTGGCAGGCGCTGCATACACCATAAGTCTAGACCATGTAGCAATAAGTGGAAACTCATTAAGTAATGATAGCTAGAATTATACAGTCCGCAAATATCGAACCGGACCATTGCATTTCTGTACCTAAATTTATTACGCAGCCTGAAGTAAGTAGAATATTTAAGAGAAAAGCAATGATTTCGAAATATGATACCGATAAAGTGGAGGTGGAAAAATTAAAAGCATAACTTCAAAACAAAGACTTTCAAAAGTAGTGCAATCTTAAAAATAGCAACATCAGAGCAGCAATCGAAACGGCACCATCCACTCAGCGGAAAAAAAAATACATGCTGGAATGATCAGCGCGATAAACATTTATAAGAAGGACATAATGCATAGGAAAACTGGAATTCAAATAAAAGTCAGAAAAATTGAAACAACCTTCTACAAAGAAGAAGAGAAGCCACCAGAACTTTTAACACAGAGAGAAAGTTATTCACGAGGAATGAGCTACATTATGTCAATGAATATTTTAAAAGGCGTATGATGAGAAACTATTACCCACTGTTTAAGAAACAACTGACCACATCTGTACCGCCAGATTTACATCTTGTAAACCCGAAAACAAACCATATGGGCCGCTCTAAACTGGAGGACTGTGACGTACTGGCAAAATCATTTGAAGATTTACACATTTGTGATGAACCTGAATCAAAATTTGTCGTTAGTAAAACCAGTACTGAGAACAACGTCTCCTCAACCTGACATTCAGAAAAAAATTAAAGAAAATATAAAATGGTTCAAACGGCTCTGAGCACTATGGGACTTAACATCTAGGTCATCAGTCCCCTAGAACTTAAAACTACTTAAACCTAACTAACCTAAGGACGTCAGACACATACATGCCCAAGGCAGGATTCGAACCTGCGACGGTAGCGGTCGCGCGGTTCCAGACTGTGCGCCTAGAACCGCTCGGTCACGCCGGCCGGCAAAGAAAATAAATACTCAGTGGGAAACAATAATGTGGCGTATGAGGTTCGAATTAAGGCGTAGCTGTTGAGAGGCTTAGACGATGAAGTGTTTCAAACTTAAAAATATAATAATATGTGGGAGAAATAATAAGTACCAGAGGGGTAGACAACAGCCATCATAAATCTTGTGCATATGAAAGGATCTAAAATGATCTAAATGATTATGGAGTCACGTCGCTTCCACCAGTGCCAACATAATTTTGATCTACAGTTCTCCTTAATTTTGTAGAATCACGAGTAGGCCCACAACTAGGGGAAAAAGATATCAAGGTGGTTTAAGGATAATACATCAAGACTGAACAGATGTCAACTCTAAAAACTGTTTTGCAATTGAGACAACTCAGAAACGAAGACACTACAGTTAAAATAATAGATATCAAGGAAGTGTATGATTCAATTGACAAAAACAGTATTATGAAATTTAGATCCAAACTACAATCAAATACTTCATCTGAAGTCAGCTTCTCTGGAGACTTTGAGATAATAACAGACGTCAAACTGAATCACGGACTATGTTCTTTGGTTTTCGGCTGCACACTGTAGAAAGTGCTTAGAGAGAGGAGAAAATCCGATACAAAAAGGCATCAAATTGGGAAAGTAAAAACATAATTTGTATGTAGAATGCCTGGCATTCCTAGAGGACAATGCGTTGATAACAGACACACGATAAAATGCGAAATTCGTGACAGAAAATTTAGGAAGCAGGAAAAATCTGTTTAAATTTCTTTTCGATTACAGATGTTATAAAGACAGTTAACATTTACCATGGGAATTACAAATCAGTCCAAACAATATCAAAACAATAAGCTCTCTCAAGTATTTAGGTGAGTTACTAAGGGTAAACAACAACGAGAAATAATTAACTTGTGAATGTTGCAGTTCTTCTTATTTTCCGTGCTTGCTTAGTAAACTAGAGAGGAGTTGCGCCTTATGCAAGAAACCCTTTGTAGTTTAGTTTTCACGCAGAGATATTTCAGCATTTTACATGATATCTTCAGTGGGTTTACTTCATTACTTTTCTTCTGCAGAGGAAAATAATACGCAGAATGCGCAAAACAAGAATGTCATTCTTCGGACATACCGCTGATACGGATGATGACAGACTGGAGAACCAAACCTTTAGTAAAATTATGAAGCTGGAAGGACAAGTAGCACTGTTTACAGAGACTCTAAATGACGTAAAAGAAGCAAACGTCAACATTACGGACATACATTTATTCAAGAAGAAAATTCAGAAAGTGTTCTTCCGGGACGAACAAGAAAGAAAAAGTAACAGCTCCAGAAGCAGAGACCTGTACATATTACACGAATTCGGCGAAGAGGAAGAAGAACGCATGCAGCAAGAATTGAAATATTGTTTTAATGTGTTCCTTAAAAAAGCTATTCGAATGTAGAAATAATAGTGGTAATACCTGAATAATATGAGAGTTTAACAGAAAAGATAAAGCTGACTGTTCAGTCCACAGAGGAGTGCCACCACGAGCGCTTTCTCATGCTTACGTTTCTCATTTGCGGTACGAAGACGATGCCTTCTACGACCCATATATTTTGATATGCTTTGGGGCAGTCATTGGGGACCACTCAGAAGTAATCTTGTATTACGAGGGTCACTAGACGCCGTGAAAATGCGCCCGCTGATAAATGCCATAAAAATGTTCAAAGCACATTAATCTTGTCCACCATGCATATTAAATGAAAGACTCTTTGGGCCAAGCACATTTCTCTTCCTGGATCGTTGATGAAAAAAGAAATGCATTGTATTAACGAAAACGCGCCTATGTGTAATTAACACGCAGTCTGAATAATAATACAAAACAATATGCGCTATGATTATCTTTAACCGCATACTTTATTTTTCTTACCTCTTCTTAATTGTTATCCTTTAATTAGTACACAAAGTAATGTTGTTTTTCATTTTTATTACTTTTAATTCTGTTCGTACGGAAAAGGTAATCACGGCGAGTTGAACCAAAGACGTCCTTAGTAAATGACTGCTCTTATTTGTTGTGTCGACTCTGTTGAAAGCAGTACAGCGTTCAAACGTGATGGTGTTGATTCTTTCGAAAACTGAGGCCTGGTGACCAAGTCCTGCACGGGGCCATTAAGAGTGAACTGATTAACTTCGTTGCAGGAGCACTTTACGGGATGAGGAAGTCATTCTTGAGTGACGCATAACTTTATACATCACTCCCTCATGTAGCTAACGTATCCTGCTACACTGGCTAGCAGTCTATCGCGTTATGTCTGTCATTAAATCATTTGTTCTGTAACAGCCAATGAAAAATGTACGAATGAGTGAATTCCTAAGAGACTAAACTGCTGAGATCATCCGTCCCTAGACTTACACACTAATTAAACTAACTTAACGCTAAGGACAACACTCACATCCATGGTCGAGGTAGGACTCGAACCTCCGGCGGGAGTGTAACAGCCAGTGACGCTGCAGTATTCAAATATAGATGCGTGAAACACTTCTCCCTGAGTTCAGCCATTTTATTCAAGAGCAATGTCTCATCGGCAACAGGAGGTTGTCTTGACCGCGCCGTCGCTCTCGTGAAGGCAGAGGATTCGACGGCGTTGGAGGCTGACTTGGCGTGACTTGGTGTTTCTCAGCGTTCGGCTAGACGATGGATTAAACGACACCCAGTGAGTGTGTGCAAAGTGTACGTTGCCGTGTAACAACTCCAATCCGTACTAATGAACTCGTAAGCAAGTGACTTCAAAACCAGTTGTCAAAACACGCTGTAACTGAAACCTGCTGCTGCGTGTCCTGCGTCGGCTGGCACGCTTCACTGCCGGCGTCGGGAGGGATGCAGGACATCAATGAATACGTGTGGCCATCAAGGAGAAGCCCCGTGACGGCCAACGGCTCTACCGAGTAGCGTCTACTGAGGAAAATACCTGTCTTAAGTGGTGGACAGTGACATTTCCCGAAAAATGAATTTTTACCATTGCAAATGCTGATCGAGTAAATAGACCACATCGCTATCATTTCTACCCCAAATACACTGCCCCACGAAGAAAGTTAAGCGCCCAGAATGGGAAGAGGAAACGCAAATATGTGTCAGGAAGGGTGTAGGGGGGGGGGGGGGGGAGGTATGTGATGTTATTTCAGTTTGTTACAAAACTGAGTCAGATTTATAAGAGCTTGGCAGTATGACTTTCCTTGTCAGTATGATGTTCCCATCCACCCCCTTCGTTCTCTCTGGCTCTGATGTATGCTTTGATTCGGTGAGAATAGGCGCCATAATGCCGTTGTATTCTCTCCTGAGACAAGCTGACTCCCAACTGTGGTATCTGGTTCTTGCTATTCTTGATAGTGGCACTGGGCCGGAGTTGACGTCAGGGCAGATGGATCATGCTGGCCACGGAGCACCTCGACGTCATGGTCATAGAGACAATCACGTGCTGTGAGTGACCATCACATGAGGGCGCACGATGTTCGTGGCGTACAGTTGTGCCGTCGGTTTGCCCTAAGTCACTTCCAGCTGTCGCCGGTGATTCTCGCCATGCGTCACCAGAACATTGCAAAAATGAGCCTTTTTTCAGATCATCACCATACCCGTCGATGATAGTCATCCGTGTTAGTGCAGAACTGTGATTCATCGCTGAATACAAAGCGACGACATTAATCAGCAGTCGATAACTCCCAGTAATAGCATCATTTCAAACGCATCCGTTTGCAACGCTTCACACGATAGATGGCCGAATTCATGTTTCCTTATACACATATTATGGGTTACTTTACCATACCTTCAGTATAGCAACTGTAACCTAAGGAATTATACGTTTACAGCAGGATCTCTCTCCCCAATTCTCTCGTCAGCTCTGATGCAGGACTGGTTTGCAGAACAGAATGGTTTCATTCTGTCCCAATCCTTATTCCCACTAGAGACGTATGGGCAGGGACGAAACAAGCCTTGTTGGCAAACTGGATTCATCTCATGCCAAACATACACGCTGACCGTCGGAAAGCCTTTGCACCTTGCTGAAAAAAGGTGGCAAAAGATGAGACTTTTAAATTATTACTCAGTTCATAGACTCCTATCCTTGCATGATACAGATAATCATGAGAGTTGGAGGTGTCTGAAACGGTAATTGAGTAGCAAAGAAACCATTTATTTGACCTTTTGAAGATCGAAACCATCTTATGAAGAGCAATGAACTCTGTTTTTTATTAATTTCTGAAACTGTTACTGCACATGACTAAGGTGCTTTGTCATGTCTCAACCGTGAGTACTGTATGAGACTGGGCGATAGAGTACATGAATAGGAAATCAACTAGTTGGGCTATGTGAGAGGTAGTCTTCACCTGGCTATAATGTTAAACCCTTTCTTACAAAAGTGTGAAGTGACTTGAAGTAACCCCAATTAGAAATGTTTGGCAACTTCTAAATTTACTCAGAAAACAGTTTCAACTCTTGCTGTATTTGCCTTGGATCAGTTGTACCGACGAAGAGATCAAGTCCTAGAAGAGTGTGATGCTGGTGCCTAGCTGTCCCCTGGGTCGCTCTGTGACTTTTCCTTCACGTGCCATATGAGTTGTCTCACCTAACGTTTTCTCCGTTTGTTATTACCTTTCTACAAGACCTCGTTGATAGGTAGTTTGATACATGGGGTCAAATGGGAAGTGTTGTCTGTCTGCGTACAGTTTTAATTATTTAACTTGGGAATCGATTACACAAACTCGAACTGTTTGTGTAATCATTTAAAATAATGTGTTCTTAGGCTTATACTTTAGAAGATGAATTGGCATCCCGAGTACCAAGCCCCATGCATGTGTCGCATCCCAAGGATGATTACAATGCTGGAAAACAAGCATAGATACCAGCTACACTACACAAATTTCGAGAGATATCTCAGGTTGCGGATGAAACTTGTTAGAATAGCCCATCTCACTTTCATCGAACAGTCATGCTGTTTGAAGAAGTATATTGATTCAAACACTGAACAGAGGACACCTGCAACATATGGCTTTCAAACTGACTTTTAAAAATTAATGAATTCAATGTGCAGAGAGTGTGGGAGGGTGAAGTGGACAGCTGGGTGTTAACGACTCAGGTCACTCAGTGGTGACACTAATTTTTATTCTAAGATTTCCTCTTCCACATTTTTATTTCTTCTCTTTTTATATAGGTGCATCAATAGTTTACTGGATGCGGCGTCCATATAAACGCCTGGCATTCCATCATTTACCCAGGTTCTGGAAACTAGGACCCATATAGGCTGTACTGGTGCAGCATAGATGGTAACAATGGCACACACCTCATCGGCTGCCAGAAGAGCAAGACGCAGAGAAAGCAGAACTGCCTGCTCACTAACAGCGAAATGAACAAGTGAATAGTGCACATTACAAGGCACAACAGCACTGCTCGATGAAGCTTTTTTTTAAGAAAAAGGAAAGTAAAAAATGCAAAACATTACTTAAGCACTCGCCTAAAATTTATTCAAATAATCTTAAAAAGTCCTGCCATCATGTTTATTATTGTGTATTCCGTTTTCCATTGCAGTGAAAGTAAAATGACAATGCATTAATGAAAATCTGGTCACAGTAAAATTAGAAAATTCAAAATGAAGCACACAGAAGGGCTACACATAAGCATTCACCACCAGTAACAACAGTTAGTAATCCAAATTAGTAAACATAAAAAGAAGCCACATCCCAGGTTCATCAAACTTAGTGAACTAACTGTCAGTACCTTATGTATCTTGGCGCCACTCAGGACTATGTCTACAGGGCCTTATAGCAAACTATAATTGCTGTTACAGGCACTAGCCATTACTTAAAATATGTTTTGGATTAAGCCAGAGACCTAGGCACTTTAAAACGAAACAGGCACAAGGTATGAATTAAAATGAAATGCATGATAATAGTATGGTGCACCTTAGGTTACGCAAGCAGGACAGGTTTATGTAAGACTTGGTGTAGGGCTTTACAAAAGAAACATAAGGACCAGCACTCACAAAAGCGGAGGAAGCGACAATAAACACTTGTCCATTGTTCCTTAGCACTACACGAGAAACAGCCAGAAACTATGCAGATGCTCATAAGATAAACAATATGGACAAGCGCAAAACATATTTGTACATTCAACCACAAGGCCCTTGTATCTTTAAAAACAGTCAAAATTCACTATAACAGTTCTGAGACCATAGTTAAATGATAGTCATGTCATCCTCAAATTACAACAGGAACAAATGAAACGAATTCAGGGAAACATGTCTCTGACATCACAGATCACACCGACATACGTACAAGCAGAAACAACCATACCATAAAAAATGAATCAAAACCAGACAAATCTAACACTGTGTCAGACACATGTCCACAGGTAACACAACTTAGTGGACATCTATTGAACAGTGGCACTTCCAGTCCCAATTTACTGACTGGTATTATACACAGTACACGCATACGATACCTCCTGATCATCCTCTTGGAAACGTAAAAACAATTTCCCCATCAGTAAACATGACTCATGCCATATCACTAAGACACAGAATCAAACAGTAGCTACATGGTCTTAACACAAGCTAACACAACACAACATAAAGTGAAACTATACAATATTATCTTTCAAATGGTTGAAGTAGGGAAGACACGATACATGCGTAATTACCGATCACAAGTAACAGTGGATTCATCCCTCTCCCCCTCTCCCCGCTCCACGGCGCTAGTCAATTCCTGAATGTGCTTAGACAAGGAATGAATAAACATTTTACTCTCTATACAAAAGCACACCGAAAACAGCACATGAGATGGCAATAAATAGCAATAAATCTAATCTGTTGTTGGTAGAACCTAACCGAAGCAAAACAGTACCTCTGCATTTCAAAATAAGTTACCAGACTTGACCGCGACCACATGAAGTGGCCAAGACTGCCGGCCAGTTCCCTACTGAAGCACTTTCCACGGGACAAGGCTCACCCACCCAGGCCACTGCGCGTATGAGGTCACGAAAACAGCCGCCAGGCAGTGCCAGAATGACAGTCCTCACATACGGGGTGACAAGATTTTTGAAATGTGTGTAAGGCAGGGCCACAAGGTAGAGTGAACAACTTAGGAAACTTCCACATTCAGAAAGCCATCGCCGAAAACAAACATATGATAAATGAGCAAACACACGTCAGTACAGTCTCCCTACTACACCTAATAAAAAAATCGTCTGTCTCACATAAACAGCAACAAAAAACAAGAAAAAATCCACCTCTCCCTTCGGCTTCTGGACGCACACACACACACACACACACACACACACACACACACACACACATACACACACAGATAACATATACTTCAAAAATTGGTAATGACATTCGATCTTTGGCAACAACATCCAACAGCCGACAACACAAACCAAAACATTGCATCCAAACAAGTGTTCAGCTCCTAATGGCGTGAAGTGTGGAAAAAACCCCAAGTGGCAATTATAAGAAGAGGAACGGTACCAAAAATGAAACAGAAACGTAATATGTAGAAAATCTTCCCCGCAAGTTGTAAGCAGAATTTAAAATATTACTACATCATAGCAAAAACCAACCACCAGAACTGTTTATAACCTACAGGTACATTGCTCCAAAATGTAAACTAAATAGTAAAAATATGTACATATTCCAGGACTCTGAAGATGACTTGCAGGGGATAAAAGCGAAACGCGTATGGAACGAAAAATTGTGTTTCATTCAGTTGTAGTCAGACCGTCCAAAAAGTAAAAATTATCAGTATACAATAATATTACACGCAACTGAAGAAGTCAGGACTACAAAAAATGAAGATGGTGTGGTTGGTTATTTACAGAGGTTGTGTATGTGTGTGTGAAATAGTTGGATGAACTGTTTGACATAGATTTGTGAGTGACTCTGCATGTAAATACCGTTTAGGTATTTGAGTGTGTGATTTTTCTTCACATGTTTTAGCTAGTCCTCCATTTCCCATGCACTGAATACAGAAAATGGTCAGAAAGAAATGAATAAAATGTAGATATTGTATATTTATCGCAAACCCGATCGGCCTCTCACTGTGGTGTTCAGCATTCAAGTTTTCTGTTTGTAAAAGTAGGAGAGGAAGAGGAGGAGGAGAAGAAGAAAGAGGAGGAGGAGTTAGATGTTGGACACCACTGGTCCAGCGGGTGACCATGTGACCGATTCCCAGAAATCCTTATCAGTGGATTGGATTGATTTGAGGGAGAATATCATATGAATAGATTGAAATGGAACTTGTTGCCAGGTTCCATATTTTTCTCAGTAAATTCCGATGCAGGAGAACCATAGCGAGAGTGTTTTTACTCTGCAGAAGTAAGTCTGTGGGTAACAAGCAGAAAAGAATGGACCAAGCCGTGTTTATTTATTTATTCATTGATGTTTTATTTCGTGTGTGCCACGTTTCCTTGCATCCTTTCCCTTATGCGAATTAGACTGTATGAATGAGATATTATGTCAAGTAACTGAAGGCTTTGGTCAGAGGTTATAGCACTGCATGAGTAGAGTGGTTCTGTGGTAGGGTAGTACCAACCCCTAACAAGTTTGGCAAAAGTAGTGTGCAAGTCAGGTCAGAGAGGTAGAAAGGGGCGAGTATTGGCTCTGTTAGGTTGGCGAACCATCCCCTCCACCACCTTTTGAACGAACAGCGGTTAGGCGAGGTGTCCGCAGGTCCACTTGTTCCTGGGTAGCGGTTCTGGACAGACGTGGAGACGCAGCTCTCGATTTTGGTAATGTTAACAAAGGTATCAGAATGTCTCAATATTGCTCGTTAATAAAGTCCAGGTCTTGAAATCAGGTGTGAGATTACCCCTAAACAACCATAAGGG
Source organism: Schistocerca serialis cubense (assembly GCF_023864345.2). NCBI lineage: Eukaryota > Metazoa > Arthropoda > Insecta > Orthoptera > Acrididae > Schistocerca > Schistocerca serialis. The sequence continues at coordinate 572,076,136 of NC_064644.1, read as the reverse complement.
AGTTTATTTTCATAATTTAGTCAAATTTCAGTAGAACTTTGCGTTTGTGCCTTGGCCATGTCACCCACCATGGGCCTTAAGCTCACGGCCGCATTATTGCTCTGTGTTTAACGGAAGTTCACTCATTTAATGTGTTTTAATGTGGTCTTTATTTTACAGTAATATTTTGGCGGATTTTTATTTGTTTTTCATACGTTTCCTTTGTGTACTTCATTTCCCACCACGTGGTCGGTTGCAGCAACTGCCACATTGGTAAACTGCAGTTTCGGTCTGAAAATTTATATTAGTCGAGTGAATAACCATACGGTATTTGGCGAGTGTAAGACAGAGAAGGAATAATCTTGTGTGTCCGTTTTATTTGCATTTCTGTTGGCTTCTGCTGCTTGGCCACGTGTGTGGTTCAAAATCGCTCCGGACACTATGGGACTTAACTTCTGAGGTCATCAGTCGCCTAGAACTTAGAACTACTTAAACCTTACTAACCTAAGGACATCACACACATCCATGCCCGAGGCAGGATTCGAACCTGCGACCGTAGCTGTTGTGCGGTTCCAGACTGTAACGCCTAGAACCGCTCGGCCACACCGGCAGGCGCCACGTTTTTGGAATAGTATTGATGTGATAGTTAGGTAATGTTTCTTGTGCCCCCAATAACTGTTTGATTCGCCTACAATGAAGTGCGTTACGTAAAATACATGGTTTAAATTCTTGTATCTAGGGAAGTTCAGATTTTAATGCCCATTGATAGAGTAAAGGCTTACAACATTTTCCCGCCATATGATAGTAAATGTTCTTCCTCACAGCTTAGTAACGTGGTGTAGTTTCTGAAAGCAAGATCAAACCAAAATTGACAGTCATAGTTAAGTGAACCACTTGCTACCCTTTCTTCAGCGTACGGTTTAAGGAAAATTGAAATATTTAGGCAAATACTCTTCCTCCCTGACCGAGTTCGCCTGGAGTGTCTTTGCTGAACTTGTTCTGAGTGAGCTATAGTAATTTATTGTAATAAGCATGGGTTTAGATATAAGTTTGTGCCTGGATAAAATTACATTGAAGCCAGGTCTACGCTCCTATCTCCCTTTCCGTAATTACGTGGTGAAAAGATCAGTTGTGATGATGGATATTCCAACAGACATACGGCTAGTTATTGAATAAATATCAATTAACCTATACGCTCGACTGATTATTTCGTCCCTTCATTATAAAGAATAGACGAAAGTCAGTACCATATTTGAATGCTGGGTCATAAAAAGTGAATAATGGCTCTGTGCTCCCTATTAAGCCCTGTATAGGTGCATTCTTAGAGGTTCTAAAAAGATATTGCGTTATCCGTTACATTTCAATTTTTACCGGTTCGTTAAAACCTTCCGCTAGAAATTATTAATACCAAACAAAACTCGCAGGGGCCTGTAATTTCGTAGACCACACGTATTTGACAATACCAATACTACAAAGGGTAGCTTGCAGGAGCTGTATGACATGACAAGTGATGGTAATCTTCGTGCCAGGTCGAGTTATAACATTAATTGTACCACCACCAGTACAAAGGTTACGTTGCAAGGTCACGGTCCAGCATATACAGGGTGTTTCAAAAATGACCGGTATATTTGAAACGGCAATAAAAACTAAACGAGCAGCGATAGAAATACACCGTTTGTTGCAATATGCTTGGGACAACAGTACATTTTCAGGCAGACAAACTTTCGAAATTACAGTAGTTACAATTTTCAACAACAGATGGCGCTGCAGTCTGGGAAACTCTATAGTACGATATTTTCCACATATCCACCATGCGTAGCAATAATATGGCGTAGTCTCTCAATGAAATTACCCGAAACCTTTGACAACGAGTCTGGTGGAATGGCTTCACTTGCAGATGAGATGTACTGCTTCAGCTGTTCAACTGTTTCTGGATTCTGGCGGTACACCTGGTCTTTCAAATGTCCCCACAGAAAGAAGTCACAGGGGTTCATGTCTGGCGAATAGGGAGGCCAATCCACGCCGCCTCCTGTATGTTTCGGATAGCCCAAAGCAATCACACGATCATCGAAATATTCATTCAGGAAATTAAAGACGTCGGCCGTGCGATGTGGCCGGGCACCATCTTGCATAATCCACGAGGTGTTCGCAGTGTCGTCTAAGGCAGTTTGTACCGCCACGAATTCACGAAGAATGTCCAGATAGCGTGATGCAGTAATCGTTTCGGATCTGAAAAGTGGGCCAATGATTCCTTTGGAAGAAATGGCGGCCCAGACCAGTACTTTTTGAGGATGCAGGGACGATGGGACTGCAACATGGGGCTTTTCGGTTCCCCATATGCGCCAGTTCTGTTTATTGACGAAGCCGTCCAGGTAAAAATAAGCTTCGTCAGTAAACCAAATGCTGCCCACATGCATATCGCCGTCATCAATCCTGTGCACTATATCGTTAGCGAATGTCTCTCGTGCAGCAATGGTAGCGGCGCTGAGGGGTTGCCGCATTTGAATTTTGTATGGATAGAGGTGTAAACTATGGCGCATGAGACGATACGTGGACATTGGCGTCATTTGGACCGCAGCTGCAACACGGCGAACGGAAACCCGAGGCCGCTGTTGGATCACCTGCTGCACTAGCTGCGCGTTGCCCTCTGTGGTTGCCGTATGCGATCGCCCTACCTTTCCAGCACGTTCATCCATCACGTTCCCAGTCCGTTGAAATTTTTCCAACAGATCCTTTATTGTATCGCTTTTCGGTCCTTTGGTTACATTAAACCTCCGTTGAAAACTTCGTCTTGTTGCAACAACACTGTGTTCTAGGCGGTGGAATTCCAACACCAGAAAAATCCTCTGTTCTAAGGAATAAACCATGTTGTCTACAGCACACTTGCACGTTGTGAACAGCACACGCTTACAGCAGAAAGACGACGTACAGAATGGCGCACCCACAGACTGTGTTGTCTTCTATATCTTTCACATCACTTGCAGCGCCATCTGTTGTTGAAAATTGTAACTACTGTAATTTCGAAAGTTTGTCCGCCTGAAAATGTACTGTTGTCCCAAGCATATTGCAACAAACGGTGTATTTCTATCGCTGCTCGTTTAGTTTTTGTTGCCGTTTCAAATATACCGGTCATTTTCGAAACACCCTGTACCTTGTGCAGTTGCCTCGTGTGCAGCGTGGTTTCCCCTCTCAAGGTCACACACATCTTCTATCGGCCCTGCTTCTGATGCGTGGATGGGTCTGGTGGGAGGGGAGGAATGTGTGTCCAGTGTGGGAAGCAGAACCCACAGATTGGAGCCTGTATCCTCTAGCCCACATGTACCCCTTTGTACACGCTAAGTGGTCAATCATTTAATACCTGAACTGAGGTGAACATTTCATCTCGAAAATGAACTTTCTTCTTCATTGTAGATATCGAATACATTTTATATGGACATGGTCATCGTCTGTCATAAGCAGCACAGCAACCCACCCAGCACAAAATCTGAGTGCAAGTCCGTGACAACCTCACATACACCACGTAGCGCAGGCAGAGATTTCATGGGCGCTGGGTGGCTGATATTACCAGCAAATCATGGCCTGTCGAGAAGCCACAAAGTTTTAGAAAATAATGCGTTCCTTTGATCTTTCTTTTTAATAGTATTGCGTATCACCAGGCCAAATTTAGCATGCTGACTACCGCAAAAAGTTCCACTGTCACCTCTGCTGAGGACTAGTATGCTAATCAAGAAGGCATCGTTTGTGGGTCCATGATGTTGTCTATACATCTGGCTGTATCCTTTACCAATACAGTTCTATCTAGGAGACAGACGACATAAGTGGTTAAAACCAGCTGTTTTAAGAGCAGAGGGCAAGAAAGTGCTACAGTATACCTCTGTGACAGTCTGCACAGGTAACAGAACTATTGGTGCATTTGTGCCAGCAGTGACAGTTCATGTTTGGGTGTTTGGAAAAGTTAGCATACAGGAATTACCGTTTTACTTGGTATCCAGAAATGTCTCCTGGGCCAGCTGAAGCGTCAGCATACCTGCGAGCCAAGTTGTCATCTGAGTGGTCTATTGTTGATCAATTGCCCTGTTGTTGGTTCAAAAATTGTTCAAATGGCCCTAAGCACTATAGGACATAACAGCTGAGGTCATCAGTCCCCTAAACTTAGAACTACTTAAACCTAACTAACCTAAGGACATCACACACTCCATGCCCGAGGCAGGATTCGAACCTACGACCGTAGCAGACGCGTGGTTCCGGACTGAAGCGTCTAAAAACCGCTTGGCCACCGCGGCCGGCGCCTGTTTGTTGTATGGAGCTGTGTGGGGTTTGTTGTGTTTCGTGTGTTTGGCTTCCCTGTCATCTGATAGGTTGTATCGGGCAGCTGATGGTGCCAGTGAGTTTTCCTGTGATACAGTTGTTCACCGAAATTTCAGTATTTATATGGTGAATTTAAGCCTGTATAGGTGGTTATTTTCCCCTAACGAAAATTGCTCTTGGGCAGTTGTGCTTCCACTTATGCTTGTGGTTGCAGTTCCTCAGATTCTGGATGAAGGTGTTATTCGAGTGACATGAGTTTTTGTACCGTTGTGTGGTGAGTTTATTGAATACCTCTTCGAGAGTTTCAAATCGAAATTCGATATGTACGTCAGTGGTGGACATGTATCTTGACGCATTGCTAATGATCCGTAACACATTGTCCTACATGATCTGCAGACAGTGTAGGCATTTTGGAGCCATGTAGCCCCAGACTGAAGCTGTGTACACTATCAGCAGTCTAATAAGTGGACTCTTGATACCCTCCTACTCAGTGTGATTTGCATGTTAAGCATAGGATACACTTGTTTGAGCCTCACCTTTGTTAGTTACATGTCATATGTCCACTGTAGCAGACACTGTGGTATCTGAATTCCTCACCAAAACGTACTGGGCATGCTTGTGGTGTGATTAGTCTACAGTATTAATGTTTGAGCAATTGTTTTAGTCTCTGTGTGAGTAGAACTGTCACCTAATTCTTGATGTTAGCCGTGATACGCCATTTCTCCAACCAAGATTTGACCACTTTGATCAACAGATACTCCACCTACGTAGAACCTATAGTGCTATAACAAGCAAATGAGTCTATACCCACGTAGAACAGCATTCAGTTTCTGTGGAGATGTGGGGAGTAGTGCTCTTTAATGTCCCTAACACAATTGCCTCATGTGTAGCCTGGTACCCCTGTGAAGGTAATCTGCATGTAATACTAGGAGTGCTTCAGGTTTGTGGCAAGACTGTGGAAACGATGATTGGGAGAAACTTGAGTCTCCGTAGCGAACCATTAAATTACTAGCCATTTAACGTACACTGTACAATATTTCAAGCTCAGCTAAATTACAGGTGAATTTCACTCCATTAATAAATGAATACAATTTGGGTATATGACCTCACTTTTGGGCAGACAAATTTCCCATTTGATTACAACAGCCGTAGCTATGGCCGCCCACAACAGCCTCACTCAGGCTCATCAAATGGCGCAGAATCTAACTTGTCTGCAACATATGAAGACAATCCTGTTTACAAAAGTTCTCAAAATAGAAAAACCAAAACGCATGAGTCATGCACACGGAGGGGGGGGGGGGGGGGACACTCACAGTTAAAAACATTAACATTTCAAAAATATATTAAGAAAACAAATTTTACAAATTTCTGCCCGTTAACTTACAGCAAACACACACGCTCGGAAGGTAGGACTAGCGAACTTTAACAACATTCTCCTTTCAAGGCAACTTTTTCTACCCGTAATGAAATGGCATACATTTTCATGGCAAGAAAACACACTAATAACCAACTACCTGTGTAAAACACATAAGCACGTTGAGTAAAAGCCTTAAAAGGTATTGAATTGGAAGAAACACGCAACAGTTTATGCTGACTAGAAACAATACAAAAAATCCACTACGGCGTACATTAACAACCTTGCTTGATTATAGCCAACTATACATAAACAGAAATTTACTAAAGTTACAGCTTCCAGATGAACAGGAATTCGTTATGCAATTGACTAGTTCTTACCACGAGGCAAAAGGAATTTTTCTTCTTTCTTAGAGTACCTTTTACACGTGAGTCTAGTAATACTAGTTATGGCAGGCGAGAGAATTGGTCAGGTCCTAGTGCATTGCATTTTAAACAGTACAGCCATTGGTGCCTTAGACTTTCACAGACATGGCAGAGGCTAACAGTCGAATAACCCGTAGGTAAGGTGGGAGGGGAAAGAAGCAATCCCAACCACAGATTTACTCTGACTCCCCCCCCCCCCTTTCGTCCTCAAAAGGGGACAAACGGACCACCCTTTCTAATATTACCACCTTCCCACGGGTGGGCAGACGAGAATGAATAGCGGGAAACCCCTAAAATTTACGGCCGGTATAATTAACAAGAATAAGTAAACTTAATTCAATTAAACGTTATAAAATCTGTTAACAATCAATACTCAACTTCTGGTGCGTTACGACTCCCAGGACTAAACCTACGCAGCACCTCCAAATGTTCTGCCGAGCCGCCCGCTGCCAGCCGTTTCAACGGACGCATGAAGGCGCCCAGATTTTCAGAACCTCCTCGCCGGTCGACAGCATACGCCCGAACTGAAAATTAGGCCCCTCGCGGACCCACGCTCAGGAATATTCCTTTCGCGACGAGCAGTTAACGTCCCATACCACGGAGTCGCTGCTCGCGTCGCTTACGCTGATGCCGCGGTCTGCGTGCTGTCCCTCTAGCACCAGCAGAGAAGTCGCTTCTTGACGCCCCGACTGCCAACTCTTCACGAGAGCCCATACAGCCACTCCATAAACCCACGCGAAGAGCCCACTTTTCCCCTTTCCCGCTAGAGGGAGACACCGAAGCCTTCAATTGCGACAAAGGCGCCACCGCCAGAAAACGGAGGGCGACTACTTAACGCTACGCGCTGCGGCTCGCTTTTCAAAGCTAACTTTACTATGGCTTACCTAGTATGCACAAGTATAGCATGAAACGTAGAACTTGCACTCACACACCATGTGGATGGAAGGGCCTGGGAGAGGTGACCTTAAATCTGGGCCAGAATGCTAGTCCAACTATGTAACACCAGAAGTGACATCATCAATGATCATGAAAGTGGGCCAGAATAGTAGCCAAACAGTATAGCACTGTAAGTGACGTTATCAGCGATGCTGGCACTAGGCAAGAAAATTCACTGCTACAGTATTAATCATTTCAGACATTATCTTATTAGTGACCTTTACTTGAGTACTGTTGGAGTATTTCGTGAACCAGTAAGTACCCCTCTATCCTGCTGATGTTGATTCATAAGTTTCATGCACTGCTCCAAATATCTGGAGAAATGTTATATGGCTTCATAACTGGTTAATTAAGGGCCGCATTGAGGTGTGGTAGGGGTGATTATGTGTTCATAGAACCAGGTGGTGGTGGTTGTTGGGGTATTTAAGGGGGACTAAACAGCTAAGGTCATCAGTCCCCCACATCGAACCAGGAACATATGCACGCGGGCCTGTGAATACAGCTGCATTCTTGGTGGAAGGCGGGTGTGTCCTCAGCAGACTCGTCGTGAATATGTAGAAGAAACGGCAACAACAGGTCACACATCCATGTTCATGTTAACTGTAACTTGAATGAGTGGACCCACGGTACAAAAGATAACTGCAAAACTTGACAGAACAACCACTGGTCTGAAGTACATCTCTCCACATTCTGGGATGAACGCCACATTGCTGCAGAAACGTTGCATAATTTGAAAGCAAATAGAATCGCTAATCGTCGGACCACGATTGTTGTCGGTTACTATCCAATTTCTTTGATTTTTGACACGTTGAAAATGCACGTCTTGCTGTGCCTGTGTCGGGAATGGGCTATTGGTAAGTATCTGACTCCGTTGTCCACAGCATGCAGTTTCCTTCCTTCGGAAGTTGGTTGAGATGGACCTACTTTCACTTCCGGCAGAAATTTCTCTCGGGACAGTAAGCGGGTATCGCTGATAAGGCACAAAATTAGCTTCCGGCCTCCATCCACTGGGTTCGTTCTATGACCATTGTTCTTGTAACGAGTCATATGATTGCGACTGGTAGAACGCCCGTTGCAAACTCACTGGGCAATCTACGTCGATACTACAATGAAATGAACACCCTTAGCTGCTTACAGGCGTTGACATAAGTCAACGGGGACAGATGAAAATGCGTGCTCCGACCGGGACTCGAAGCTGGGATCTCCTGCTTACATGGCAGATGCTCTATCCATCTGAGCCGCCGAGGACATAGAGGATAGCAAGACTGCAGTGATTTATCTCTGGCACGCCTCCCGCGAAACCCACATTCTCAACGTATTGTCCCGCACTACATTCGTACTGCCCCCGCTCATTATACTCATTACTCGCTGCGCGTTGTCGATTCCCGTAAGAGTTCGGGCACTTTGTGCATTCGCACAGAAGAAGATGGGCAAGCGACCGGTGAGCCTTAACTAGTATACAGGGTGAGTCACCTAACGTTGCCGCTGGATATATTTCGTAAACCACATCAAATACCGACGAATCGAGTCCACAGACCGAACGTGAGGAGAGGGGCTAGTGTAATTGGTTAATATAAACCATAAAAAATTGCACGGAAGTATGTTTTTTAACACAAACCTACGTTTTTTTTAATGGAACCCCGTTAGTTTTGTTAGCACATCTGAACATATAAACAAATACGTAATCAGTGCCGTTTGTTGCATTGTAAAATGTTAATTAGATCCGAAGATATTGTAACCTAAAGTTGACGCTTGAGTACGACTCCTCCGCTGTTCGATCGTGTGTATCAGAGAGCACCGAATTACGTAGGGATCCAAAGGGAACGGTGGTGGACCTCAGGTGCAGAAGAGACTGGGACAGCACATTACGTCCACATGCTAACACCTTTTTATTGGTCTTTTTCACTGACGCACATGTACATTACCATGAGGGGTGAGGTACACGTACACACGTGGTTTCCGTTTTCAATTACGGAGTGGAATAGAGTGTGTCCCGACATGTCAGGCCAATAGATGTTCAATGTGGTGGCCATCATTTGCTGCACACAACTGCAATCTCTGGCGTAATGAACGTCGTACACGCCGCAGTACATCTGGTGTAATGTCGCCGCAGGCTGCCACAATACGTTGTTTCATATCCTCTGGGGCTGTAGGCGCATCACGGTACACATTCTCCTTTAACGTACCCCACAGAAAGAAGTCCAGAGGTGTAAGATCAGGAGAACGGGCTGGCCAATTTGTGCGTCCTCCTCGTCCTATGAAACGCCCGTCGAACATCCTGTCAAGTGTCAGCCTAGTGTTAATTGCGGAATGTGCAGGTGCACCATCATGCTGATACCACATACGTCGACGCGTTTCCAGTGGGACATTTTCGAGCAACGTTGGCAGATCATTCTGTAGAAACGCGATGTATGTTGCAGCTGTTTGGGCCCCTGCAATGAAGTGAGGACCAATGAGGTGGTCGCCAATGATTCCGCACCATACATTTACAGTCCACGGTCGCTGTCGCTCTACCTGTCTGAGCCAGCGAGGATTGTCCACGGACCAGTAATGCATGTTCCGTAGATTTACTGCCGCGTGGTTTGTGAAACCCGCTTCATCGGTAAACAGGTAGAACTGCAACGCATTCTCTGTTAATGCCAATTGACAGAATTGCACTCGATGATTAAAGTCATCACCATGTAATTGCTGATGTAGCGACACATGAAACGGGTGAAAGCGGTGACGATGCAGTATGCGCATGACACTACTTTGACTCTGTCCACCGGCTCTCGCAATGTCCCGTGTACTCATGTGTGGGTTCATGGCAACAGCAGCTAACACACCAACTGCACCCGCTTCTCCTGTGGCGGGTCAGTTACGGACCCGTTTGCGTGCTACGACCATACCTGTTGCATACTGTTGGCGGTAGATGTTTTACAATGTGCGGCACGTTTGATGCTCTCTGTCCGGGTACCGTTCTGCATAGACCCTGCAGGCTTCAGCTGCATTTCGTCGACACTCGCCATAGATGAGTACCATTTCCGCCTTTTCAGAATTCGAATACACCATGGTGACAGTTCCTACAACACTACACTATCACAGACGTCTGGTAACACGGTGAACTACAGTTGGTCTGCGTGCGGAGACGAATGCAGAATAACAATAGCAGCAAGCGCTACATGCGGACACTGCGACAGCTAGACCAAACCACAACAGTGCACTCCAGCCACACTCGTAAACACGGTCGTCATCGTAAACATGTCCCTGCAGATGCTGCTCGCCGACCGTGGCCTGTGTTTGTTACAACACGCAACTGAACGTCGGAGGGTTCAAGCGTCAACTTTAGGTTACAATATCTCTGGATGTAATTAACATTTTACAATGCAAAAAACCGCTCTGAATACGTATTTGTTTATATGTTCAGATGTGCTAACAAAACTAACGGGGTTCCATTAAAAAAAATTAGGTTTGTGTTAAAAATCATACTTCCGTTCATTTTTGTATGGTCTGTATTGAACAATTACACTAGCCCCTCTCCTCACGTTCGGTCTGTGGAATCGGTTCGTCAATATTTGATGTGGTTTACGAAATATATCCAGCAGTAAGGTTAGGTGACTCACCCTGTATACTATGATGGTATATGTTCTTTCGAACATGTCCGAAAGAACATATACCATCATAGTATATACTACGTCGATTCATCGACAAATTGGGCAACTTGATTCACGATGCAGTCCTAGGCATGTCCAAATGTAACAGCTCCTTTCTAGCAAGACGTCACACCTGCATGCTGGTCAGCATTGCCGCACTGATGCGCTGCTGCCGAGTACTGCACGTATAGGACTTCTCTGTCATGACGCACGTCAGCTCTGGAAAGTCACATAACTGTCTGGTACGTTCTACTCCAGTTGCAGTGCTCCTAAGCAACCAGTGCCCATGTTTAAAGCGGTGCTTATTTCGTACATGCAACAATTTGCACTTTCCTCACTTCTTTAGTTTCAAAAGCACTCGACATACCGTTCGGCACGCAGTGTCTCTCGGCGTGTCTCAGCGGCAGCGGCGGCGGCGGCACGGCGCCTGCGTAGCGGCAGCGGCTGGCTGGCTGGGGCGGCGCCTGGCCCTGCGGCAGCGCCACCCCGCCCCGGCCGCCGGTCTGCCGGTCTGGTCTGCTGACGGCGCCGCTCACTAACGAGACGCAGCGGCGCCAGATTAGCCGCCAACCGGCTGCTCCGCCGCCGGCAGCCCGCGGTGGGCACCGCGTCAGCGGCCTGCTGGCCCCTTGCACGGCTCTGCCTCCACTCTGCGCATCGGCTCTCCCCCCCCCCCCTCCACACCCTGCGCACTCTCGAGCGTCCTGGCCGTTCGTCGACTACACTGCCACAAGTCTACTGCTGATATGTTCGGATAAAAGCCTTACTGGTCACCTTGTAATTCGGCTATCTTCACTGTAGTCTCAAGTTCGGCACTGTTATCCAATACACTGAGGAGTCAAAGAAACTCAAGCACCTGCCTAATATCGTGTAGGACCCCGTGAGCACGGACAGGTGCCACAACATGGCGTGGCATGGAGTCTGAAGTACTGCTGGAGGGAACTGAATGCTTCAGGGCTCTCCATACATCTGTAGGAGTACGAGGAGGTGGAGATCTCTTCTGAACAGTATGTTGCAAGGCATCTCAGATACGCTCAATAATGTTCATCTCTGGGGGGTTTGGTGGCCAGTGGAACTCTTGAAACTCAGAAGAATGTTCCTGGAGCCACCCTGTAGCAATTTCGGACGTGTAGGGTGTGACATTGTCCCACTGGGATTACCCAAGTCCTTCGGAATGCTCAATGGACATGAATGGACACAGGTGATCAGACAGGATGCTTACGTACATGTCACCTGTCAAAGTCGTATCTAGACGTATCAAGGGTCCCATATCACTCCAACTGCACACGTCCCACACCATTAAGTTGCCTTCCCCCCTCCCCCCTCCCTGAGATGCAGGGTCCATGGATTCATGAGCTTGTCTCCATACCCGTGCACCTCTATCCGCTCATACACTACTGACCATTAAAATTGCTACACCACGAAGATGACGTGCTACAGACGTAAAATTTAACCGACGGGAAGAAGATGCTGTGATATGCAAATCATTACGTTTTCAGAGCATTCACACAAGGTTGGCGCCGGTAGCGACACCTACAACCTGCTGACATGTGGAAAGTTTCCAACCGATTTCTCATACACAAACAGCAGTTGACCGGCTTTGCCTGGTGAAACGATGTTGTGATGCCTCGTGTAAGGAGGAGAGATGTTTACCATCACGTTTCCGACTTTGATAAAGGTCGGATTGTAGGCTATCGCGATTGCGGTTCATCGTATCGCGACATTGCTGCCCGCGTTGGTCGAGATCCAATGACTGTTAGCAGAATATGGAATCGGTCGGTTCAGCAGGCTAATACGTAACGCCGTGCTGGAACCGAACAGCCTCGTATCACTAGCAGTCGAGATTACAGCCATCTTATCCGCATGGCTGTAACTGATCGTCCAGCCACGTCTCGATCCTTGAGTCAACGGATTGGGACGTTTGCAATACAACAACCATCTGCACGAACAGTTCGACGACGTTTGCAGCGGCATGGACTATCAGCTCGGAGACCATGGCTGCGGTTACCCTTGACGCTGCATCTCAGACAGGAGCGCCCGCGATGGTGTACTCAACGACGAATCTGACTGCGCGAATGGCAAAACGTCATTTTTTCCTATGTATCCAGGTTCTGTTTACAGCATTATGATGGTCGCATCCGTGTTTGGCGACATCGCGGTGAACGCACATTGGAAGCGAGTATTCGTTATCGCTACTGGCATACCACCCGGTGTGATGGTATGGGGTGCCATTGGTTACACGTCTTGGTCACCTCTTGTTCGCATTGACGGCACTTTGAACAGTGGACGTTACATTTCAGATGTGTTACGACCCGTAGCTCTACCCTTCATTCGATCCCTGCGAAACCTTACATTTCAGCAAGATAATGCACGACCGCATGTTGCAGGTTCTGTTCGGGCCTTTTTGAATACAGAAAATGTTCGACTGCTGCCCTGGCCAGCACATTCTCCAGATCTCTCACCAACTGAAAATATCTGGTCAATGGTGGCCGAGCAACTGGCTCGTCACAATACGCCAGTCACTACTCTTGATGAACTGTGGTGTCGTGTTGAAGCTGCATGCGTTAAAATTTGTCGGTGCCACACATACGTTTCCAAAGGTGTATAATATAACTGGCATTACAAAAAAAACGTAATATCATATTTATTGCTTTTGCTAGTGGCAAAGCTTCTGAAATGGTGCACAGAAAATTTTTACTTGTGGATAATGAAATTATATATTCCGCCAGCCAGCATCAGATTCCTATGACCAACGAGAACGTTGACCGACGGCATTGTTTAAAATTCAGTGACCGATCTCAAAGCTACGTAGTTTGCGAAATTATATTGCCCATATGCAAATAGTTTTACAAAGTAAAAGCCGATTGAACACTAGTAGTGTTCGGCTGTGGCCACCAAACGATTTGTTGGTCACTCTCCTTCACTGCAACCTGAAAAAGTTCTAAAATGTAGCATAATAGTTCGATATATGGAATTAACGAAAAAGGAAAGTAGAGTGTTAATTTAGATACAGCTATTGTAATTAAATTAGCGAAACAGTTTAATCAAAAGTTACAGATACGAGAGTAATTCTTACATTTTGTGAAACAGTCCCCGAAAACAAACGAGAGAGCCAGAGCTCACAGCTCCTGCTTTTATATAACCCAAAAACTAATTACGGCGACTGCCTTAAACTTGCTTTACAGCTTCGATAGATAAGCATTTCTCTGGAACCTTCTTTAGCGGAACAGCAAAAAAATAAATTCCTTACATTAAATCCTGACCTTTTCTTCTCCCTTTACACATTTATTTACACTGAGAAAATTTATTCTTAATGTATTTTAGCCTCAGTTAAACGATTGGGACATATTCTATTTCTTAATCGAAAAAGCAACATTCCAGGTGACTGTACGCCGTTTTCTCTTCCATACTTCAGTAATCATTGTCACCTTCTGAAACTTCCAGATTCCCACCTTCGGGACTGCTACACCGGCGCATCTTTAGGACAGTGTCATGCTCACATTACATGAACATCACTCAAGGTTTGACGGTACCAAAATACGTGTTGCGCACGTGAAGGACTGATGAGCACAGCACTTTCCTGAACAATACCTCCGTTGTACCACAGTTGGTTCACTGGGCAGTGGTGAGTAAAATTGAGACAGCTTTCAAAGATGATGGAAGAGACTGCGGAAACGGTTCAGTTTCGACAGACAGTGGAAAGTTACATGAGATACTGCTTGCTTATATGGCAAATACTGTGTGTGATATGTCGAAACGGTTACCACATGCTACAGCCAAGGAGGTGTAACTGCACTGAGACAACAGGAACGGCGAAGCAGCTACAGCGTGGGTGACCGTTTGGTTCATGTCCGAGCTACAGTACTCTTATGGTTTGTGTTACAGATACAACGATTTCACAGAAACAAGGATGGGCCACGCCTGTGTGAATACTCCTCATTTCTAGCCTGAGGTACCGCAGTGTGCCTCGTTTGCGTTGTGGCCTGCCACTCGCTGCCATGGTTGGCTTCCTTGCCGAGTGATTGACGTCAGCACTTCACCAGCCGTACGATGCTGCACGCCGCCAGGTCGTCTTGTGAGGCCCCACCTCTTCGCAGGCCGCCTGCCGCTTACGTCTAGGCGATGGTGGTCCTTACAACCTTCACCACGATTGTTGTAGTTGTTGAGAAATGACTGAAAGGATAGACAGTGATGTCTGCATGATGATACGTCAGACGCCTACCAAACATCGACTCACTGCTCCATTGATATCTTGCCCATGGTGGTGAACTATTGGCCTCCTGATCCCTTCCAAACAAATTCCAAGACCCACAAGAGAAGCCTGTCACCTCAGCCTCTCTAAGTGGTGTCAGAACGGTCGCCAATGTCTGTAGCTAGTTACAGGACCACGTTCCCGCCGCGATGTGTAGTTTAGCTGTAGTCATCACTTAAAAGCTTACATTGTATGAGTTTAGCTGTAAGTTTTTGGTAGATTTTTACTGTCGTGGCCTTTTTATTTTGTACATGACCATGGTAGACAGATGTGTAGTGCATAGCAAAATAAAATTACAGTTTATAAAACCTGAGGGATCAAGAGCAAAATCAGGCCACAGAGACGGTTACCGAGGATAACTTCCAAATGTTCATATTTCAAGTGTACTCTAGCCACTTTATGGCAAATCTCATTGCCATTACCTGAGGGGAACGTTAAATCTGAGGAGGGGAGTAAGGAAAGGAGAGCTAATGAGTAGAAAGCGTGCAGAGCGCCCTGTGTACTCAAATCACGTTGGTAAACATCGTATTGTGTAGGACGCACAAACGTTTTTGGGATACGTTATGTGATAATTGGTTCCAAAAATGGCTCTGGGCACTATTGGACTTAACATCTGAGGTCATCAGTCCCCTAGAACTTAGAACTACTTAAACCTAACCAACCTAAGGACATCACACACATACACGCCCGAGGCAGGATTCGAACCTGCGACCGTACCAGTCGCGCGGTCCCGGACTGAAGCGCCTAGCACAGCTTGGCCATCAGCGGCCGGCTGTGATAATTGCGTCTTTGTCTAATTGCAGTGGGTTGTTGTAATTTTAGGGGTGTGTGTTTTGAGGTAGATAGATAGACTGTAAGTCAACAGAGGATACTACGGTAATTTGATGCTGGTGAACCATTTACGATCAGGGGGAGAATGACGCTAATTCCGTCTCCGTGGTTGGCCTTGGTACGGTGGACGTCTTGCATGGTTCAGTGTCACACGAACGAATTGCAGTTGTTCCTGAGTAAAGCGGAAGCGGTAATGGGCCATAGGGATGTTCAGGTGCTACAACCGTACTTTGAGAGGGTGCGTCTAGTCTGCATTTGCCAAAAAGATGTGATAGTGGACTGTTACCGACAAGGACGGGCCAAAGGAATGATGATGGTGGAAATACAAATTAGTGGAATGTTAGTTCATAATGTGACCTGTGATAAAGTGGGAAATACAACTCGTCTCTCCTCTACCATCACAGAAACAACCGTAATGAACTTGACAAAATCCTCATTGTTCTGGCCAGAAAAACATATTAGACGTGTAGCCAACCCTTAAATCAGACCGGTGCTTCTCTGTAGCTGAGTGGTCAGCATAGACGGCTACGATGGGGAGGACTGGGTTCGATTCCCGGTTCTACCAAGCATTTTTCCCCTGTGGGAGGGCTAGTATATGGTGCACTCAGCCTCATGTTGCCAAATGAGGAGCTGCTTGATCGAGTAGTAGCGGCTCCACCGTCTGTAAAGTCTGCAAAATGGTTGGGGGAGCGGTGTGCGGACCAGAAGCCCCTCCATACAGCATCCTTATGACGCTACAAAGCACAGGACGACGTGGTGGCTGGTACGGACTAGTCAGGAGGTTGCTGAAAATCAGACCTCCGTCAGTCATAGGACGATCTTGCAGCTTCACAAGATGACCGAATTACCGCTGAACAAATGTTCCAGTACATAGGACGATATTGTGAAAGGAAGCACAATAGCTTCATTATCGTGATTCCCTCGGTCCCTGGTAAGGTTGTCATCGTTATTTTGCTTTGTGTAACCTGCATCTACCTCATGCGGAAAACCACCCACTTCTGTTAACTACTAGCGCATCAATCACGAGTGCAATGTGAAGTTAACCAAGAACTGATTAAGCAACCGCCTGATGAACAAGACGAACTGCTAAGAATAAGAAAGAGCTGAGTGGAACTATGTATCTACTGTTGAATGACTGCTGAGGAATCTGACAGCCCGCATCTCGTGGTCGTGCGGTAGCGTTCTCGCTTCCCACGCCCGGGTTCCCGGGTTCGATTCCCGGCGGGGTCAGGGATTTTCTCTGCCTCGTGATGGCTGGGTGTTGTGTGCTGTCCTTAGGTTAGTTAGGTTTAAGTAGTTCTAAGTTCTCGGGGACTTATGACCACAGCAGTTGAGTCCCATAGTGCTCAGAGCCATTTGAACCATTTGAAGGAATCTGACAAGGAAAGAGAATCCAGTGATGTATCTGTACTAGTTTTTAAGTGCTGATGCAGCAGAATCATGCTCCTATGGAGAAGCACGAGTAGTTCAGTAGACTTACTATAGAAAGTACCTTTTAATATTACCAAACAGCCAATGAACCTTTCAGCTGTAGCTGAAATGGTATAAAACATGAAACTGAAAGTACTGTTTATAATTCTAAATACTTATCGAGCCATTCCAGAATTGCCTTGAGCTGGATTCTATGGGCTGGATCTCCCGAAAGAAAATAATTTACCACACATGGCTAACTAAAACTGAGCCGGGTCGGTCAGGAGACGTTACTCCACGGCCTACTAGCTGATATGACAGGTGCCGAATCTGAGGCTTCGGGAGAGTTACCACATGCTATGGACAAGCAGAGAAATCAGAGGCGTAACAGCACTGACGTAGCAGAAATACAGAGACGCTCTGGCGTGTGTAACCTAATTCATTCGTGTCTGAGCCATGGTGCTTTTGTAGGTTACACGGTTGAAACCGATTTTTAAAAATCCAGGACGGCCCAAGGCCATTAAATACTGCTCAATTCTAGTCTGAGCTGTTGCAGACTACCAGCCTCCAGCTCCGAGCGAGGGCTTATGAGTGTACATGGATTGACAAGTCCTGCTGCTCGCACTGAGCTCACTGATCTCTGCAGTGGAGTTGGTAACCTCCAGCCGGTGAGCCTCAGGGTGGTCCACTGTTCGAGTCCAGGGTGGTGATACCACTCGGCCGCGTCCCCTTGCGTGGCCAAACTACTAGCTGGCTACTTCTTCTCACGTGGGCAGACGCAGCAGCAGCAGCAGCAGCAGCAGCAACAGCCGTCAACCCATCCAGGACAGCTCCTAGTCGTCGGCCTAGTCTGTGTCACGAGCATTCCCGACGAGACGCTGCCGTCTTCGCTCCACCAGCCACAAGGAGCTGCACGCCGCCAGGCAACCTGCTGATGCCCGAACCTGTCTTGCAGGCCGCCCACCGCTTTACGTGAAGGGGACGTTGGTCACTTCAAGTACTATCATGATTTTTACAGTTGATGAGCAATAAATCAATCTTTTAACAACGAAGTTTGCTGGATGATATGTCGGCCAACTACCAGACATTCATTCACTACTGCATTACCACCTGGCGTCCGTCAACCCAGTCCCACGACTCACTATAGAGGCCTGCCACCCCAGGCTCTATATATTTTTACACAGCACTTTTATATCCAAAGATTAAATCAAATGGCAAACAAGTCTGATACCTGGTAGTCGACGGAAGGCAGGATTCGGTTACGATTGCGGATGGGGCTATAATCAATTACTATTGGTTGCCTTTTACAGTTACACAAATTTATTTTTAAAATAGTAATTTCAGATTCAACAATAAATAAAAAATACCACACGTTATTACTGAAAGGGTAAACAATTGTGAAAATAATTGTGTTTTCAGAGCGTTACAATTTAGCATATCACCATAAAATACAGATACAGATAATATTTAAAAAAAAGAAAGAAACAAGCCACTGTGATCACGGATGAAGGCCTTACACGCCAAGAGTGACAATAAATTAAGAATGTGTAAGAACTCGCTGCAATTAAATCCTACAGGTACTGAAATATTAATAAGTAAGTGGCCACAAACGCAACAGAACGTATCAGACGCTAGGAACGGCAGTAAATAAGGTTTTAAGGCTTATTGCTAAAATACAAATATCGAATTACTTTTTTCAAAGCATCTACATCTACATCCATACTCTGCAAGCCACCTGACGGTGTGTGGCGGAGGGTACTTTGAGTACCTCTATCGGTTCTCCCTTCTATTGCAGTCTCGTATTGTTCGTGGAAAGAAAGATTGTCGGTATGCCTCTCTGTGGGCTCTAATCACTCTGATTTTATTCTCATGGTCTCTTCGCGAGATATACGTAGGAGGAAGCAATACGCTGCTTGACTCCCCGCTGAAGGTACGTTCTCGAAACTTAAACAAAAGCCCGTACCGAGCTACTGAGCGTCTCTCTTGCAGAGTTTTCCACTGAAGTTTATCTATCATCTTCGTAACGCTTTCGCGATTACTAAATTATCCTGTAACGAAGCGCGCTGCTCTCCGTTGGATCTTCTTTATATCTTCTATCAATCCTATCTGGTACGGATCCCACACCGGAGAGCAGTATTCAAGCAGTGGGCGAACAAGTGTACTGTAACCTACTTCCTTTGTTTTCGGACTGTATTTCCTTAGGATTCTTCCAATGAATCTCAGTCTGGCATCTCCTTTACCGACGATTAATTTTATATGGTCATTCCATTTTAAATCGCTCCTAATGCCTACTCTGTCATAATTTATGGAATTAACTGCTTCCAGTTGCTGACCTATATTGTAGCTAAATGATAAAGGATCTTTCTTTCTATGTATTCACAGCACATTACACTTTTATACGTTGAGATTCAACTGCCATTCCCTGCACCATGCGTCAATTCGTTGCAGATCCTCCCGCATTTCAGTACAATTTCCCATTGTTACAACCTCTCGATATACTACAGCATCATCCGCAAAAAGCCTCAGTGAACTTCAGATGTTATCCACAACGTCATTTATATATATTGTGAATAGCAACGGTCCTACGACATTCCCCTGCGCCACACCTGAAATCACTCTTACTTCGGAAGACTTCTCTCTATTAAGAATGACACGCTGCATTCTGTTATCTAGGAACTCTTCAATCAAACCACACAATTGATCTGTTAGTCCATATGCTCTTACTTTGTTGATTAAACGACTGTTGGGAACTGTACCAAACGCCTTGCGGAAGTCAAGAAACACGGCATGTACCTGGGAACCCGTATCTATGGCCCTCTGAGTCTCGTGGACGAATAGCGCGAGCTGGGTTTCACACGATCTTTTCCGAAACACATGCTGATTCCTACAGAGTAGGTTTCTAGTCTCCAGAAAAGTCATTATACTCGAACATAATGTGTGTTCCAAAATTCTACAACTTATCGACGTTAGAGATATAGGTCTATAGCTCTGCACATCTGTTCGACTTCCCTTCTTGAAAACGGGGATGACCTGTGCCCTTTTCCAATCGATTGGAACGCTACACTCTTCTAGAGGTCTGCGGTACACCGCCGCAAGAAGGGGGGCAAGTTCCTTCGCGTACTCTGTGTAAATTCGAACTGGTATCCCATCAAGTCCAGCGGCCTTTCCTCTTTTGAGCGATTTTAATTGTTTTTCTATCCCTGTGTCATCTATTTCGATATCTACCATTTTGTCATCTGTGCGACAATCTAGAGAAGGAACTCCAGTGCAGTCTTCCTCTGTGAAACAGCTTTGGAAAAAGACATTTAGTATATCGGCCTTTAGTCTGTCATCCTCTGTTTCAGTACCATTTTGGTCACAGAGTGTCTGCACATTTCGTTTTGATCCACCTACAGCTTTGATATAAGACCTAAATTTCTTAGGATTTTCTGCCAAGTCA
Source organism: Schistocerca serialis cubense (assembly GCF_023864345.2). Lineage (NCBI taxonomy): Eukaryota > Metazoa > Arthropoda > Insecta > Orthoptera > Acrididae > Schistocerca > Schistocerca serialis. The sequence goes on along the minus strand of NC_064644.1, from coordinate 572,055,570 downwards.
TTACATAGAACTTTTCTTTCGAATTCATTGAACGCCTCTCGCATAGCCCTCCACACACTACCTTTCGCTTTGTGTAATTTTTGTTTGTCTGCAAGGCTTTTGCTATGTTTATCTTTGCTGTGAAGTTCCCTTTGCGTCCGCAGCAGTTTCCTAACTCGGTAGTTGTACCATGGTGGCTCTTTTCCATCTCTTACGATCTTGCTTGGCACATACTAATGTAATGCATATTTTACGATGGTTTTGAACTTTGTACACTGATCCTTCAGCACTATCTGTACTTTTGTGTTGAGCCGTCAAGTAGTCTGAAATCTGCTTATTGTCACTTTTGCTAAACAGAAGAATCTTCCTACCTTTTTTATTATTTCTATTTATGGCTGAAATCATCGATGCAGTAACCGCTTTATGATCGCTGATTCCCAGTTCTGCGTTAACTGTTTCAAATAGTTCGGGTTTCTTTGTCACCATAAGGTCTAATAGGTCACACAATCACGACTGTAGGCCTTACAAGCCAGAAACGTCAATTATGTAAAAGTTCTAGAAACCTGCTGTGAAACAGCAAATACAAGCAAAGGTTAATTAAAAGAAACAAGCAACTGACCACTAAACGGTTGAAATGAGATGATGATAACCTTGTAACACAACCATTACACTGCTAGATTTATACCAGAAAGTGACCGCAACTATTAACTACTCATACATAACCTTTAATGTAGTCATTACAAGGTATGGTAATAAATAATACAACAATAAAACACAAGGAACAGTCACAGGCGGTGCTCCAGGAATCGACATCTGAGAAGGTCCGCCAACAAACACTTTCACGACCGCTGAAATAGACAACCAAGAGTTGCATTCACTTCACAGGATGGTAATTCAGACTAGTGGCAGTCTAATGAATGATGAAAATATTGCTGAAGCTACTTGCCGTCCGATAAACCAAATGTAACACTGGAAGAACACGCCAAAGCCGAATCCGGTGGTTTGCACTACGTCCCCAGAATACTGTGCTTAAAGTGCCCAGAACGAGAAAGGAACCACTGCCAGATTTCCGTCCGATTCCACAAACCTGAAAATCTGAACAAACAAGTCACAGTACAGAACACCAGGCGTAACTGACAGTAACTGAAACCCCACTCGATTTGCGTGCGAGACAAAACCGAAATGTAACCAACCAGAATCAGCAACCACATGTCATTACGGAAACAATCGCAAAGCGAGCCAAAACCAAGTGCCAAATGAGTGACACCAAATTCATTAGCCACACAAACGCACACTGAACTCACTGTGACAACTCTGACGACGTTTGGCAGAATGAAACAAATCTCTTCATTATTAATTCACAGTTGAGTAACCACACCGTCTAATGACTGAGCGAAGTGCTTTTGACACAGTAGGGTCTTCAATTACTAAGCGGTACGCAGATCCACCAAACTGCACATGACGGCGCGATGATAATCTGCCACAACATCGCCTACTTTCTACAGGGCCCACACGGGTGACTAAGTCCTCTCTGCTAGGATTGAAATGCACTCATATTATTCACCATGAGGTGTGGACCTAGTACAAACTCATATTAAAGCCTGCAGGATCTGGTTTACGACGAGGTCGTGTACCCTCATGACCACAGCCCTTCCATCCGGCAGTCCATGTGTGACACCAGCGGTCCCAGCGTGTTACCGCACTGCACGGACTTGATTCGTCCTGAGTCCCCAACCGAACTGCCACACTCACACGATCCAGAAAAACAGCGACGTCGCCCCAAAGATAGGGCAACAGTTACTACATATCGATAACCGCCGCTGCCGCCACTATCGGAGAGGCAACGCTTCGAAACCGAGTGGCGCCGGTCAACGCGAGAAAAAGACAAACAACAGCAACCATGCCAACTAAAGGATACGGTCTGGCCTCCAACAGAGGGTGGAAACCTACAAACAGCACCAACGCGAGACGCAGCACGCCTCAAAGTCCAGGGTCAAATCTGGACATTAATTTATCTCTTAAAAATAAAAATAAAGTAAACTTAAGGTGCCATCTCAGCTGACCGAGGATACGGAAACTCCGCGAATGTTAGGAAGTTCAGGCCTATAGTAACTAATCCTCAATCGGTATGCAATCAGCTTTCATCGAATGTCATCGGTCATCCGTCTACTTCTACACTTGTACAAGAATATATTTAGTTAAGACACCAGAGATTTTGCACCAAACATTTAACATATCATCTGCATTAATCCTCCTGCGATTCCTTGTGTAGAGAGAAAATGGCTTGTCTGTTGTAACAACACATGTTCCATAATCCCTGTTAGGTACAACTCCGACTGCAAAAGTGCGATAAGAAATAATACCTCTCTCATTGTAGGCCTCCAATCCTTGAAGAGGTTTGTCAGTACCTCTCACAATAGCAATTGTTAACCATGAATTACCACTAACTACTTCTGTTGTAGTACAAGAAAACTGAATCTTGCAACCAACAAAAGTAACAGCCTGTTGACCAGTCTCATTTGGTGTAATTGAAAACGTGTCCACTGTCCTGTAAACTGGAAGTGTGCTCCTCCTCATGTATCTTCTGCGTCGGTACGGCATGGCTGCGTGCTCGCTGCGGCTGCCTCGAGTCGAATGAGCCTGCAGCTGCCTCAGTACCGGATGACGCCACCGATAAGACGTCACCGCGCCAGTTATCAGCGGCATACGGCGAACGCATTGTTGTGTGCGTTCACCGTATGCCGCTGTGTAAGGCGTGTGACCTTGAGTGGGACTTAGCCGCAGAACGAGGCTGTGGCGCGCGATTCAAATGGGCTGGGCAACACGCTCCCTAGTATTACTAGGAGCGTGTTGCTGGAAAATTCACATCCTGTTGCGCAACGGCGCTGATAACTGGCGCGGTGACGTCTTATCAGTGGCGTCATCCGGTACTGAGGCAGCTGCAGGCTCATTCGACTCGAGGCAGCCGCAGCGAGCACACAGCCAGGCCGTACCGACGTAGAAGATACATGACGAGGAGCAGACTTCCAGTTTACAAGACAGTGGACACGTTTTCAATTACACCAAATGAGACTGGTCAACAGGCTGTTACTTTTGTTGGTTGCAAGATTTCAATTTTTATACAGCTTCCAAGGGGTCTCTTAGATCTAAATTATCTCATGTTTGCTTTTCTGTAAAGTTAATTGTGCTCATTCCGACTTTTAAATTACGTTCATATAGTCATGGAAACTGGGTGCCTCCCCATAGTAGGTGGAGACTGTTCTACTAATAATTCACATCTTCCATACTTTTTCCTTATGATGTTGAGGTCTGAACTGCGAACAGTCGGAAACATCTTGATATCTTGAGATCTCGCCATAAAGCAATCGTTGCATGTTGTGAAAGTTTCAGTGCTGCTTTCGAGCGGACAGAAAAGTAACCCAAAGTTTTACGATTTCTGGTTCATAACTATACTCTGTGAAGTGATTAAATTTCAGAAATTTAAGACTGGATCTTAAATATTTGTATTATTCTGGGAATCGAATTTCATTCTTTACTCCTGAAGGCACTGCCCCTTTTTTGAGGAAACGATAAAAATGATCTACACTGATAAGCCTAAATACTATGACTACCTGCCTCAGAGACTGTTGGTCGACCTCTCGCGCAATACAGCAGCTATTCTGCCTGATATGCATTGGAAAACTATTTCGTAGCTTTACAGAACGGTATTGCTCGAGATGTTTACGCAGAGGTTAGTCAACAGCCGTACATTATGGGAGCGATTGTTTGTGTGGCCTGAAACGGACCGTTACGACGTCCCAGACTCGTTCCATCGTTTTCAGATAAGTCGAATTTGGTGGCCAAGACATTAACGTCAGTTGAGTATCACTCTTCTCAAACCATTATGGCACGAAACGAACATTTATGTTACCGGACTCGTGATTTAAGGTTGGAGGGATGCGGGGGCTCAGCAGTAATATTTGTGTATTCCATACGTGTCGTGGTGCCTGCAGTTATCCCACAGATTCCGATGAATCCCACATGAATTTTCCCTACAGCGTAATGCAGTTCACACCGAAATGCGTCCTTGGTGCGACGCATGTTTTGATCAGCCATTGGTTTGCATAGCTGCTGACCCAAATACGACCATCGACCTGATGTAATAAGAAACGTGATTCATCCGCCCAGCTGACTTGTTCCCATGGATCCTCTGTCCAGTCTCGATGATCCCATGCCCAGTGCACTCACAATCAGTTACGACTGCACTGGGTCAACGTTGCCGTCTACTGCGAGGCCCCACATTCAGCAACGTGTGGATGAGCGGCGTGCTCCTAGACACTTACACCTGCACCAACGCTGCACTCTGCCGTCAAATCTGTCGCAGGATGACACCTATCCTCCTTTGCAGAGCCAATAAGCTCCGAACCTCCACGTTCTGTGACATGGAAGTTCAGTACCTGGTCGCCTACTCGTGGTTTCATCATCCCTCAGCCAGCTTTCACAAATGTTCACGCCAGTAGCACGTGCACACTCGAAAAGCTTCGCCGTATCCCAGGCGCCGGACATTAAAAATCTAACCTTTGCCAAAACAAATTATGCAAGGGGATTTCGTTACCAAGGTTTCAAGTGCCAGCGGAACTCAGTCTCTCGTCGGACAGTCGTGAGAATGTTTTGCCTGACCAGCGTTTTTCATAGAGCTAAACAATCCACGATACTCCCGCAAACATTTTTACCTAGCCTTTATTGCCAGACCGGTTTCGGAATGTCCGTTACCGTTCCCAGCCTTCAGCGATCCACCAATACGATTCCACACTTAACGTTTGGGACGTGTTGCAAGGATTTCGCATTGTGCTCGCTTGTCGATCACAATACTAGCCATGTCCCCGAGAACTATCAGCGATTGCTGTCTTCTCACTTGTGTGGCATCTTGCCGACTCGTCGAGCAGCACTGAGAATCTAGTAGGAGTAGAAGTAGTAGTAATTTTATTCACCCGTAAATCAATCAAATTAGTGATCAGAGAAATTAAAAAAAAATGCTGGGACTTTCAAAGCAGCTCAGTTGTGGCACAGGGTTCTTCTGCACTCATACGACATTACTGTAAAGTAGGACAGTTGCCCTGCATACAAACTGGCAGCAAAATCATTCTCATGTTAGTGTAAATTAAAAACAAAAAAAATTTCAAAGTGGTACAGTTGTGCCAGTTCTAGCCCTTAACTTGTGAGGCACTTTTCACTGGGATCTGGCTTTTCAGGTGAGTTGTACTTTGCTTTATTTTTCCTGAGAAGTATAGAAATCTCTGATCTGATATTCTGGCTGCACATAATAGCATTTAGTGACTAACACCTACTAATGAAGTACTATATGTTGACAAAACTCGCTGTATGTATCAATTCAACTCAGAAAATTAAGAGAAAATTACTAATGTTGATTCCAGTCTTTGTACAAAGTGGATTACTAAAGATTTAAATAACTGACAGCAGGTTTAAAAATGAATGGGTGCATTGAAACTTTAAAAATTGGACACATCATAATATACCCTGTTTTTTTCACATTTTAAGGTATTGCAGTTATTTGTTACCGATGATGCACAACAGCGATGTTTTGTAAAGAAGGGAAAAAAATACATAGACTACTGGTAATTAAAATTGTAACACCAACAAGATGACGTGCTATGGACGCGAAATTTAACCGACAGGAAGAAGATGCTGTGATATGCAAATGATTAGCTTTTCACAGCACTCACACAAGGTGAGCGCCGGTGGCGACACCTACAACGTGCTGACATGAGGAAAGTTTCCAATCGATTTCTCATACACAAACAGCAGTTGACCGGTGTTGCCTGGTGAAACGTTGTTATGATGCCTCGTATAAGGAGGAGAAATGCGTACCATCACGTTTCCGACTTTGATAAAGGTCGGATTGTAGCCTATCGCGACTGCCGTTTATCGTATCGCGACATTGCTGCTCGCGTTGGTCGAGATCCAATTACTGTTAGCAGAATATGGAATCGGTGGGTTCAGAAGGTAATACGGAACGCCGTGCTAGATTCCAACGGCCTCGTATCACTAACAGTCGAGATGACAGGCATCTTATCCGCATGGCTGTAACGGATCGTGCAGCCAAGTCTCGATCCCTGAGTCAACAGATGGGGACGTTTGTAAGACAACCATCATCTGCAAAAACAGTTCTACGACGTTCGCAACAGCATGGACTATCAGCTCGGAGACCATGGCTGCCATTACTCTTGACGCTGCATCACAGACAGGAGAGCCTGCATTGGTGTACTCAACGACAAACCTGGGTGCACGAATGGCAAAACGTCATTTTTTCGGATGAATCCATGTTCTCTTTACAGCATCATGATAGTCGCATCCGTGTTTGCCGACATCGCGGTGAACGCACATTGGAAGCGTGTATTCGTCATCGTCATACTGGCGTGTCACCCGGCGTGATGGTATGGGGTGCCACTGGTTACACGTCTCGGTCACCTCTTGTTCGCATTAACGGCACTTTGAACTGTGGGCGTTACAGTTCAGGTGTGTTACGACCCGTGGCTCTACCTTGCATTCGATCCCTGCAAAACCCTACATTTCAGCAGGATAATGCACGACCGCATGTTGCAGGTCCTGAACGGGCCTTTCTGGATACAGAAAATGTTCGACTGCTGCCTTGGCCAGCACATACTCCAAATCTCTCATCAATTGAAAATGTCTGGTCAATGGTGGCCGAGCAACTGGCTCGTCACAATACGCCAGTCACTACTCTTGAACTGTGGTATCGTTTTGAAGCTGCATGGGCAACTGTACCTGTACACGCCATCCAAGCTCTGTTTGACTCAATGCCCAGGCGTATCAAGGCCGTTATTACGGCCAGAGGTGGTTATTCTGGGTACTGATTTCTTAGGATCTATGCACCCAAACTGCGTGAAAATGAAATCACATGTCAGTTCTAGTATAATATATTTGTCCAATGAATACCCGTTTATCATCTGCATTTCCTCTTGGTGTAGCAATTTTAATGGCCAGTAGTGTATTTCTAGTATCTGAAAGATGCATCATTTTTATACCATATTTGGTAGATACGTTAGGCATGTATAATTTGAACTTGGAGCGACCACGGAAGCAGGGCCAGCTTCAGGAAATTTTGGGCACCCTGCGAAGTCTGAGTATGAGGCTCCACTCTGTTTCTGGAATGCATTTTCGTTTACGCTTTGTATGATTTTCCTGATTATATGTCTGATTATTTATCTGTGTGTGTGAGTGTGTGTGTGTGTGTGTGTGTGTGTGTGTGTGTGTGTGAGTGTGTTTGAGCTCAAACAGTTTCAGTGAAGTACATAGATTCAATCCATGCAAAAATAGTCGAGGAGTTTATTACGTATTAGTTTACCCGCGACGTCGCATGGTAAGCCAATACAAAGTTGGGAAGTAAACTAGTATTTGTTGATGAAAATGCATACAGGTTATTTGTTTTGCATGGAGTGTAGAGTGTTTACTTTGGATTGTAAGAATACCTAATAGTGGAGATACCGCAGGATCTGCTTTCATATTTTTTACACCTAAAGCCAACACCAAATACAATTGGAAAAAGCAGGAATCTAAATGTTTATTAGGCGCTTCTGTTGTTGAAATAATACTGAACCAACTGATTTTAGTTGTGGTTCAAATGGGTCTAAGCACTAAACATCTGAGGTCGTCAGTTCTCTAGACTTAGAACTACTTAAACCTAACTAACCTAAGGACATCACACACAGCCATGCCCGAGGCAGGTATCGAACCTGCGACCGTAGCAGCAGCGCGGTTCCAGAGTGAAACGCCTAGAACCGCTCGGCCACACCGGCCGGCATTTTAGTTGTGTCTATTATAGGAAATTACTTAATATTTTTCCAGATCTTTCAGAAAAGCCATCCTTACATTTGCTAAAATAGTTTTCACATTTGTAAAAATCGTCTTTGCGTCAAATTATAGTACAAAGTAGAAGTTTATCATTGCAATGTCGCTTGCAAAATAGTCCTCGAAAAGTACGGCTGGAATCATAATGCCTGATATAATATTCTTCTTTGATTTACAAACTTAACAGCAAGCAATTATATGGCGATTTTGAAATGTGGTAGAAACTTGCTTGCAGTATTTCATATAAGTTGACAGAATCACAGATTACTACAGATACTGCAGCGGCGTACTGATTTTGCGTTTCATCATAATTTTTACTTTTTAAGAAGAACTCGCGTCTAGTTCAGAGCTGGGATTCCAGATTATGTGTAAAGTTGATCTGTTTTTACATTCAGGACAAAAAGCCGGTGAGAGTTGTCGCAGAATTAACTGTATTTATATGCACTGTTATATTTTGTTTCCGTGATCCTTTTATTACTCATGGCCACACCGCAGTAATAGGTCACAGTTGTCTGGCTGACTTGGTAGCAATAACTTTTACATTCGCTGCTATAACCATACAAAATAGTTACAAAATTTAAAAAATTCTGTCTACCGATAAATAAAACGGGAAATAATTTGCTATATTGTAAAAACATCACTTTAAAAATTACTCACGTAAATATTCACTTTTATTGCTTTTAGCAGCGAAGGCCTTCAACACTTTCTCCATCTCGAGTAAATGTGCAATCTCTCTTTCCACTGCCGTTATGGAAAGATCTCTTAGCCGCTCGCCTCTCATTGAAGATCTGAGATAGTTTTTAATGATATTCAACTACGAAAAGCTACGTTCTACAGAAGCTGTAGATATTGGCATGTACAAAATATTCTTAATGGAATTGTTACATTCAGAGAAGTGTCTTACAGGTTCATTTCAAATATGTATTGAAGTACTTTTAAACTTGTTCGCAGTTTGTGCAGGCACAATGAGCACAACAGTTTCAATTCGATCCTGCGAATTTATATGTTTTGAATGCGTTTCACAGTGACGTTCACATGAATTTTCAGTACTTCCCAGCACTTCACAGAGGTATAATGTAATGCGAAAAATCTTCGAACCACACCAAAAAATGTAGCACAGTTATAGGTGATTTAAATGCATCGCTAACAACCATGTTCTAGCTAAGAGCAGAGAAAGAGTTATAATGAGGTCTCACGGCCGTCGACCTTCCCCATCCTTCCCTAATCCGAAGAGACCGATGACCTCGCTGTCTGGTTTCCTTCCCAAAAAAACCAACCAACCTATAATGAGGTCTCGGATTTTCATCGGTGGTACGAGCTGAGTGCCATTTTTCTTGCCCGTCATATTGCTCCTGTTATCGTAAGATTCTCCTCTACAATCTGTAACCGGTAAGGTTAAGTAGTATCTAAAGTAATAATTCTGTAAGATGTTTTCCGGTAGTGTCACTCTTTCCAAACCAAAAAAATATTCTTCGATTGCAGCTGGTTTCGAAAACGCATTTACCACTCTCAAAACCATCCTTAACTGTTCCTTGTGACTTAAATGTGGTGTGCAGTCCAATATTATTTAATAATGTTTATTTCTTGAGTACGGTATCCTACCTAATACACGCAGTCTCATCAGAAATTATGGTAAAGATTTCATTTTGTATCTCCTTACTGAAGTGCGTAACCAACTTTCCACGTTTAGCTACACGATTAATATGACCATTTAATACAGCACCTTATTTGGCTAGTGCCTCTACTTGCCCTAAACAGTTTCTATTGCCTATATTTCCCGACGTTTCATGGTCACCTCTTAACTTGAAATGCATTTCGGCAAGGAAACATATTACGGAAAATAGCCGTAACAGACCAATCTCCATCTCTTTTCTTACTGATCAGTTTGATCTTTAGTTTCCTAATCAATTAACTTAACTTATTAAGTGTCTGGCAAAAGCTCCTTCCACTTGCATATTTCAGTAATATGATGGCTAGAGAGAAGTTTTGACAAGCTTGACAGTCTCTTAAACCATTTGTTATAATAATGCGAGCACTTGAATCGAACAACTTGCAACAAAAGTAATGTCTTGTTCGAGAGTATACAAGCCACGTTCACTTAACTTCCTCATCATCCGAAAGATGACAGAGGCAATGAAACACAGTAAAACATCTTCCTCTCTCGCCTGCCACAGGAAATGGAACTTTTATCACTGATGTCTTATGGAGCTTCATTAATTGCCCTTATTCTAGAAGTATCATTTACAATGTGTGGTCAGATTCCCAGTTTGCCGAGAGCATCGAGAACTTGAAATCTTTCACCTTCCTTAGATGATTATCTATAGTCCTGGAGATTTTGGCCTGCTCCGGTTTCTTCCGCAGTAATGTTATTGGCTATTTCCGCTAGTGGAATAGTTTCATCCGACACTAGTTCTTGCTTGCACGAAACGTACGATTCTTCACCATTATCAACTGATGAAGCTTTGCTGACACTAAATTCTTTCACGTCAGGCGCTGTACATTCACTGAAACACTGTCAGTTCGGTTTAAAAATATCTTTAATGAACCCTTTTATTGCAACTGTTCTTTCAGGACGTCACACCTACACTTTTTTTTTGCATCCACGACTTAGTTAAGATCCAGTCTACACTAACATACACTACCGTAAAGTAAATCACTGGCTTCAAAACCACCATACACAGACCACAGACTTCACACTTGACTGAGCTGCTTCACCAAGATACTGGAAACATCAGAGCGTTTTAATCGAACGCGCCCGCCCGTGGGTTAGCAGTGGGAATCTCAAACCGCTTGCTGACCTACAACGGGCACTTTGTCCAGCACAGACTCATCAAAGCCGTCCAGCTTAAGAAAGAGTAGAATGAACAACGAAGGTCCTCTCTACAGTGGGACTAACGTGAATGGAGCCTATTAGATTTCTAAATTTGAAGATGTTTTTCTTTTAACAGGAAACCAGACTCCACTAAGAAAGGACAAATACTTACAGTGCTCGAAGCCGCTTGCGACTACAGTAATTGTGGTAGCCTTAAACTGCCCTGCACGGGTGCTTAGGAGCATCTCATCAATGTATGGCACACGCAGCTTGGCACTTGTAAGTCGCTGCCGTAGGATCTGTTATCTTCCTCTCTGCTTCTGATACCATTGGTGTCAGAGCGTTGCAATGAAAGAAGTATACTGACAAGATGTTCGATCATGGCGCACCAGAAACTATCTATACCACATCCATCTGTTGCAAGAATTACCTATTACTCTAACCTAGGGCGGTCACGGTCAGACAAAGAAGCAACTCAGTGACACCAGTAATTTAAATTAACGTTGTGAGGTAGAAGTACATTAAAAACATGGTGTAAAATACATGATGGTGGAACATGAGCCACACAGAGCTCAATGGCCTCAAGAGGGAGGATTTAGAGGCGATCCATAAGCAAACCGTCGATGCACCGCAATTAAGGGGGAAGTTACAGCATTTTCAGGGAGAAGACAGGTTCACTTTGGAGGAATTATTATTGACATTTTGTGATTTATTCGGAATGGAGTGTAGGTTACTGGCTAAACCGATTACAAAGTATCACACACCAGTGGAGTATAGTACACCAGTGTTTAGGTTCAAAATGGTTCAAATGGCTCTGAGCGCTATGGGACTTAACATCTGTGGTCGTCAGTCCCCTAGAACTTAGAACTATTTAAACCTAACTAAGGACATCACACACATCCATGCCCGAGGCAGGATTCGATCCTACGACCGTAGCAGTCGCGCGGTTCCGGACTGAGCGCCTGAAGCGCTAGACCACCGCGGCCGGCCAGTGTTTAGGAAACCATATAGGATAGCACATCATATGCAACTGCTACTAGAGTTTATAGAACAACAGCTACGGGATGGAATCATAGAGCATAGCGCTAGCCCATATTCAAGCAATGTAGTTCTCGTACCTAAGAAATCGGTGGATGGTATAAGGGAATATAGTTTTTGTTGTGATTATAGGTTTCTGAATGCGAGAACCATTTCTGATGCATATCTGATTCAGAATATCACGGAAACGTTGGACAATCTGGAACAATGTAAGTATTTTACGACGATAGACTTACAGAGTGGATACCATCAGTTGGAAGTAGCACCAGAGGACAGGGCAAACACTAAAATACTTTCGGGGGTTGGAATGTCACCGTTCGAGGTGGTCTTTTGAAGAAAGATGCCATCGCCATTTGATGTTCTGTGTCCGAAATCGGGAGCTAGAGGGGACGCAGTGAGGGAATTTGCATGAACAATACGGGAAGTCTGGAAGAGGGTACAGAAGGCCAATATGAAAGTGTTGGAGAGGCAGGAAGAACCGAATAAGTGGTTGGAAGGGTAGGTCAATGGGTATTAATCACGAATCCATATACACCTAAGGGAAAGACGAAAAAATTCTTGACGAAGTACTATGGACCATACCAGGATGTGGAGATGACTTCGCCTGTGCAGCTGCCAACAAAAACATTCATTATCCACGTGAGTAGCGTAAAGCCTTTTAAAGGAATAGTGGACGGATTATCGCAATTACAAGGAAGTGACCCGACTGCAGAGGCCGGGCAAAGGAAACGGAAGAAGAAGGTCTCGGGAGAAGGACAACAGCACACACATAACGTTCTGTGTACGCTACAGTAATGGAGGGAGTAAATTATTGTATGTGTATTATTGTATGGCATGTTTACATTCTGTGTTTTTGTATCAAGGGATTATTTTGCGTTTTGTTTTGTGTGTGTGTGTATTTCTCTCTCTCTCTTTTTCTCGCATTTTGGTGGGTCCAATAATAGTTGCGTTTTTCTTGTTTCTTGTTTTAGTTTTGTCATTGTATGAAGGAGACTATTTTTTTTTTCAGAGAATTCCATAGTTGCAGAGTGAACTGTCGGGAAATTTTGAGGATGTCGTACAATGTTGTAGTAACTTGTAGTGAAAAAGAGGTAGTACACGCATGTTTAGTTCCTTTTCTTTGCAGGGTCAGAACGTGTGTGGACGTGCTCGACGATAGCCATGGGGATGCTGATCTGTGGTCACAGCAGTGGAGCCTGACATCAACGGATAACGATCCAGACCTTGCAGTCGAGGGTACTGTACTCACGGCAGCCAGATATATTAATAACAAGTCATAAGTGGTCGCTACGAACGACAATAGAGGTATGGAAGATCAGGAATGAAGTACGAAAATTACAGGAATCATTCTCGGAATTGTATAGCGAAGGGGAAAGGAATCACATATTAAAAGAAGTACAAGGTGAGTATCAGGAATTACAGTTGACTTAAACTTAGGGAGCAATTGTCTCGTTTAGTGTAGAGTGTGTCACTAGGCGCAAGAGGGGATGGATAAACGCAGGGGGAAAGATATTGAAAACGGTGTTCGGTACAGTGGATGACGATGATGTCCGACCATTGAATCAACAGGTAGTGCAGGTGGAGCAAGCGGTCAGTGATGTTAGAGGAACCGTAAAGTGGCACGCAACACGCTTGTCAAGCTTAGAAACAGGGGTCTTGAATAACACCAAGCTCGTACGAAACTTAGCGGAGGAGTTGACTCGATACGCGGGAGACACACGGGAAATTATAAATCGCGATTTAGGGATGCTGCAGAAACGATTAATCATATTGGATGGTAAGTTGGCTACGGCCAGGTTGCTCAGGGCATTAGCAGACCGATTAAGTGACGCACGTACAGAAGTTACGATGTTACAGGAGGCAGTATATCATGCGGTAAACGGGCATCTTAGTCCAGAGTTAACCTCGCCAGACGATCTTTTCAGAGGATTGCAATTAGCGAAGAGGCAGTTTCCACAAGATATAGAACATGTAATGGAGGTAACACGGCCCTCTATACCAATATTCCTTCTTGTATCGCTGGTACAGATGAGGACAGATGGGGCGTCAGTTTACATCGATGTCAGTTTTCCAGTAGTCAGAGGTGACTCACGTTATGAGTGTTACACTATTCATCCATACCCAGTGAAATGGAAGGAGATCGGTAAATGGGTGCAGATTAGGACGCAAGAGGTACATTTTATTTCGACGGACAGAGAAGCTCACGGAGTACTACCATTGTCAGAGTTGGAGCATTGTACGCAAGGACGAGTGATGATTTGCCCTGATCGACCAGTGTTGTCGGATAGTAGTACATGCGAAGTTGGGTTGTTCCTGGGAATTACGTATGGATCAGATTGTGAGAAAGAGGTGGTATCGACACATTCCTACTTGCAGAAGGTAGGGAGGCATTGGTTATATTCCGTATTTACGACGATATGGGTGATGGTCACTCGTTATACCAATCAGAGAACGGATAAAATAAGGAGGTTGCAATTGCGGGAGAGTGGAATAATTGGAAATGGTACAGTCTGTGAGATTGAGGGGGAGGATTTCAGTCTTACAGCATCACGTATGGGTGAAACAGCTTTAGCTTTGTCACAGGGAACGTTGTTTTATTCTGAAGGTGTTCTGGAGATATTACCCGCGTGGAATCTGACATATTTGAAACTGCACGTTAAACCCAGAGTTTTTAGAAACGCTGCATTTCTTTATTAATGCACAGGAAGGATCTGTCACGGTTAATAAAGGGTTGAAAGACGTTCGAATGGTACAACGGCATTGGAGCAACAGGATAATGACAGTGATCATTTTAGTCACAGGATGTGCCGTTTTTCTGTTTTTGTTGAGTATAGCTTTGTGGAGAATGTGGAAACGTGCACCAGTGGAGGAGGTGCCAACACATCAGTTGCCTGTGGCATCGGTAACCAGTGTAAACAGTGTATAGGTGTAGAGTTAATGTTTTGACGTTCTCATTAGTTTTAGTCTGTAGAATGTACGTTTTGTGAACAAGGTATTTTTACGCATCCACAGGCCACGTCTGTTTTAGCTCGATTCGGGACGAATGTTGTTGAAAGGATGGAGGTGTGCAGCGCTAGTATCAGTCCTATTCGAGGGAAAGGAAAAGTTCATCAAAATTCAATGAAGGTGCGGTTGGGCGATGAAATGTGGGGCCGCTGGCAGAGTGTGGTAACAGTCAACAGCCAGCAGGCCAGGCAAGGTAAACATGGCACTCGCGGGCGCGGAGCTGTGACGGTCATATTGCAAGCACAATTTGTTTAGAATGGAGCAACAACGAGGTGGAAAACTGCAGCATTAATTTAAGTTATTACAATGCATGAAGCGGGGCACTAGGCCAGAGCCAAGAGTGGCCATTTGTAAGTGTCTGGTGTGTGGGACTTTATCCCTGTCATAGTTTCTGTCTCTCTCTGACACTGTGTTAGAAGCGAGGGAGAAACCAATAAAAATAGACGGGCGATTTTAGCTTGGGACAGAGTGTGCCAGGTAAGTCTAGAATTGGGATGGACCTGTGCAGGTCTTCGCTTGTAGGGGCCAGTCTAACAACAATGTTGTAAGTACTCGGCATAAACTTGTATTCTAGAATGAGGTTTTCACTCTGCAGCGAAGTGTGCGCTGATATGAAACTTCCTGGCAGATTAAAACCGTGTGCCGGACCGAGACTCGAACTCAGGACCTTTGCCTTTCGCGGGCAAGTGCTCTACCAACTGAGCTACCGAACCACGACTCACGCCCCGTCCTCACAGCTTTACTTCCGCCAGTACCTCGTCTCCTACCTTCCAAACTTCCAGGAGTGATAGTTCCGCAAGGTTCGCAAGAGAGCTTCTGTGAAGTCTGGAAAGTAAGAGACGAGATACTGACGGAATTAAAGCTGTGAGGACGGGGCGTGAGTCATGCTTGGGTAGCTCACATGGTAGAGTACTTGACCGAGAAAAGGTAAAGGTCCCGAGCTCGAGTCTTGGTCCGGCACACAGTTTTAATCTGCCAGGAAGTTTCAACTTGTATTCTGTTTTCTATGTACTTATTCGGGTTATATTGCGCATCCGGCGACACAACACCGGCGCGGGACAGAACAGCAGCCTGGAACTTGGAGTTCGCACTGTCTGCCTGAAAGAGGGCAGTGAAAGTGGTCTGCAGCAGGTAAAGGAGGCGCTCGTTTCCACTCGAGTCTACGGGCCACGTTCGCTTCCGACACGGCATACCGGGGTCAGGGCGAGGCGTGCACTGTGGAAGGTGCAGCAGCACTGCGACAGCGCCAGAGAAATCAGCGGGTGTTATCATCCAGCATGCACCACTAGCGCAAGTTGCGGCACAGCGTCCAGGAGGGCGTGGGTTCGAGTCTGGGCCTGTCCTGGGAGCAGCGACTGCCAGAGGGCCACGGGTGACCAGTACACCCACCTTTGTCCCATGGTCGGACAGAGCAGGCCAAACAGGGCAGGGGGTGGCGAGGTCGAGGGACTGTAGCAGTCTGCGGAATCGCGGGCAGTGGAGCGGCAGCACTCGCAACGTCCCGAAGGGCGGCGACCGGGAGAGCGCGGCCAACTTCCATCGGTGGGCGTCCTTGATGACGGCAGCAGCGGCTACGGCATAACAGGAGTTTGCTGAGCCTGCTGGACTCGTGGGACAGCATGCGAGCGGCGCACCGACATTACACTGCACCCATCAAGTACTGTAAATTGGCTGAATAAACTGATGTTGCCAAATACCGCTGTATTATTCTGCACTGCCACTCGATGCTCTTGAACTTGCTCGGTCTCCTGACAAAATATGGCGCAGTGGATCCCAGCTTCAGCTCTGCCAACTGGAGTCTCAGGCTCGAATCCCCGACCCCGCAACAATCATTTGAAGCGTTGAGCCACGACTGTATTATAGAATCGAACTCTTGATCACATGGATGAACGCTGCTACGCATAGGCTTACCTCCATTCAACATAATGTAGCCTGTGAGGTGCGTCACACAGACTGCGCGTGCTAATAATAACGCTACCGTTAGCACTCTCTGATAGCTGAGACCGCAATAGTAGTCAAGAACGCTAGTGGAAAATGTAAACACAAGTGTTCCGAAGCAAATGCAAAACAAGGAACCAACATAAAATTAAAGACTTAGCGAACGGTATGGGAGGTTGCACCACACAGTTAAGTGATTGAACGTGGGCATTGCCTTCCTACTCCCCACCACTGCAACTTTCTGGGAGGAATGGCGTTGTCCCATCTAAGACAAAATATGTTCTTCCCGATTTAGGTACAAGCCTGCAAGAGACTCATACCTCGGGCAAAAGATGTGTTCCATTGCCTTCCTAAACTTGCTGGCTATTCCAAAAAATCCACTTAGGATATGTAATCATATTTTTCACCCTATATGCACTGATCAGTCTCGACGTGCCACCTATTATCTCCAACCTACTTTGAGCGACATGAAAACCACTTAACATGTTTCTGCTCTTCCGACGGAAAGCTGCTATTCACAGATATGTAGGGACATGGAGGGCTATTTATAGCAGTTGTAGTTATTATTTTTCCCATGAACCATGGACCTTGCCGTTGGTGGGGAGGCTCGCGTGTCTCAGCAATACAGATGGCCGTACCGTAGGTGCAACCACAACGGAGGGGTATCTTTTGAGAGGCCAGACAAACATGTGGTTCCTGAAGAGGGGCAGCAGCCTTTTCAGTAGTTGCAGGGGCAACAGTCTGGATGATTGACTGACCTGGCCTTGTAACAATAACCAAAACGGCCTTGCTCTGCTGGTACTGCGAACGGCTGAAAGTAAGGGGAAACTACAGCCGTAATTTTTCCCGAGGACATGCAGCTTTACTGTATGATTAAATGATGATGGCGTCCTCTTGGGTAAAATATTCCGGAGGTAAAATAGTCCCCCATTCGGATCTCCGGGTGGGGACTGCTCAGGAGGGTGTCGTTATCAGGAGAAAGAAAACTGGTGTTCTACGGATCGGAGCGTCGAATGTCAGATCCCTTAATCGGGCAGGTAGGTTAGAAAATTTAAAGAGGGAAATGGTTAGGTTAAAGTTAGATATAGTGGGAATTAGTGAAGTTCGGTGGCAGGAGGAACAAGACTTTTGGTCAGGTGATTACAGGGTTATAAATACAAAATCAAATAGGGGTACTGCAGGAGTAGGCTTAATAATGAATAAAAAAATAGGAGTGCAGGTTAGCTACTACAAACAGCATAGTGAACGCATTATTGTGGCCAAGATAGACACAGAGCCCATGCCTACTACAGTAGTACAAGTTTATATGCCAACTAGCTCTGCAGATGATGAAGAAATAGATGTAATGTATGACGAGATAAAAGAAATTATTCAGGTAGTGAAGGGAGACGAAAATTTAATAGTCATGGGTGACTGGAATTCGTCAGTAGGAAAAGGGAGAGAAGGAAACATAGTAGGTGAATATGGATTGGGGGGAAAGAATGAAAGAGGAAGCCGCCTTGTAGAATTTTGCACAGAGCATAACTTAATCATAGGTTCAGGAATCATAAAAGAAGGTTGTATACCTGGAAGAATCCTGGAGATACTAAAAGGTGTCAGATAGATTATATAATGGTAAGACAGAGATTTAGGAACCAGGTTTTAAATTGTAAGACATTTCCTGGGGCAGATGTGGATTCTGACCACAATCTATTTGTTATGAACTGCAGATTGAAACTGAAGAAACTGCAAAAAGGTGGGGATTTAAGGAGATGGGACCTGGATAAACTGAAAGAACCAGAGGTTGTAGAGAGTTTCAGGGAGAGCATAAGGGAACAATTGACACGAATGGGGGAAAGAAATACAATAGAAGAAGAATGGGTAGCTCTGAGGGATGAAGTAGTGAAGGCAGCAGACGATCAAGTAGGTAAAAAGACGAGGGCTAATAGAAATCCTTGGGTAACAGAAGAAATATTGAATTTAATTGATGAAAGGAGAAAATATAAAAATGCAGTAAATGAAGTAGGCAAAACGTAATACAAACGTCCCAAAAATGATATCGACAGGAAGTGCAAAATGGCTAAGCTGGGATGGCTAGAGGACAAATGTAAGAATGTAGAGGCTTGTCTGACTAGGGGTAAGATAGATACTGCCTACAGGAAAATTAAAGACCTTTGGAGAGAAGAGAATCACTTTTATGAATATCAAGAGCTCAGATGGCAACCCAGTTCTAAGCAAAGAAGGGAAGGCAGAATGGTGGAAGGAGTATATAGAGGGTTTATACAAGGGCGATGTACTCGAGGACAATATTATGGAAAAGGAAGAGGATGTAGATGAAGACGAAATGGGAGATAAGATACTGCGTCAAGAGTTTGACAGAGCACTGAAAGACCTGAGTCGAAACAAGGCCTCGGGAGTAGACAACATTCCATTAGAACTACTGATGGCCTCGGGAGAGCCAGTCATGACAAAACTCTATCATCTGGTGAGCACGATGTATGAAACAGGCGAAATACCCTCAGACTTCAAGAAGAATATAATAATTCCAATCCCAAAGAAAGCAGGTGTTGACAGATGTGAAAATTACCGAACTATCAGTTTAATAAGTCACAGCTGCAAAATACTAACGCGAATTCTTTACAGGCGAATGGAAAAACTGGTAGAAGCGGACCTCGGGGAAGATCGGTTTGGATTCCGTAGAAATGTTGGAACACGTGAGGCAATACTAACCTTACGACTTATCTTAGAAGAAAGATTAAGAAAAGGCAAACCTACGTTTCTAGATTTTGTAGACTTAGAGAAAGCTTTTGACAATGTTAACTGGAATACTCTCTTTCAAATTCTGAAGGTCGCAGGGGGAAAATACAGGGAGCGAAAGGTTATTTACAATTTGTACAGAAACCAGATGGCAGTTATAAGAGTCGAGGGGCATGAAAGGGAAGCAGTGGTTGGGAAAGGAGTGAGACAGGGTTGTAGCCTCTCCCCGATGTTATTCGATCTGTATATTGAGCAAGCAGTAAAGGAAGGAAAAGAAAAATTCGGAGTAGGTATTAATATTCATGGAGAAGAAGTAAAAACTTTGAGGTTCGCCGATGACATTGTAATTCTGTCAGAGATAGCAAAGGACTTGGAAGAGCAGTTGAACGGAATGAACAGTGTCTTGAAAGGAGGATATAAGATGAACATCAACAAAAGTAAAACGAGGATAATGGAATGTAGTCAAATTAAGTCGGGTGATGCTGAGGGAACTAGATTAGGAAATGAGACACTTAAAGTAGTAAAGGAGTTTTGCTATTTAGGGAGTAAAATAACTGATGATGGTCGAAGTAGAGAGGATATAAAATGTAGACTGGCAATGGCAAGGAAAGCGTTTCTCAAGAAGAGAAATTTGTTAACATCGAGTATAGATTTAAGTTACAGGAAGTCGTTTCTGAAAGTATTTGTATGGAGTGTAGTCATGTATGGAAGTGAAACATGGACGATAACTAGTTTGGACAAGAAGAGAATAGAAGCTTTCGAAATGTGGTGCTACAGAAGAATGCTGAAGATGAGGTGGGTAGATCACGTAACTAATGAGGAGGCATTGAATAGGATTGGGGAGATGAGAAGTTTGTGGCACAACTTGACTAGAAGAAGGGATCGATTGGTAGGACATGTCCTGAGGCATCAAGGGATCACAAATTTAGCATTGGAGTGCAGCGTGGAGGGTAAAAGTCGTAGAGGGAGACCAAGAGATGAATACACTAAGCAGATTCAGAAGGATGTAGGTTGCAGTAGGTACTGGGAGATGAAGAAGCTTGCACAGGATAGAGTAGCATGGAGAGCTGCATCAAACCAGTCTGAGGAATGGAGACCACAACAACAACTAGTACGTGGTTGTCAGGTAAGTTGTGAGTATAGAATCCAAGATGGCCACTGGGTTCTCCCCTGACGTCACGTACCACTTATCCTACAGTAATATCTAGCTGTCTAAAGTTTAAAAAATTGTCCACCCCCCACCCCACCCACGTCTCACGTTTCTGCTTAAACAGTACTGTCTCTTCGTTTAGAGCTATACTAAGGTTATATCCATTTGTGTTATGTTTAAATTATTTCCCTCCAATACCTCCGATATTACTGTTTAAAATGTTTCCTCCACCCCAGTTACCATAAATCTCAAATGTTGGTATTTTTAAAAGCTGCCTACGTTCAAAATGGCGACAAATAATCGGAATCCGTCCGGCTGTCAAACACAGCCCAGTCATGTGTCGAGCAGTACATGAAGTCACACAATCTCACAGCAATGCCAACTTCATCCCAGGTAGGCCGCCTTGTCCTGCACTAAGCGCATGGGCTGGTTCTTAGCTCCTCATCAGTTTGGAATGTGGAGAGTTGTTTGTAAATTTTTGCGTGCTATAAGGAGCGCCCACCCATTAGAGCCAACTCTAAATTTAGAACTGTCCAGCAGTACCTGGTACCTCACTGACTACTGTGCTGGAAGTGCTGCTGCTGCAAATCTGGTCTTTTATTCTGTTGTGTCGGTAGCTGGGCCGACACCGTGAAGTTTAGATGGCTGAAAATGCAATCTACACTAACGCTGTAGCCGATAGGGCACGCACGGCTAAAGCAGACGGGCGTGAAGTCTGGAACATGAGAACTTATAAATGAATAAGAAGAAAAGTATGTAGATGCTTATTACTTATCTTTTTATTAATCCTTGGAATACATCTCTCTTGAATACTCGTAAGCTATAGGCACTGATACAAATGGCGCCTTGCTAGTTCGTTGCCATTAACTTAGCTGATGGCTATTCTGTCTCTCGGCTAATGAGAGAGAAAGGCTTCATACAACTGGGCGGTAGCTTGGTTCTCGTACAACTGGGCGGTAGCTAGGTTCTCGTACAACTGGGCTGTAGCTAGGTTCTCGTACAACTGGGCGGTAGCTAGGTTCTCGTACAACTGGGCGGTAGCTAGGTTCTCGTACAACTGGGGCGAGTCCACTCTCGTATCACGAGACCTGCCTTGGTGGTGGCGCTAGGTCTGCGATCACAGTGGCGACACGCGGGTCCGACATGTACTACATGGACCGCGGCCGATTTAAGCTACCACCTAGCAAGTGTGGTGTCTGGCGGTGACACCACATTCCTCCCCCGCAAATCGGCGAACGGTCGTGTGATAAGGCTTCCGCCCGCCGTGGGGAGGACCACATGTTGACGTATGCGATGAGGTGGGGAGCCTAACAACAGGCGAGGCTGTGCCACCCGCACCCGGCCATTCGGTCCGAGGGGAGCTAGGAAACGCCTGAAAAACTAGTCCAGGGTGCACGTCAACATGCGGTGTATGCGCCCGTAAAGAGACAGGAGTGACCGAAGGATCAACCTCCATTGCGTCGGGGTAGCCGACGCGCGATGACGGCATGTGGTCCGGAGCGGGCGGGAGTTCCATGGCGGAGGACAGCTGGTCACGGGAAGCGATCGGCGGCGCGTGACCCTGGGAGGCGCTTGGCGGCTGCAACGAAGCGTCGAATGCGGGCGGCGCCGGCGGGAGAACAAGCGGCGGCGGCGGCGGCGGCGGCTGCTGCTGCTGCGGCGGCGGCGGCGCGTCGCCATGGGGCAAAATGGAAGGCATCGTCGGTAACACCTGGGGATGAGGCGAGCCAGTAGATGGGTCCCCAGGGCGCTGACCGGACGGCACCGTCGCTGAAAGCAGACGGGGAGCGGCAGAACCCGAGCGACGACAGAGGCGCAGCTGATTGAGATGCCGACGCACCTCACCAGAGGCCCCCAAAACCAAATACATCGCGCGGCCGAGGCAGCGAAGAATGCGCCCTGCGAGCCAACGCCGTGAACCTCGATAGTTGCGATAAAATACAACGTCGCCTGGAGCAAAAGCAGGAGTCTGCCGCTGCACAGGAACCTGATGCGGCGGATGCAGCAAAGACATCAAGGTGCGATGAGGACGACCGTGGAGCAACTCAGCCGGCGAGCGACCATCTCGGGGCTGAGAGCGATACGAAGACAAAAAGAGCAACAATGCGTCCTCCCGAGAATGCGACTCTTTCAATTTCAACATCTGTGACTTGAAAGTCCGGACCAATCGTTCAGCGGCACCGTTGGACTGAGGCGAAAACGGCGCGGATGTCAGATGTTGAATACCATTGGCCTGGCAGAATGACTGAAATTCTGCGGACATGAATTGTGGGCCATTGTCGGAAACAATAGTCTGCGGAAGACCTCCAATGCAAAAGATAGCAGACAACGCTTGGATGGAGGCGGAGGACGTCGTGGAAGACATCCGGACAACAAAAGGAAAAGTACTGAAGGCGTCGACCAGAACCAACCATCGAGCATTCCAGAATGGACCAGCAAAATCAATGTGCAAGCGTTGCCAAGGGGAAGTGGCGTTTGGCCACGCAAAGACTTTCCGCGGCGGTGCGGACTGTTGTTCGGCACACGCCATGCAAGAAGAACACATATTCGTAATCGCAGCATCGATTCCGAACCAAGTACAGTGCTGACGAGCAAGTTGTTTCGTTCGCACTATACCCCAATGTCCTTGGTGAAGAAGCCGTAAAACAGAGGACTGTAACGAACGTGGGACCACGACTCTGGACTGATCATTATCAGAACGCAACAACAAAACACCACGTCGAACAAAAAGTCTCTCCTTGTGAGCAAAAAATCGGCGAACCAACGGATCCTCGATCCGAGACTGTGACAAAGGCCATTGCGTAGCAACAAAACGTAAAACAGTAGCAAGGACAGGGTCAGCAGCTGTGGCTGTAGAGACACGACGAAAATCAATCGGAAACGATTCGACCACTTCATCGGTTTCCGAATCAATGAACATGCAAGCAAGTTCGGAAGAATTGAATGCTTTATCCTCAGCAACAGGCAAACGGGACAACGCATCGGCGTTTCCGTGCTTAGCAGTGGACCGATACAAGATATCGTAGCGGTACTGCGAGAGGAAAATAGACCAGCGAATGAATTTCTGCGCTGTACGTGGAGGTACAGGCTTGGTCGGATGAAAAAGCGATGTCAAAGGTTTGTGGTCTGTGATGATGGTAAAGTGACGACCATACAAGAAATCATGGAACTTAGTAACACCAAACACGAGAGCCAAAGCTTCTTTCTCTATCTGTGAATAATTTCTTTGCGCAGACGAGAGCAATTTGGACGCAAAGGCAATAGGGCGATCATGGAAGCCAACTTTGTGCGCAAGCACAGCACCGATCCCGAAATCCGATGCATCTACCATCAACAAAAGGGGTTTCTGGGGATCGAATGGCGTAAGGCAAGTATTAGAAAGCAACGCCGATTTCAACTGGCGAAAGGCGCGTTCGCATTCCGTCGTCCAGAGAAACGGAACACCTGTACGGCGTAAGCGATGAAGCGGAGCTGAAAGAGAAGAGGCATTGCGCACATTCACTCACACCTTGTGATCCTCCTGACGCAATGCGTGGGGAACATTGCGCGCTCTGAAAAATTTCGGTTGCGCGTTTCCGTCCAGTTCCAAATGTGCTTCATAGTTTTTAGCGCAACCTAAGCCCGGTGCAAAAATGTCTGCAAATTCGTCACATACACTAGAAACACTGTCTGAAGGCACAGTCTGATTCACTGATAGGACCTGATTTACAATAGACATGTTAAACAACTGAAACAAGTCTAGACCAAACAAGTTCACAGCAGAAGAAGAACGAAGAACATAAAATGACACAAGTTTTGTTTGTCCCTTGTATGTTGCAAGAAGGCTGCACTGTCCTAACACAGGAATTTTCTGTCCGGAATATGTAGTTAGCTTAACATTTGCGGAACGCAACGGAGGTTTGCCCAGTTGTTTGTACGTGTCATGATTGAGCAATGAAACTGCAGCTCCGGTATCGAGCTGGAATGGTATCACTTTGCCGTCAAAGTCTAAGTCCACAAAAAGTTTATTGTCCTGCTGACGACAAGAGCGACTGTTTTGTGCAATTGGAACAGACACTGGTACAGAATCACTTGCTAATTGACGTGATTTCCGGCGACGTCGACGCACAGTTTTTGTGGGACGATCACAGTCACTGTTAGAGAAAGTGTCACTGGACGAAGCGGAATTAACGACATGAATGTCCATAGGCGAAGGTCCACGAGCCTGAGTGTCCTTGGTTCGATTCCGGCGCGAAGCAAAGGGCCTGGAATGATTGTGATTGTCTGATCTGAGCTTTTTCTGGCAAACACTTTGAACATGTCCTTTCTTATTGCAGAAAAAGCAAATAGCTTGGCGTGACGGGCAATGTTCACGCGAATGTCTAGTAGCACACCGCGGGCATGATTTCACTGCATTTGTGGGCTGGCGCGGCACACCTGGCTTAGCACGCGGCGGTCGCTGTGTCGACGTGCGCAAGGCCCGGTTACCGGGCCGCGCAGCGCGTCCAGCGGGCCGGTTAATGTTACACACGGCTGGCGAAGTTTCAAAAGATTCCTGAGCACAGTCAAGTGTGTCCTGTCTATCCAATATGTCTATCACTTGTTGAAGGGAGGGATTAACTAGTTTCAAAATTTGCTCCCGTATGCGAACATCAGAAACGTTCTGTGCAATTGCATCACGCACCATTGTATCTGAATAAGAAAGACCACAGTCACATTCAAAGGCACAGTCCCTAGTAAGTCCTTGCAATGTTGCTACCCACTCCCTATTAGTTTGACTGGCCGTACGTTTTGTACGAAAGAACGTATACCGCTTTGCAACCACATTAACTGTTTCTTTGAAATAGGCATCTAATGCAGACAAAATTTCCTCGTAGGACAGAGTTGCTACGTCGCGTCGGGGAAACAATTTCACTATCACACGGTATGTGGACACACCGACACAAGAAAGCAAAAACGGCTGCCGCTCATTACCTTGAATTCTGTAGGCAGCAAGGTGGAAGTTGAACTGGCGAGACCACTCTTGCCACGTCTCATCGGCTGCCACGTATGGTCGAAAGGGAGGTGCAACAGCGTTTAGTGGCAGCGGTAGCGAAGAAGCGGCGGCGGCCGCATCGGTTTGAATGGTACGTTGACCCTGGACGAGCTGTCCAAGGGCATCCAGTAACGCCTGCGTCTGCTGATTCTGCAAGCGATAAAACTCGGACAGTACATCTGGAGAATGTGGCGAAGCCATTACACAATTAAATGTAAGCAATCAGAAAACACTTTAAATCGTCGCCAATGTTGCAAACGAATTAATACAAACTCTTTTGCTCGTCGCCAATAAATGTTGTGTCGGTAGCTGGGCCGACACCGTGAAGTTTAGATGGCTGAAAATGCAATCTACACTAACGCTGTAGCCGATAGGGCACGCACGGCTAAAGCAGACGGGCGTGAAGTCTGGAACATGAGAACTTATAAATGAATAAGAAGAAAAGTATGTAGATGCTTATTACTTATCTTTTTATTAGTCCTTGGAATACATCTCTCTTGAATACTCGTAAGCTATAGGCACTGATACAAATGGCGCCTTGCTAGTTCGTTGCCATTAACTTAGCTGATGGCTATTCTGTCTCTCGGCTAATGAGAGAGAAAGGCTTCATACAACTGGGCGGTAGCTTGGTTCTCGTACAACTGGGCGGTAGCTAGGTTCTCGTACAACTGGGCTGTAGCTAGGTTCTCGTACAACTGGGCGGTAGCTAGGTTCTCGTACAACTGGGCGGTAGCTAGGTTCTCGTACAACTGGGGCGAGTCCACTCTCGTATCACGAGACCTGCCTTGGTGGTGGCGCTAGGTCTGCGATCACAGTGGCGACACGCGGGTCCGACATGTACTACATGGACCGCGGCCGATTTAAGCTACCACCTAGCAAGTGTGGTGTCTGGCGGTGACACCACATATTCCATATTCTGTTGTTGTGCAGACACCACTGACCCGAAAGAACGTGGTACGTACATAGACATTTGTATTCCTCAGTATCTGGGGTCATGAGCACCTCACTGATACTTAACCCTCTACTGTTGCACTTGATGCACAGATTAATATTAAAAAGACATTGTGTACCATGTCAGAGAGATGGATCCTCTGAGATTTGTCAATGCACTGAAATGATTAGAATCAAATCTCCAGCAAATTACCGTACTGAAGAGTTCTTAGCACTTAGCATAATTGTGTTTCACGATGAGGAAACTTTCTCTGTTCATTTATGATACTGGTGTTGGAGAGAGGTATCTATGATGGTAACACATTAATTGTGTTATGGTCAGCATTCGATAGATTTCTGTGCTGTTGTCAGAAGAACAGAATAGAGATGTCAGACCAGATCTACAGCAGTGGCAAGTCCAGGCAGTGATCAGAGACGTTTCAGTTCTCACCACTGCGTGCTACCCAGCACAATAGAATGCTGGACAGTTCTAAAATAAGAACAGTGTTAGGTGTGAAAGCATGCAGTCAGCAGCAGTGGGAGACACACTGCCTGTAGCGTAAAATACGCGACAAACAACTGTCCACATTCGTAAATGATGACGTGGCACTGATCACCCCAGACTTGAGTAGTGCAGCCAGAGCAGCTTACTTGGTATGGATTCGGCGTTGTCACAAGACTGCACGTCGTCATGTGGTGCCTGGCGAAGGTGTCGAGCTTTACTAGCCCTGAGCTGGACGTGGGTAGCCAGCCTAGCTGGTCACTTGCAGAGAACGCACACTGCTGCGAGCTACAGCAACGGAGGTGACAGTGCACACCGATGTGACAGTAGCAGATCGTGTTGGCATCATCCCGCGCAAATGACCTGGCGTCTGATATGGCGTCATGTGGAGACCACAGTGTTTGTTACAAATAAAGACACACCTGTACACCAGTTCTATTTGTATCCTACCATACAAGACAGAGCCGAGTGTTTGACAATAAATTTGGCTGCATCAGTGAGCTATTCAGTTACAGACTTAGGCCAAGTGGTAAAGTTCTGTCAACCAGAGGGCTTTCCATCATTTTAAACTGAGGGGAAGGAGTTTTCTCGGCATCTAAAACTTAGGTCCTATCAGTTTTTTTGTATATCGTGAGATTTTAAACTTACGGTACCTGGGATGGGGAAAATACTTGGACTGTAATGTCAGAGGGGTGTAGAAAAGTTGTTCAGATTCAAATGAGTGTGAAATCTTATGGGACTTAACTGCTAAGGTCAGCAGTCCCTAAGCTTACACACTACTTAACCAAAATTATCCTAAGAACAAACGCACACACCCAAGCCTGAGGGAGGACTCGAACCTCCGCCGGGACCAGCCGCGCAGTCCATGACTGCATCGCCCCAGACCGCTCGGCTAACCCCGCGCGGCAGAAAAGTTGTTGAAACGTCCCGAATGTATACTGAAAGTTAAGGCAAGTGAGCTATAAGTACTGTAACATTATAAACTCCCTCCATCCCAGCAGACATGGCAGCTGTTTAAGTACACCACAAGTTGACTTAAACTTAGAACAAGTTAGATCCAAACTTAGGGTTACAATTCTTCAAACTGGGATGTCAGAGCCATGTGGGGAAACTGTTTAACGTGAAGACTGCTAAAGCGTCACTTGAGAAAAACAGTATATGACATCTGGGGAAAACCCAGCGGCCACCTTGGATTCCATACTCAGAACAAGTGATCTGTCAACCATGCAGGCTGCGTCACTGAATTGAGAAATTTGAAAACACAGCCGCTAAAACAGCCTTGAAAATCTGTACACATCTAAGTGAATAATAGCATCCCATCTGCATGGAGAAAACACGCTGAGTGGTTTCACACAGTACTGAAAGTAGGGCAGCTATTAACAGTACGCACGTTCGGACTGGTTACTACCTGAATGGTGAAAAATATGTTTACCTATCTAAGTGTGTTCTTGAGCATGCAGGCTTGGACCTGCATTGGGAAAAATTTTATTTGTATTAGGTAAGAAATTCCCTTTGTCTCAGAACCGGTACAGGGAGTTGGAGGGGTGAGGCCTAAGGATACAGTGGCTGTTTTTTCTAGAACTGGCACCGGTCAGCAGTTTTGAATTTGTTTCACACCAATAGGACAATGCATTAGATTTTTTGAATTTTTGCCGAACTTTGGACACTAGCCCTATATCCACAGTGGAATCATAGGAGTGGGGAAAAACCCTGTAATATGGTTGGGCTATTTTAAGTGTAGTACCATTTTTAATTTTTTTTTTAAATTTCACACCCTTTCTTTGAATTTCCTCCCTTTATGTACATGGCAGTCGGGCACTGTCAGAGGAGAAGGGGCATATCTGGAAATATTGCTTGATGTCATAGGGGGAGGGAAATATCTAGTAACAGTGGACACTGCATGAGATCTGGTACAGCTACACTAACAACATTTTGCGCAGCCAAAATATTGTAAGGACTGTTTCTTAATGGTGAAACATATATGGTTCATGCACTACAACGCACATATTATTTGCTAGAATTTTACACGACTTTTCGCTTCCGCTCAATTTTTCACCGTAGATTTTAATACTCTGTAGATTCCTTAAATGTCCTGATAATCATCCTTTTTCTCGTAAATAGTCTTCACAATATTTCCTCGGAGCAACTGTCGGACATTTACATGTGGTACAACCTTGCTAGTGGCTAGTTCCGACTGACGGTATCAGCACGTCGACTGCCTGCATACAGAACACGGGCGCGAACGATAGGCAGGTGAGGAATTCACGCATGCGCAATGATTTGCAAATAGATGGCGCCATAGTAAGACGCCCTCCGCCGCAAATCGCAGAGCGGCCCTGCTGCGCATGCGCTGTACGCTTTGTTTACTAACAGTGCGGCCGGCCAGACGTCACTCACACTGGCCAACGTGTTAGCTTCCTAGTACTGCAAAAGTACTATAATTTAAGGGGAGCCGGAACGATCCATCTCCTCCATGTTAATTTTAACAAATAGAAGGAACATTTTTTCTAAAACCATTAAACATATTGCTCTGAAATTGGACTACATGTACAGTGAATACTTCTCTACAGAGTTATAATGCCATCTTAAAAATTTTTATTGGTTTTTGTTTTACAATTTTTTAAACAGGTGCTTATTTCTTTCTCTAAAACTTTGCACTTCTTCTTCTATAACTCTTGAATTATAAAATATTTGTTTTACAATTTGTTATAAAAATAAAGGGAAAGAAGTAAACAATATTGTGTATAAATTTCATTGATATACTGTGTGCAGTTTTTGAGAAAATGTTCCTCAAAGATGAAAATTTTAAAGTTATGGGACATGGTTTCCAAAGTTTTTTAATACATTCCTGCCCCATATGATGGATTATCAGCATCCTCTTCTTTTTGCTGTGTTAGTTTCCTTTTCACTGGTCTTTTCTTCCCTTTTGCTACATGGTGTAGCCTTATGTCTCTTCTTCCTGAACCTCTTAGTCTTTCTTCATCACTTAGGCGCATTGTGGAAATGGTGTTGTGACATGGTTGGAAACCTAAACGTTTCAGCACATCACATTTGATAATGTTTACTTCATTGTATGTTGCCACTGCATCATACACTCCAAAATGCAATGTTTTTATCTGTACTTCCCGGCGGGGTCAGGGATTTTCTCTGCCTCGTGATGGCTGGGTGTT
Organism: Schistocerca serialis cubense; assembly: GCF_023864345.2. Taxonomy (NCBI): domain Eukaryota; kingdom Metazoa; phylum Arthropoda; class Insecta; order Orthoptera; family Acrididae; genus Schistocerca; species Schistocerca serialis. The sequence goes on along the minus strand of NC_064644.1, from coordinate 572,025,426 downwards.
GTGTGATGTCCTTAGGTTAGTTACGTTTAAGTAGTTTTAAGTTCTAGGGGACTGATGACCATAGATGTTAAGTCCCATAGTGCTCAGAGCCATTTGAACCATTTTATCTGTACAAACACTCTTTTGGGAATCCTAGGCCAAATTAAATTATTTACACTTTCATTTGGATTTTGTGTTTTTCCATGTAAACACTTTTCCAATAAACTTGGCTGTGATAAATCTCTGAATACGGGCTTAATTACATCAATTACAACATGTGGAAAACTGTTTTTATGGGCATATTCCTTTCCTGATTGGTACTAACACCATGAGTCATCACCTGTGGTACACAGTGCATGTTGTGGATGCTCATTTGTTGATCCAATATGGAAAAATAATACCCATACTGCTCTCCTCATTTGCTCAAAGCTTCTTGTATTTTGCCTAATTGCACACCCATAATACCTCTGGAATCTATCAATTGCTTCATCTGTCAATTTTCCTCTTCCTCCAAGGGTCTTACCATCAATAAGCTTCTGGGATCCTAATGTCTGCTTTAGTTTGCGCATACGAGGCCTCATGCGCTTCTGCACATGTCCAATGCACTCCTGTTTTTTACTGTGAATTTCATTGCCATAAGGTTTGAGTTCCTCTACAGCTTTATATCCCTTAGAATCACCATCTCCTAGGTAGTGTATCGTACATTATACCACTTGTATGATCTGGAAAAAATTGCTTTCACTCTAATTCCATCGATCCACTCGTGCCGTGAAAATTTCCTTCACAGCTGTCATTATGTTCGCCCTTGGTATTGCCCTTACATCTACAATGTTTTGAGAGAATAGCAACATCAATTACTTTGCAACAGTCTCCACTGGTAGCTGTCACAACTTCGTTTAGAGATTTATGACCTCTACGTTGCCATGATCCATTAAAAGCAACTGTTAAATCTCTACAATTCCCATTACTTGTCACAGCTGCTTCAACAGGTTTCTGCATTGTTGCTTGAGCAATATCTTCACCAGAAGATCCCACCAATTCATTATAAAATCCAAACTCTGTTGGTGGTTTTGGCAAGTTCATAATTCCACGTAACATTGTCCCTACAGCACTGCCCTTGCCAATGCAACGCAAACCATACACTAGCCTAACATTTATATCATACACCTTCCTTCCACTATTACCACTACGAGGAATACTGTTAGAATTAGAAAACGAAACTTCTGCAGCACAGTTGTTACACTTCAATAACATTTTACATGCCAAACAAATGTGTGAAATTATTTTCACAAATTATTTTCAATTCCAGTCCTCTTTCTTTGCAAACTTGGCATAATACGTTATATTTCAAAATATTAGAGAGCAAGGAAATGTTAATTATTTCATTCACATCATTACAGTCACTTTCAGAGTCTTAAAATTTTTCTTTGCTGTCACAAAGTTTCTTGATGGAAGAAGTTCTATCACATTCATTTGGAGTAGTCGGTGAAGCAGTCTGAGCAGCATCTTCCTGCGAAACAACAAGGAATTTCTTCTTGCACTCATTGTGCCTTTTCTTCAAACTCGATTGTTGAAACGGGGCATACTGATATCCACAAACCAAATACGTAAGAAAGGTATGAGCAAAATTCGTCAAATACGCAAAATTGAACAGCTAAACACCACAAAGCAAACTCCACAAGTCAACACACACGGTATAGCGTTTATGTTTACCGATATGAACAGTCACTTGTCACAGAGATAAAGCCATGCAACGTTGGAAAACAAAACACTAATTCCGGAAAGATGCCCGGCTTGCAGCCAGCGAGCGGCGCCGTCAGAGATGACACGTCAAGTCGCTATAACCGCTTACGCGGCGCGTCAACTTTGCAGCGATAAAAAACACACTTAGAACTCACTTAGAAGGGTGAAACTTGATTTGTTTTATTCAGTAAACTCCAAAAAACTTTATAATGAAAAAAGCAAAAAAAAAAAGTTGATTTTGTCATTTTCATCGTTGCGGCTCCGCTTAATAATCTATTATTTACTCTCTCAACTTGAAGCAAATGAAACGTCTCATCATTGTGCACTATTGCACCGTACTAATTAATGTTTCAGCTAAAAGGTGTAATACTTGAACGTAACAAATATAGGAGCTAGAAGCGTTTCACTAATTTGACGATTTTGATTTATAGAACGGAAAAGCTATTTATCTTTGTTACAAATTGGTATAGTGTTTGTCTAGCCACTGCTATTACTGGCTACGCAAGTGAACCATTTGATACATTTATGTCTTCATAGTATAGTCAGTTAACAATTGATCTCTTTACGTTTCTTGGCACTCATGATGCTATACAAATATTTTTGTGTGTGTGATCAAGTAATTTACCTTCCATCTTATAGTCAATAAAATGGGCCATCAACGGGCGCTGACGTCCCACAGGCACCACAATTTCCAATCTATTACCTCGGTGCTCGCACATTATTGAGTTCGGGCACTTCGCCGCTGCAGCAGTGTGGTGTTAGGGCAGATCCTATTGGGGAACGGCCCGGCAAGGCAGAGTCTCGCAGTGGGAACAACAGCTCTGGTACAAAGGGACCCCTCGAGCGGGAACCGCAAGCGGTTTGGCTGAACAATCGCCCTCGGAGGCTCCGCCGGGAGTAACAGAAGGCTCCACGGCTGCCGAGGGGCGGGCAGGGGCAGGCGTCCGGGACGCTCCTGTCGGCTGTTCACGCAAACTGGTAGCAGAGGGCACGTTGGCGCCGTACACGCATTTACAACATATTCTAACGTTTTATTTCTTGTATATCAGCTGCTTCGTACAAGTCCTATACGATCCACACGGGCGCCTGAAAATTAAGTTATTTGTAGTGAAATGGGATATCAAATCCAATATTAATTTCAGTTTCCCGTGGTATATCATTGCCCATAATCTAAATTAAATCAGTGTCACTTTGAGAAACGTCGTAAAACAGAGAACGTCGGCGATGACTGCAGCAACTTAAACGTAGCTACTAATCGATTGCCAGTAAGAGGTAAAAATTGTGATTGATAAAGAATAATGCAAAGAGAGAGGTAGTAATGGAGGTGTTGCTCATCAGTGCTAATTATTACAGCATGAACCACAACAAAAACTCGATGTATCTGCAGTAAACCAGCATACAAGAAGTGGTTACATAATTCTACCAGTTGTTTAGACAGAAGCAAAATTTTGGCGAGACAAGAGCGAGTACAGTGCAAGCCAGTAGGATGCCTTTTGCATTTGTTATAGCGTTGCAACAGAAATTTGCTTTTTACGACTATGATGATTGTCCTGTTTCACTGCAAGGTATTTATCTGCTGTATTTCCAGTGAAACGTAATGACAATAGTAACGGCAATATCATACCGCCCATTTAGAACTATATTCATCGTGTGAGAGAATACAAAAAAGAGGTAACAAGTCGTATTACGTTAGTTAATAAAATAAATGTCCATGTGTCTCTGTGGCTTAGTGTTGCATACCGTCGTTATGTTTAAAGCTTGTAACTGGAGGGAATAAAATAAGATAAATATCTTTGTTCATGACACATATGACAGTACCGCAAATCTGCAATGAATTAGAAAATGTGAAAGACTGTCTGCTAGATATACGCCTGTGTTTCCCTTCATATCTGTTGAAAAACATCGAAAGCTACCTTCAGCATAAATAGGAAGACGAGTGGGAGAGTGTGTATACACGTGTGTGTGTGGGGGGGGGGGGGGGGGACGTGGAGGGAAGGGGGGATTCACTCCTGCTGCTTTTCACATTACAGGATCTATAAAACAAAATATATGCACTTGTGGTTCCGTAGTCATTCATGAAGGACTGTGCCATACTGTTAACTAAACTGCATCACTTCATGAACCCGTGCCTCTTACGATCTCGATGTTAACGTTACGTTGCGAGGTGCCGGGGTGGAGAAGTGTTTGTACCTCTTTAATTCAGACGAATCTTGCATGAGAACGAGACATGCACTCGACTCCCTCCTTGTCTACCAGCTAATTAATTATGCGCACAAAGATAACGGAAGGAAATGATGGTGGACCCTGCTAGTTGGTAAAATAAGGAGTGCACACTCACAATAATTTAATAAAAATCGTAATCTACTCAAAAAACAGACCTTTATCATAATAAACAAAAGGAAATGGGATTCTGCCTATATCTACGAAATGATATGCGGATTAAATATTACAATGAGATTTATTGAATATCAGAACATAAATGCACATGACTGTCGACACACACAGTAGATTAAAGGAAAGAGTATACTGAAATATTATGAGAAGAACAGTTGGCTCGAGAACAAGGTGCTCCTACTCTCTGTGATGCAATAGATTGATGATAAAACCGAGCGATGTGGCGCAGTGGTTAGCACACTGGACTCGCATTTGGGAGGACGACGGTTCAATCCCGTCTCCGGCCATCCTGATTTAGGTTTTCCGTGATTTCCCTAAATCGCTTCAGGCAAATGCCGGGATGGTTCCTTTGAAAGGGCACGGCCGATTTCCTTCCCCATCCTTCCCTCACCCGAGCTTGCGCTCCGTCTCTAATGCTCGTTGTCGACGGGACGTTAAACACTAATATGCTCCTCCTCCATTGATGATAATGACTGGAAGTCCTAATGAATCAAATATTAATCTCCCCACTATATAGCAGTATCGCAATTAGTAGTGAGAGCTCAAATGGGATCACATGGAGAAACAAACAAGGTGGACTTGTACCAAAGCGAGCGCGCGTGCTGCTGAGCGATTCAGTATAAAATTCATAAGGTCCTACAATGCCGGAGCCACAACATACTGTACCAGTACAATAGGCGAAATTCGACCGACGTCAGTCATTCCGCCAGGCGCTTAAGCCTATTGTACCAACCCCACAGAATTTAGGGAAGTGCCTCCCCCAACCGGAAACGCAATGTGCCGCGTCCTCCGATGCTCGCCTCGCACAGCCACCCAGGGAAGTAAACCAACATGAGTGGCAATCAAGTGAAAAGTAGTTTTTTAAGGTCTGAGTACAAATACTCTCATTACAGTAACCTTATTCGATCTGTTACTACCGCGCAATGACATAGAACATACAGGAGTAATATGCTTATTGATAGCTGTGAAGTATAAATTCGGGGAGTCGTTAGTCAGTTGTTTGTTTTGGACAGCCAGTGCGCTTTTGACACAGCGCAGTGAGCCTTGAGCAGCCGCTGGTGAAGTATCGGTGCAGCAGCAGTGCAGTAGCGAGTCGCAGATTTAGCTTTCATATTTGTTTTGTAGTTTGATTCTTAATGTCTATCCGAGTGTTTGTGCGCCTGCATCTTTAATTACATAAAATCCTTGTGTATTCTCGTATTTGAGACGAGTTATATTGCTTATTGATAGCTATAAAGTATAAATTCGAGGAGTCATTAGTCAGTTGTTTGTTTTGGACAACCAGTGCTTTCTGTTTATTTCGTAGAGTCAGTTAGCAGCAGACAGAGGCCTCTGCAGTTTCATCTGTGCTTGCAGAGTGACGTGTGCCAGAAGCAGTAGCAGAAACTAGTCGTATATTCAGATTTTCGTATTAGTTCTGCAGGTTTAATTCAAATTACTTTGTGTGATTGTGTGCTTGCGTGGTGAAATTTTTCGGATATTTGCGTATTTTCGAATTAGATAGGGGTAGTATCAAATTTTAATAACGGTAGAGTGTAACGTCGCGTAGGCGGTTGTCATTTGTACTAAGACAGGGGTAGGATCGCATTGTAATATCTGTTTAGTGGCGTAGTCGTGGTCATTTGCTTGCTTGGTTCGTAAGTAATTGTTCATATATCGCAGCTCAATCTGGCTCTGGTGACGCAACTGTACAGTCGCATATTGCTGTTTTATTTGTCGCAACTCTATACGTCTAGATATTAGCAGTAGGATGGATGGTGTGTGTGCTGCTGTGTGCGAGCGCAGGAGGAACTGGCCGCGGTTCGCGAGCAGCTGAGCGTGCTGTTGGCCACGGTCATCTGTCTTCAGGCTGCTGCCTCGAGGTGCAGCGACGGAGGAGGGTCTGGCGCGTCGCATGAGACACCCGAGGTGTCGCTTGCTGTGTCCGCTGACTCTGCCGCCGAGGCACCTTCTAGTATCCCCGGCGCGTTGGGGCCGCCCTCACCTCAGGGTGAGTGGCGGACTGTAACGCGTTCGCGTCGCTCGAGGCGGAGGGTCAATGTGGAGACTGGCCGGCTGGCCTCGCTCGTTCATCCTGTCAGTGGGCAGGTGGCCGCTCCCTCAGCAGGGCCCGAGCAGGCACACGGGAGCAAAGGCTTGTTGGTTATTGGGAGCTCCAACGTTAGGTGGATGATGGAGCCCCTTAGGGAAATAGCGTACAGGGCTGGAAAGAATTCCAACGTGCACTCGGTTTGGCTGCCGGGGAGCCTCATTCAAGATGTGGAGGCGGCCTTGCCTGCGGCCATCGAGCGTACGGGGTGCAGTCGTCTGGAAGTAGTTGCTCACGTCGGCACCAATGATGCCTGTCGCTTGGATTCTGAGGCGATCCTCAGTTCGTACATGCGGCTGGCGGATTTGGTGAATGCTGGCATCGCACGCGGGATGCAAGCAGAGCTCTCTATTTACAGCATCGTTCCAGAGTGGATCTTTGGTTTGGAGCCGAGTGGAGGGTCTCAACCGGAGGCTTCGTCCACTCCGTGACGGTCTTGGCTGCAGATTTCTAGACTTGCGCTATTGGGTGGGGAATTGTAGGACGCCCCTAGATAGGTCAGGGGTGCACTACACAAAGGAAGCGGCTACTCGGGTAGCAGAGTACTTGTGGCATACACATGGGGGTATTTTAGGCTCGGCAGTAGTGCGAGTTGTCCTTGTGAACACTCACCGGTCGACGTGCAGGCAGGGAAATCAGGACGCGCTCAGTGTAAAGACACTTCAGTTATCAAGATATTAGCAGTAAATTTTCAGAGTGTTCGGAATAAAGTTCCTGAATTTACTGCCCTCCAGGAAGCGTTTGGCGCGCAAATTATTCTCGGGACCCAGACCAGGCTGAACCCTGAGATAGGAAGTTCTGAAATATTTAGTGAGGGTTGGAACGTGTATCGGAAATACAGATTAGACACCGTAGGAGGTGGTGTGTTCATTGCAGTTAACAAAAATATTGTGTCTACTGAGGTCGAAGTACAGTGTCGAGACAGGGATTAGTGATCATGATGTTGTCATTACGACTATGGTTACGAAAATTAAAAAGTCGGTCAAGAAGGCTAGGAGAGTATTCTTACTAGAAAGAGCAGATAAGCAGTTGTTAGCATCCCACTTAGTAAATGAATCGACTTCATTTACTTCCGGTACGATGGATGTGGAAGAATTATAGGCAAATTTTAAACACATTTAAATCATGCATTGGAGAAGTATGTGCGCGAGAAAGTGGGTTACGGACGGAAAAGACCCACCGTGGTTTAACAGCGCAATTCGGAGAATGCTCAGGAAGCAAAGACAATTGCACTCGCGGTACAAGAAAGATCGGGAAAATGAGGACAGGCAAAAGTTAGTAAAGAGTCGTGCTGCTATAAAAATAGCGATGCGCGAAGCATACAACCACTACCACCGCCATACCTTAACAAAAGATCTTGCTGAAAACCCAAGCAGGTCGAAGCTTCCACCCAGTCACTCACTGATCAGTCTGGCCTGGCAACGGAAGACAGCAAAACGAAAGTTCAAATTTTAAATTTAGCATTTGAGAAATCTTTCACGCAGGAGGATCGTACAAACATATCGCCGTTTGGGTCTCGTACAGATTCCCGTATGGAGGACATAGCGATAGACATCCCTGGGGTTATGAAGTAGCTGAATGGGTTGAAAATAAATAGATCGCCAGGTCCTGATGGGATTCCAATTCGGTTTTACAGAGAGTACTCTACTGCACTGGCTCCTTACTTACTTGAATTTATCGCAAATCTCTTGCCCAACGTAAAGTCCCGAGCGACTGGAAAAAGCGCAGGTGACGCCTGTATGTAAGAATGGTAGAAGGACAGATCCTCAAAATTACAGAGCAATATCCTTAACATCGGTTTGTTGCAGGATTCTCGAACGTATTCTCAGTTCGAATATAATGAATTTCCTTGAGACATAGATGTTGCATCAGCACGGCTTTAGAGAGCATCGCTCCTGCGAAACGCGACTCGCCCTTTTTTCACATGATATCTTGCGAACCTTCGATGAAGGTTATCAGACGGATGCCATATTCCTTGACTTCTGCAAACCGTTTGACTAGGTGCCCCACTGTAGACTCCTAACTAAGGTACGAGCATATGGGATTGGTTCCCAAATACACTCCTGGAAATTGAAATAAGAACACCGTGAATTCATTGTCCCAGGAAGGAGAAACTTTATTGACACATTCCTGAGATCAGATACATCACATGATCACACTGACAGAACCACAGGCACATAGACACAGGCAACAGAGCATGCACAATGTCGGCACTAGTACAGTGTATATCCACCTTTCGCAGCAATGCAGGCTGCTATTCTCCCATGGAGACGATCGTACAGATGCTGGATGTAGTCCTGTGGAACGGCTTGCCATGCCATTTCCACCTGGCGTCTCAGTTGGACCAGCGTTCGTGCTGGACGTGCAGACCGCGTGAGACGACGCTTCATCCAGTCCCAAACATGCTCAATGGGGGACAGATCCGGAGATCTTGCTGGCCAGGGTAGTTGACTTACACCTTCTAGAGCACGTTGGGTGGCACGGGATACATGCGGACGTGCATTGTCCTGTTGGAACAGCAAGTTCCCTTGCCGGTCTAGGAATGGTAGAACGATGGGTTCGATGACGGTTTGGATGTACCGTGCACTATTCAGTGTCCCCTCGACGATCACCAGTGGTGTACGGCCAGTGTAGGAGATCGCTCCCCACACCATGATGCCGGGTGTTGACCCTGTGTGCCTCGGTCGTATGCAGTCCTGATTGTGGCGCTCACCTGCACGGCGCCAAACACGCATACGACCATCATTGGCACCAAGGCAGAAGCGACTCTCATCGCTGAAGACGACACGTCTCCATTCGTCCCTCCATTCACGCCTGTCGCGACACCACTGGAGGCGGGCTGCACGATGTTGGGGCGTGAGCGGAAGACGGCCTAACGGTGTGCGGGACCGTAGCCCAGCTTCATGGAGACGGTTGCGAATGGTCCTCTCCGATACCCCAGGAGCAACAGTGTCCCTAATTTGCTGGGAAGTGGCGGTGCGGTCCCCTACGGCACTGCGTAGGATCCTACGGTCTTGGCGTGCATCCGTGCGTCGCTGCGGTCCGGTCCCAGGTCGACGGGCACGTGCACCTTCCGCCGACCACTGGCGACAACATCGATGTACTGTGGAGACCTCACGCCCCACGTGTTGAGCAATTCGGCGGTACGTCCACCCGGCCTCCCGCATGCCCGCAATACGCCCTCGCTCAAAGTCCGTCAACTGCACATACGGTTCACGTCCACGCTGTCGCGGCATGCTACTAGTGTTAAAGACTGCGATGGAGCTCCGTATGGCACGGCAAACTGGCTGACACTGACGGCGGCGGTGCACAAATGCTGCGCAGCTAGCGCCATTCGACGGCCAACACCGCGGTTCCTGGTGTGTCCGCTGTGCCGTGCGTGTGATCATTGCTTCTACAGCCCTCTCGCAGTGTCCGGAGCAAGTATGGTGGGTCTGACACACCGGTGTCAATGTGTTCTTTTTTCCATTTCCAGGAGCGTATGTGACTGGCTCGAAGACTTCTTAAGTAATAGAACCCAGTACGTTGTCCTCGATAGTGAGTGTTCATCGGAGGGTATCATCTGGAGTGCCCCAGGGAAGTGTGGTAGGTCCGTTGTTGTTTTCTATCTACATAAATCTATCTTTTGGATAGGGTGGATAGCAATGTGCGGCTGTTTGCTGATGATGCTGTGGTGTACGGGAAGGTGTCATCGTTGAGTGGCTGTAGGAGGATACAAAATGATTTGGACAGGATTTGTGATTGGTGTAAAGAATGGCAGCTAATTCTGAATATACATAAATGTAATTTACTGCATATGAATAGGAAAAAGAATCCCGTAGTGTTTGAATACTCCATTAATAGTGTAGCGCTTGACACAGTCACGTCGATTAAATATTTGGGCGTAACATTGCAGAGCGATATGAAGTGGGACAAGCATAAAATGGCAGTTGTGGGGAAGGCGGATAGTCGTCTTCGGTTCATTGGTAGAACTTTGGGAAGATGTGGTTTATCTGTAAAGGAGACCGCTTATAAAACACTAATACGACCTATTCTTGAGTACTGCTCGAGCTTTTGGGATCCCTATCAGCTCGGATTGAGGGAGGACATAGAAGCAATTCAGAGGCGGGCTGCTAGATTTGGTAGTGGTAGGTTTGATCATCACGCGAGTGTTACGGAAATGCTTCAGGAACTCGGGTGGGAGTCTCTCGAGGACAGGAGGTGTTCTTTTCGTGAATCGCTACTGAGGAAATTTAGAGAAGCAGCATTTGAGGCTGGCTGCAGTACAATTTTACTGCCGCCAACTTGTATTTCGTGGAAAGACCACGAAGATAAGATAAGAGAGATTAGGGCGCGTACAGAGGCATATAGGCTCTCATTTTTCCCTCGTTCTGTTTGGGAGTGGAACAGGGAGAGAAGATGCCAGTTGTGGTACGAGGTACCCTCCGCCACCCACCGTATGGTGGATTGCGGAGTATGTATGTAGATGTAGATGTAGAACATTAATAAAATTTATGAAAATGAGAGGAGACATGCAAAAGAGGGCACGGAACCTCCCAACGTAAAACTAATCTCACTCCAATAACTTCCTCTTCAACACTTCTGCTTTCTCCCCTGCCCAAATGTCGTTGTAGCACGCGCCTTCACAAATATCTACTAAATATTTTGAGAAAATTCACTAAGTTTTCTGGAATGCACAGCGATATTATTCTCCTCATCAACATCCTCATTCATATGACGTCAACTACAAGATAAACGTCGCCTCTAGATGTAACCACGTACTGGGGGTCTGCATGTACACGTGTCGATGCCTTTCTTGAATGTTTTAATGCCCTCTACCTACCTCCCGTTAGTTCGCCGTTTTATTTCTTGAAATCAAGCAGTTAATTTCCTTGGTCCATACAATATTCATTGCGAAGTTACGTGACCAATTCCCACGCATTTTGTTTTTGTTACAGTCACCACTGATTCGCTCATGTTGCTTGTAGTAATATCTGGCAGCCATTTCGTCATTTATTTCTTTGCGACTCAAAGTTTTGGATGTTTTTAACATTTAAAGTCCAGCTCTAACGGGCAGAAGTCAAATATGACAATAAACACAATATGTAAACAGTTCTTTTCGGACACTGAGAACAGTTTTGGTAATATGGAACCTCCCGTCATAATGTTCTTTCACTCTGACTTTTTAGCTATATTGTTGAAATCTTATGGAAGTTATAGCATAGATATGTATTCGTCTCTCTACCAATAGACTGTACCAGTTCCTCGTTGCACAAGCGTTGCTGTTATACGTTTTTTGGAATTGTGTGAAAAGTTCTGTAAAGGTCTATATTCACGATTTGTAATTGCTCGACTGTGCTTCCTTCAAAATATTGTTTCTTTAAAATATTGTTTCCCTTTTCCTAATCAAATTTTACTGTTTTCTGCGCGAATGGTGATAATTTTAGCAAATATCTTGAGCCTGACGGATAGGAGGACTATAACTGCGTAATTTTTTTGTCTATGTCCCTTTCAGTAAGGCAGAATAATTGCAACGCTATTCCAGATTATAGTCCTCTGCAGGTGCCCCTCCATCTTTGATCAGTTCTTTTTAAACACGATCATCTTCTTGTACCTTTCCTTTCTCCACACCTCGAATGGCTCTACGCATGATATCTGACGTTCCATCCCGAATGTCAGTATTTTAATTAATTATGGTCCAAGTTCTTGCTCATGTCTTGAACTACACAGACATTTCAAAAAATCCAGGAATGGTTTCATGATTTTCTCTCTATGATTACTTATAGTGCCTTCAACGTTCTTAACTATTAAAACTCAGTTTTTACTCAGTTGAAGATTCTATTCTGCTTTGTTTTCACTGCCATTATTGTGAGTACTTTTGTTTTTTTCAACAAATTCCATCATGTAGCTATCAGCGTTTACCTGATATTCTCATATTTCCCTTAACAGCTACTGCGATTAATTTAAGATTTGTTTTCAGTTATTATTTTTGTATATGCAGCATTTTCCTGCTGTTTGCTGCAGCTTCGTTAAATCATTTCAGTCCATTCCTCTATCGATATATCCCTCATTTCCAAAAATACTTAACGTGTTGCTCAGTTTAGCATGAACATCTTCTTGTTCAATTTCAATTTTAGCTCCACTTGATTCTTGTCATATCTGTATTCTGTTCGTTTTCTTCTGGTGGAATTCGTTACAGGTAGACATACGGCTCACAGCAAATTCTGCTGTCATGTCGCATCTGACTTTCATGGTGCCATATCCGAATCAGTCGTTCTTACATTTGTTTCACACTTTCACGTGAAAGTGAGTTATCATCTTGTAGTGAGATCTGGTGTCATTTATAAGCTTCTGAAAAGTTACGTTGGAGTAGTTCTATATACATATACTTGTGGTATTATTAGAACTTTGGTGCATTCATCTACAGGATTTCCGTTAAACATTATCTGGTTACGAGAAAAAGGAACACAAAAATAGATTATGGGATTCTCTCCGAGATCTCTTCGAAATCCATAATACAGTTTTTACATCTGTTGTTTTCAAATAACCTAGAACTTTTTTCCTCTCTGCTCGGATACTCTGTAGTAAAACACATCACCAGTGTGGACCAAACATTACAATCAGTCATTAGGAACAGCTTCCAATCCATAATAGTGAATCAGTAATGAAACAGCTATATAAAGGGACAGTACATCCAAGGACCCCGTCCAGTACAGATGCGGAGTATTAGAAAATTTACTTTTCAATACGTTCAAAAAAATAATATCGGAAAGAATACAATAAGCAATCGACGAACACCTAAGTGATATCAAAATTGGATACGGGAAAGAAAAATAAACTCTGACTGCAATGGATGTGCTACTAAAGAGTGTATGGGAAGCCCTTGAATGTAGAGAAAGGTTTTATGTAGTACATGTAGACTAACAAAAAACTTAAAAGTAATAAACTGAAAGCTAGTGACAAGAAAACAGGAGGGAACTAAGCAAAACAACATATGGTATGGGTGCAAATCACAAACGCTATACTACTGTGGAGGCAATAAGAACCTCAGTCAGCCTATCTCTGTCACAATCGATATCCCCAGCTAATGGAGTATGAGGCCCACTACGACCATTATTGTTTATCCACGCAGCGGTAGAAATTGTGAGATTCTCAGAGGGCTGGTACAGTATCTTACGAATGTGCAGATGATATTGTAATAGGTCTAAAAGATGTTACAAAGCTACAAGAAACAACAAACGATATGGGAGATTGGTGAGTCAAATACGACTTTGAAAGTAGAAATGATGGTACTCAGAAATGGAGGAAAATGACCGGTATCGCCAGATATCTTCGTGCAGGGAGGAAGGCTATTGAAAGATATTACAAAACTACAAGAAACAACAAACGATGTGGAAGACTGGTGCGTCAAACACGAAAATAGAAATGATGGTACTCAGAAATGGAGGAAAATGACCCATATCGCCAGATACCTTAGTACAGGGGAGAAGACTATATATCGTCCCAGATTTCAAATACTTAGGCGTCAGGATAGAAATAAGTGCAAAATGTTTGACAAAACATGTAACAGAGGAAACAATAATGGCCTTTCACTAAACAGAACACATGAGATTCCTTATCCTTTAGAAGCAATGGTGCTACTGAGAGCCAGACTCCTACCAATAGTGACGTACGGCATATACATCACCTCACAGTGAAAAACCTAACAGCGTTAGGAAGAGGAAAGGCCAACTATATAAAGAAAGCTGTGGTAGTGTCCAGACTCATATTACTGACGGTGAGGGAACCCTTCCTCAGTGAGCCGTGTACACACTTGAAGTTACCAACACCATCGGTTGGAGAGGCCACTAAAAGCATTTCAGGAAAAGGGGGAAGATGTACCTCCAGAATTTTGTGGCAGAGGAACCGCGGTGGACCCAACATGGACACAGGGAAACTTTGATTAGTCCATGATTTCCACCACCTTATCTGCAACAACACAAATAGACGATCACTGTGAGTTCTACCAGGAATTTCGCTGATAGCAGCATTTCTGTAAGTGACGACATCAGCATCAATTTTCCCGGAATCTCTGGCATCACATCGGCGTTGCCTCCCCCTTCCACCATCTCCCTATGGTCAACGGCTTTACGTGTTTTTGCGTAAATGCGGAGGCTAATCGTGGCACCATTGGCGTGCAAGCTTGCGCCTCCTCCTCCCCCCGCCTTCGCGCCATTTTAATTTTTATAATTCATTTACAAGACTGGTATAAAAATTCAACTTTGTAAAATTTTCGGGCACCAAAATAGGTTATCCTTATGTATTTCGACCGGTTGAGCACGTGATGTCGTCAGTCATACGACCACACCGCCGCCTGAGAGATCGATCCGCCGGATGCGATTCTCTCGATAAACGGAACAGAAGAACGGCTGTGCTAGCCATAAACAGCCAATCGCAATACTTATGCTCGTTGCGAGGCGACGCTAGGCCGCTTCATGTGTAGCAGGAGAGTAGTGCAGTTGTGCCAGTCTACAGTTCGTAGCCGCGGTCAGTGGTCAGCCAGCGCAGATGTTAGCCAGTCATGGTCTGCAGCTCAGTCATTGCTGCCATCAAGTCTTTGTAGCCCAATTCCAAGTTGGTCTTCAAATTCACCCGATTCGACGTTTAAGATTACGAGAGATTAATTCGTCACTCCAAGATTTGTGACTCCTAAATTATGTCAGTCTATAGACGCTTCGTGTACTCACGTCTTCTATAATTGTCAACCAACAGATCATGGACTACAACACAATTAAGTAAGAAATACTTTCTTATTTTGTACTCCTGATGATTAATTGTCTTTCGTGTTGTAGCTAGCAAGCAGTCTTGGCATAGTAGAACCCACGTTTCCACCTCCTTCGCAACCTCATTTTTGCCACCTCGTGTTGATGGACTCGGTTATGGTGGAAGATCGAGAGCCATCAGAACACGAATCTGGCATTTGTCTTTCCATAGCAACAACAGTTTTTGTGTAAATTGTACTAGTCACTATCTAATGGTAAAGAGCTTTTGTGTTGCTTAAACGATATGATTTCGTCTGCATATGCTTATTTACCAACACGAAGAGCAGAAATGCTAATGAAATATATTTTCATAGAATCATAAATTAATTTCGGAAGTTTTTTGGGCCTCTATGTGTGGCACTGCAATCCTGCAGTAGTGTCCTACAGCAGTCAACCTTCGTACTTGTTGCACACTGCCCCTCATAGCGTTGCTCCAAGGTAGACATGGTCTAACAAAATCGTTCCCTATGTTCATCGGAGACTTGTCCAAAAGCACCAGTAGGAAAATAATCCAAGTGTGAATGAAAAAAGTGCAGTATTAACGACATGTAGCAACCGAGATTACGGTAAGACTATAGTGGTTAATAGACAAATACTGTCTGATCTCTTATTTCAAAGAAATCAGAAAATAGTTTTCTGAAAGAATTCCAGCAGTTCATTCCAAGAGTGCTCAATGCTGTGAGAAAATCAGGCCTGCGAATAAGTTATCTAATTTGAGGGCCAACAAACACACCTGCTTTCAGTTCGGTTTCAATCAAAGCAGGGAATTTTTGACATAAGTACGTATAACCAGATCCTACTTTGTCGTCTGAAACAACGAACGACTACATACAAATTCAAGTTGTGTGAAGTGGTAGTAAGAAAATGTTTTTGAAATTAACCTATGTAGCGTTTGCTGCAACGTTCTTCCAACCAGGCTCCATTTGTGTACGGGCAGACCAAATAGGTCTGTTGTAATGAACCTTCCGGTCACGGCTATCCCATTTAAGCAATGCTTTGTAGACCCGGATTGTAATACTGTAAGTATCCCAATTAATTTGAAGTCGGAACAGATTTATCACCTGCGACTGTTGTATTGAATTTTATTCAACAAAAGTTCCATACTGCTGTATGTTTCCTTCAAAATAATGATATAACCAACAGGAGGAACTACTTTACTATTGTGAAGGAGCCCCGCTTTGAGGTTAGTTTTGGAGCCATCAATGAATAGTTACTATATTCCTCTGATATATGTTTAAATCTCATAGCATTAAACAGACCATTCACGTCATTCCAGTAACAGAGTGAGTCTTGTATGTCAAAGAATGGTGCGAACGCAGTCTGACGTTATCGAAAGAAATAAACTCTTGCACATTTATCTAGTAAATTTCACTGTTCAGCCGAGAAGTCAGACGTTCAGCTTGTTCATTAGAAATATTCAGACCCTTAACAAAGGATTCGAACCATTTTGCGTCGGAAGACGTGGAGTCATTTCTTCGTAATCGAAATCAGAGCTTGTGTTCTCGGCGTCTGTGTTTCAGCTTCCAATGATCATTTGTCTAGAGGAACGGGGACAGGTAAGGAAGAAGTCTGCGGTACGGATCGAATAGCTGACTTGATGGGGGATACTTGATCACCTTTCAGTCATTGTTGTTCATCCCTGTTGTTTTAACCATACCGAAATGGCAGTCATCTAAGTGACTGGTCGGTTCCCTCCATATCATCAGAATAGCAAAAAGCATCGCAAGATTACCTTTTCTCTTAACTCACCATTAAGACGAGACGAACAGTTAACACAGACAATATGTGTTGCCCATTTTTGGTCCTGATCACCTAACTTGCACTCGAAATAAAGATGATGCAGTTCCTTCACTATGGGTGTCACATGTCGCATCCATGATTTAATACTGATGTAGCAGAATTTATTTGCGTGATTGAAACATACTCGTGACATTGTACAAACATTAACACAAATGCACTACTAAAACAGAACGAAACAATCCACACAAGGTATACCAGTATTTGAAGTGCACTGCTCACACTCGTGAATGCACAGCCAAACAAAGGAAGCATTTCCTCATTACTGATAAGAACTTGGTAATTATACTGAAACTTTCCGGTAACTGCGTCGTGAGGGTGCCTTAATAGGTTGCATTTCTTAAGAAATCAACATATTTCCTTTTTATAGTCATTCTTGTGTAATGAAAGACTTTTAAATCTGAGGGTGCTAAAATTTTTTTTAAAAAATAACATATTCATACTTCGAGGCTCAAAATACATGAGAAACATCCATTTTAGTTTCTGAAAGTTTTTCATCGTTGACCTGTGTGATATGTAAGCCCGCCCACTGTGAAGTGCTCAGCGATCAGCGGTCAACTGGACAGGAAACGCCTGGCATTAACTACTGGTCAATAATTTTTTTGTTATTTACAGAGTCAGTTTCTGCGACGTTAATAGCTGACATTGTACTGCTTCCATACAGGTCTCACAGAACTACTGCATGTATATATTTACACATGTGCTGACCTATTGCGATAAATTAATAATGTTATGACATTTTCTTACTTGATGTGTTCATACTGAAGTTTTGTTGGTATTGTTAAGCCCTCCAACCCGCCCACTCTCCATATCGTGATGGTAGGGTTGCCACAGTATGTTAAATTTATAGGCACTATGAGAGATGTGCGTGGTTGTCTGTATCCCATAAAGTGCACACTGTTTAATCTGGATGGCTGACCACCATGTCCTGGAGTGCTATCAGTATACATGGGGAGCAGCTTGCATGTGATATGTGGGAGGCAAGGCCACCCTGTGAGTGATTGGCGCGAATGTGCGTGAAGCAGAAAGAAGTAATATCTAGCCGGAGTTCATCATACACTTTGCTTTGCTTTTACCCTTATCAATCAATAAAAAAAAGGACTTTGTAAAATGATAACAAACTCGTGCAGCAGCAGTCTTGCAACTGTCAGCTGTATCACGTTCTTTTAAATTAGTAGGAAATTGATAGTTTGGTAGGCCACCAAATCTGGAAACTGGCAAACTAGCTGTATAATTCGTAAATTGACGCCCCACTGGCATACAGGTGGCATATGTGGCATATGCATGGCATCACAATGGAGAAGTGCTGGCATAGCGTCTGCTAAACACTTGCACATAACACTGGCATCGCACTGTGTGAACGCTCCTAATTAACATAGCGCTCAAAAAGTACTTGTAATATTTGTCAATCGGTTGCTGTTGTTGTCCATTCGAAACCTGTGCTCTGTAATGAGGGGATCAGGCACTGTAGTAAGAAGCACAGTTAAAAATGACTAGGTAAGATAGTTTGATAGTGTGAAATAATGGTGTCATAGCATAGTCTGGAATGTATCGTCTGAGTGAAACCGAATCCGGAAACTGGCAGTATTTGTGGTTCCATAGGCAAAAATGGTATGGTGACAAAACTTAAAATTGTTACAATTGGTAGGACCGTGTTATTACATTATATCTATATATTTCAGTTAAATTAGAGATTCACTAAGGGTTAGATTCTGTACACGTTAAACATCGACAATGTCACGAGCAAATGTGTGCATGCTTTGAGCAATTGAACGATCGGTCCGTCAGATGAGTCATGCCTCAGACATATACCATGTTAGGGTCATGATTGCACATCCAGTGAAGTGGTTGTGCCGTGAGAAATAGACAAAAAGCCTATATACCGGGTGATCAAAAAGTCAGTTTAAATTTGAAAACTGAATAAATCACGGAATAATGTAGATAGAAAGGTACAAATTGACATACATGCTTGGAATGACTTGGGGTTTTATTAGAACCAAAAAAATACAAACGTTCAAAAAATGTCCGACAGATGGCGCTTTATCTGATCAGAATAGCAATAATTAGCATAACAAAGTAAGACAAAGCAAAGATGAGGTTCTTTACAGGGAATGCTCAATAAATCCACCATCATTCCTCAACAATAGCTGTATTCGAGGAATAATGTTGTGAACAGCACTGTAAAGCATGTCCGGAGTTATGGTGAGGCATTGGCGTCGAATGTTGTCTTTCAGCATCCCTAAAGATGTCGGTCGATCACGATACACTTGCGACTTCAGGTAACCCCAAAACCAATAATCGCACGGACTGACGTCTGGGGACTTGGGAGGCCAAGCATGACGAAAGTGGCGGCGGAGCACACGATCATCACCAAATGATGCGCGCAAGAGATCTTTCACGTGTCTAGCAATTTTTTTTATTCTAATAAAACCCCATGTCATTCCAAGCATGTGTCTTAATTTTTACCTCTCTATCTACATTATTCCGTGGTTTATTAAGTTTGCAAATTATTACTGACTTTTTGATTACCCCGTATTCTCTGCTGTGAAACCAGCTGTGCCAACTCTCCGCTAAAATATGTTCTCACGCAGTTGCTGTTCAAGAATTGCAGGTTCTCGACACCCATGTTTCAAACCTTCAAACCTGCACTGGTAGAAAGAGATTCACAGCCTCTACCATTACTGCCGTCCCACGAGCTGTTGCTACATTTTTTTACCTTTGAACATAACTCCTCATTTGTAGGTGGTGCTGGAAACCTTGTGAGGGATTTCGCCACCACCAATGCTGTTCAGTGTTTGCAAACAAGGCAAGTATTCCAGCGCTGAGATCTATCTGTATGATGTTAGTGCTGAAAAACAATTGCTTAACTAATATTTCGTCTGTTTTTGAACAGTAGTTCACACATATCAGCAAACCCTTGATCACAACGCAGGCTGCTCAACTATTTCCTCGTGGCACAAAAGCAGCCAGAACACATACACACAATTTTGGCTGTTCAGCTCGTGCTCCTCCCCCCATGAACCATGGACCTTGCCGTTGGTGGGGAGGCTTGCGTGCCTCAGCGATACAGATGGCCGTACCGTAGGTGCAACCACAACGGAGGGGTATCTGTTGAGAGGCCAGACAAACATGTGGTTCCTGAAGAGGGACAGCAGCCTTTTCAGTAGTTGCAGGCGCAACAGTCTGGATGATTGACTGATCTGGCCTTGCAACACTAGCCAAAACGGCCTTACTGTGCTGGTACTGCGAACGGCTGCAAGCAAGAGGAAACTACAGCCGTAAATTTTCCCAAGGGCATGCAGCTTTACTGTATGGTTAAATGATGATGGCGCCCTCTTGGGTAAAATATTCCGGAGGTAGAATAATCCCCCATTCGGATCTCCGGGCGGGGACTACTCAGGAGGACGTCGTTATCAGGAGAAAGAAAGCTGGCGTTCTAAAGATCGGAGCGTGGAATGTCAGATCCCTTAACCGGGCAGGTAGGTTAGAACATTTAAAAACGGAAATGGATAGGTTGAAGTTAGATATAGTGGGAATTAGTGAAGTATGGTGGCCGGAAGAGCAAGACTTTTGGTCAGGTGAATACAGGGTTATAAATACAAAATCAAATAGGGGTAATGCAGGAGTAGGTTTAATAATGAATAAAAAAATAGGAGTGCGGGTAAGCTACTACCAACAGCACAGTGGACGCATTATTGTGGCCAAGATAGACACGAAGCCCATGCCTACTACAGTAGTACAAGTTTATGAGCCAACTAGCTCTGCAGATGATGAAGAAATTGATGAAATGTATGATGAGATAAAAGAAATTATTCAGGTAGTGAAGGGAGACGAAAATTTGATAGTCATTGGTGACTGGAATTCGAGAGTAGGAAAAGGGAGAGGAGGGAACATAGTGGGTGAATATGGATTGTGGGAGAGAAATGAAAGAGGAAACAATCTGGTAGAATTTTGCACATAGCATAACTTACTCATAGCTAACACTTGGTTCAAGAATCATAAAAGATGGTTGTATACATGGAAGAATCCTGGAGATACTAGAAGGTATGAGATAGATTATATAATGGTAAGACAGAGATTTAGGAACCAGGTTTTAAATTGTAAGACATTGCCAGGGGCAGGTGTGGACTCTGACCACAATCAATTGGTTATGAACTGTAGATTAAAACTGAAGAAACTGAAAAAAGGTTGGATATAAGGAGATGGGACCTGGATAAACCGACTAAAGCAGAGGTTGTACAAAGTTTCAGGGAGAGCATAAGGAAACAATTGACAGGCATGGGTAGCTCTGAGGGATAAAGTAGTGAAGGCAGCAGAGGATCAAGTAGGTAAAAAGACGAGGACTAATAGAAATCCTTCGGTAACATAAGAAATATTGAATTTAATTGATGAAAGGAGAAAATATAAAAACGCAGTAAATGAAGCAGGCAAAAAGGAATACAAACGTCTCAAAAATGAGATCGACAGGAAGTGCAAAATGGCTAAGCAGGGATGGCTAGAGGACAAATGTAAGGATGTAGAGGTTTAACTCACTAGGGGTAAGATAGATACTGCCTACAGGAAAATTAAAGAGACCTTTGGAGAAAAGAGAGTCACTTGTATGAATATTAAGAGCTCAGATGGAAACCCAGTTCTAAGCAAAGAAGGGAAAGCAGAAAGATGGAAGGAGTATATAGAGGGTCTATACAGGGGCGATGTTCTTGAGGACAACATTATGCAAATGGAAGAGGATGTAGATGAAGATGAAATGGGAGATACGATACTGCGTGAAGAGTTTGACAGAGCACTGAAAGACCTGAGTCGAAACAAGGCCCCGAGAGTAGACAACATTCCATTAGAACTACTGACGGCCTTGGGAGAGCCAGTCCTGACAAAACTCTACCATCTGGTGAGCAAGATGTATGAGACAGGCGAAATACCATCAGACTTCAAGAACAATATAATAATTCCAATCCCAAAGAAAGCAGGTGTTGACAGATGTGAAAATTACGGAACTATCAGTTTAATAAGTCACACCTGCAAAATACTAACGCAAATTCCTTACAGACGAATGGAAAAACTGGTAGAAACTGACCTCGGGGAAGATTATTTTGAATTCCGCCGAAATGTTGGAACACGTGAGGCAATAATGACCCTACGACTTATCTTAGAAGAAAGATTAAGGAAAGGCAAACCTACGTTCCTAGCGGTTGTAGACTTAGAGAAATCTTTTGACAATGTTGACTGGAATACTCTCTTTCAAATTCTAAAGGTGGCAGGAGTAAAATACCGGGAGCGAAAGGCTATTTACAATTTGTACAGAAACCAGATGGCAGTTGTAAGAGTCGAGGGGCACGAAAGGGAAGCAGTGGATGTGAAGGGAGTGAGACAGGGTTGTAGCCTGTCCCCGATGTTATTTAATTTCTATATTGAGCAAGCAGTAAAGGAAACAAAAGAAAAATTCGGTGTAGGTATTAAAGTCCATGGAAAACAAATATAAACGTTGAGGTTCGCTGATGACATTTTAATCCTGTCAGGGACAGCAAAGGACTTTGATGAGCAGTTGAACGGAATGGACAGTGTCTTGAAAGGAGGATATTAGATGAACATCAACAAAAGCAAATCGAGGATAATACAATGTAGTCGAATTAAGTCGGGTGATGCAGAGGGATTTAGATTAGGAAATGAGACACTTAAAGTAGTAAAGGAGTTTTGCTATTTGGGGAGCAAAATAACTGATGATGGTCGAAGTAGAGAGGATATAAAATGGAGACCGGCAATGGCAAGGAAAGCGTTTCTGAAGAAGAGAAATTTGTTAACATCGAGTATAGATTTAAGTGTCAGGAAGTCGTTTCTGAAAGTATTTGTATGGAATGTAGCCATGTATGGAAGTGAAACATGGACGATAAATAGTTTGGACAAGAAGAGAATAGAAGCTTTCGAAATGTGGTGCTACAGAAGAATGCTGAAGATTAGATGGGTAGATCACATAACTAATGAGGAGGTATTGAATAGAATTGAGGAGGACCTTATGGCACAACTTGACAAGAAGAAGGGACCGGTTGGTAGGACATGTTCTGAGGCGTCAAGGGATCAAAAATTTAGCATTGGAGGGCAGCGTGGAGGTTAAAAATCGTAGAGGGAGACCAAGAGATGAATACACTAAGCAGATTCAGAAGTATGTAGGTTGCAGTAAGTACTGGGAGATGAGGCAACTTGCACAGAATAGAGTAGCACGGAGAGCTGCATCAAACCAGTCTCAGGACTGAAGACAACAACAACAACAACAAATCGTGGTACAGCGTTCTTCTTCACACTACTGGGTGTTCAGCGTATGCAGTATCGACATTTGTAAGAGTAGACGTAATTTCTGGAACTCGAGTCATATCACGTCGTTTACACTGCTGAGAGAATGGGCATGCGTGTTTTCACAGCACCTGCATTACTGGAGTCTGTAGCTGCTCAGGGTCGGGTGACCACTGTCAGCAGGTACACGCCTCAAACACACGTCTGCTGGTGCAGGACATGGAGGCTGCATAATGAGTACATGTCCTGGGTGAGATGTGTATATCAATTTACATATTAAACGACTGGAGTTTCTCCATATACAGAGATGATTACACTGGAATATGGCGTCACGTTGTCGTCAAATGTCATGTTATGACGTCACTCTTCCAGAATATTTAACGTAACCTCCTGCGCAAGTCGAAGCTATTCCACCATAACCTCAGACTGCATTTCCCACCTAGTCTCTTCGCTTTCCAGTGTGTACAGCTCGTCGGAGGAGATGTTTATTCATACAGTAAAAGCTCGCTTCTGATTGGTTATTACGTCTGTCCATGAAGAAAGCTCATTGTAGGATAAACTGATATTGAGCAATTTATAAAACACAGAAAACTGATCAGTGGAGACTATGTAACACTTTACTGCAAACAACACTGTATCAAAATGCTACCAAACTGTACCAAAATGACCAACAAAATAGCTCCAAACTGCCGCAAAATGCTTCTCAAACTATGACTTCCATCACCACCACACGAGCACTGCATACTATCTTGCAGTCTGGGAGTTCCAGCAGTGCACCTGAGCGTCGTGTCAGACTGGATAGGTTGGAGCTTACCCCCACTACTTTCATTCAAAGGAATGCTCGCTCCTTGTGCTTGCTGCTAGTTGTTTTTACTGTTAGTAATGTTTCCGACGCCAGTATAGCCGTATGTACCTTCAGGTTTCTGTGCAGTTCGGTAAAAGCATGCTACAGCTGAGCAAATACTCTGCAAGACGTTGTACGGTGCATGGTGGTGTGTGCTTACGTATTCGAATAGAGGATAATTTACACTTTTCGCCAGCCTAGCATGTTCCTCTACCTTATCCAACGACATACGTCCAGGTAATCAGCAGTAGTCTATCTGTAATCCATGTTTTGGGAGATTAAGAGCGCAGAAGACACTGTGTAGTGTACATCTAAAGTGTCAAAGTGATACGAACTGGTCGTCTGTCAGTGGTGGACGATATTTGGAGATAAATTTTCATAATGGTGAGTTTCGCCAATTATCTGTTACTGTTAGCTTGTGGTGTGCTAGACTCGAGGAGCCACGGGCTTGTAGATTGTGGCGATGTAACTTTTGGTGTCACGCTAACGAAGCACCGACGTGACAGCTGCAGGACTCACTGCAAAGGCGTGTCAGACCTGACTCGCCGTGGCAGTGCTTCTCACTAACTCAGCAGGAAATACTTTCCTACTGCAGCGGGGACCCATGTCGACAACTGCGACACAGCACCATTCTGGCCTGTTTCCACCACTGGGGCGCTGTATGTTTACTTGCGGTAGAGGGCAGCTACGGCACCTTCTCGCGTACGCGTTGTGGGCCTTCTGCGGCCTACATAGGGGCCGCCGCTTGTGCTGAGAAGTTAGTTCCGGCGAGATCGTGTACCAGCACTCTCACCTGAAGATGGTGGCCAGTTGCACCGCTGAAATATTGTGTCAAGATGACGTTGTGATCCGGCTGCACACCAGGGAACAATATTATCAATTATTACGCCGGGAAAGCATTCAGAGTCACGATGAAGAAATTGTTTTTACGTTTCCAAGAGGATGATCGGAAGGTATTGTATGTGCGTACTGTGTGCTGTTTACAGTACCAGTCAGTAAATTGGGATTAAAAAAATGTGTGTGAAATCTTATGGGACTTAACTGCTAATGTCATCAGTCCCTAAGCTTACACACTACTTAACCTAAATTATCCTAAGGACAAACACACACACCCATTCCCGAGGGAGGACTCGAGCCTCTGCCGGGACCAGCCGCACAGTCCATGACTGCTGCGCCCCAGACCACTGGGCTAATCCCGCGTGGCTTAAATAGTAAAAGAAAGGACTGTAATATCTGACGTGTTTCACATGGATTACCTACATCGTATAAGACGGAAGTACCACGTGCTTTATCGGTAAAAAAAAACTTAGCAGAGGCTTACTGCAGTACTTAAAACTATTGTTACGTTCGCCTTAGGACATTCCTGTGTAAATGCAGTAAGCATCGGCCCTCAAGCTTGCAACCACAGATTTGATACACAGTACTAAGGATGCAGGCTGTATAGTTATCATAGCGGCGGCTGGTCCCAGTGGAGGTTCGAGTCCTCCCTCGGGCATGGGTGAGTGTATTTGCCCTTAGGATAATTTAGGTTAAGTAGTGTGTAAGCTTAGGGACTGCTGACCTTAGCAGTTAAGTCCCATAAGATTTCTAACACATTTGAACATTTTTTGTTATCATAGCGACGACTAAGCCCCACTTTTCACTTGTACCAAACAACAGCCAGAATATCAGTGGAGTTTCCCAGTAGCAACACTACAATGCCTCCTCTAATTTCATGTTGTTTATCGGATGTTGTATTTTAATAACAATGTAATTAAAGTACCATCTACGAGTTCTTCTCTAGCGCTGTACAGCATGTGATGCTTTAAGATTCTCCTTACACAAGTCATTTAAACCATAACCTGCTGCCATGTGTGCATAGTCGTTTCTCACTGAACGATTATTTTAACGAACTTTAATTGTAATGCAAATATACAGAGTCTTCATTTTAACTGAAGACATTGAAAAATTACGAAAACTACAAATCGTAGCAAGTTATAATTCCAGTTTTTGTATTGGAGGTGGACATCCAATGATACAACACCCGACCCGTTACCCCACCCCGTGCGTGGGTGGCGGGAGACAACTTTGAAATCTTCATTGGGATCCCCCGTCCTTTATTGCAAATTACTATCTACAGCAAAATCTACATATTGCCATAAGGATTTTCTTCCTTCCGCCACAGATGGCTCTGTAATCGGAGGAATAGAGATTGGTACACAATCGTAATTTTTGACATGTTAGTCAAGAGCCTTGAACATCCAATTCCACGTGCGACCCCACCTCGATGCTGCGAGAGTGGGACAGGCCAGTATTTCATAACTTTTAACTGGAAACGTTGTATTTCTCCGATATATCGAACAAGGGACTACCCAACGAACCTCTGTGGCTGTTGCTCGAGGCGAACGCTAATTTCTCAGAGTAAGTGTTCAAACTTAGTACCGCAAACTTCAGTACACTTTGTGACCCTCTTTTCAAATGACCGCACAGTGGCCAGAAGCATATCTGGGGAAATGTCAGCACAGGCATTTCTGATGCGGTCGATCATGTCTTCACGGCCTGTTGGCGCTTGCTGGTACACATTATCTTTTAAATATTCCCAAAGAAAGAAATTCGACGACGTCAAATGCGGCGATCTAGAGGGCCACTTAACACGGCCGCGTCTGCCGAACCAGTGACCAGAGTAACCACAGTCCAATAACTCCCGTGCAGCAGCTGCGCAATGCGCTGGGCAACCCTCATGCTACGTCCAGGGAAACATCCTGCAGTAGTATCCGTAGTTCCTGTTCCAAAAGCGTAAGACATTAAGGCGTTCACAAACTTATAAAAGAACGAACGCTCGGCATACAAGGCAACAGCAACCTCAGCATTTCTCCTGAATTCTCCGTAAATCAGGATCGTTTCAATTTGTCTTCTGCAGTTGCAGTTCTGTTCTCGAAATGATACGTACGTGTGCACACAACAAACACTGTGCAAGCACTGTAATATTTAGAGCCGTTATCTGTTCTGCGTCTGCACGATACGTCACCTGCCGTCGCAGGTACTGCCTGTTCAGATATGTCGCAGTCCGTACACGGCCACGATGGCGTGTCTATGAGTCCCCTGTTCGATATGTAGGAGGAATACAACGCTGCGAATAGGGTTTCTAATTAAACGTTATTAATTACTGGCCTATCATACCCTCTTAGTACGGAGATGGGGTCACTGAGCAGTATGCCGTTAAGTTCTGATTGAATAACCATATCTATTGCTCCGATTACAGCGCCATCTGTGCAAAAAGTAAGAAAATGCTCCAGAAAAGACGTACTCAGCTTTTGCCTTAGAATAGTAGTCTGCAATAGAGAACGGGAGTTCTCATTGAAGAATTCAAAATTGTCCCCTGCCACCCCCACACAGGGTGGGATGGCGGTCGAGTGATGCATCTTTGGATGTCAGTTCAAATGGCTCTGAGCACTTTGGGACTTAACATCTCAGATCATCAGTCCCCTAGAACTTAGAACTACTTAAACCTATTTAACCTAAGGACATCACACACATCCATGCCCGAGGCAGGATTCGAACCTGCGACCGTAGCGGTCGCGCGGTTCCACACTGAAGCACCTAGAACCGCTCGGCCACCTGCGGCCGGCTCGTTGGATGTCCCCAACCCAGATGAACGAATGGGAATTATAACTTTCTTTAATCCGATGTGTAGTTTTCGACATATTTCAATGTATTCCGTTAAAATGAACACCCTGTATTTCAGAAGGTGCTTCTGCTTCCGGTGCCTTCTCCTTTTATCACATCTCTGCAGGCTAGTGTGCGAAATAATTGAAAAAAAATTAAATTTATTGATTTTTTGAAAAGAAATCAAATATAGATACGGAACTTTAACTTTCGAATTTTTGAAAGGCTTTTAAGGACTGTAATAACTGGTTCTGAATGCGGACAAATTCAGAGCTGATTGAATTTTCCCTGAAATATGATGTACATTTTCGATTAACAATATTTTGGAATTTTACGTTGTTCTCGATTTATTCACAATTCTCGCCTTAAACGTGGAATTAGTTCTTCTGCCACAATACTAATTCATTGATAGCCATGAATGTTCGTCTCTTTGTTGACCTTGCGTATCTTCCTAAGGCGGTGTCAGCTTCTTTAGGGAAAACGTTGGAACAAAGTAATAAAATGTTAACGTCGACTGAAATAATTCTCGTAAGACTGGAATATTTTTCACTACTTTATTCAAGAGACAATAAGACTTTTCTTACACTCGTCACACAGATCATTAATACTGACAATATGGCTGTCTTGCGACACACTTCACGCCCCCCCCCCCCCCCCCGCCCCCTCAAAAAAAAAGAAAAAAAGTCGCGTCCGTCGCATACGAGGTAACAAGCGAGAGTTTTGCTCCTTCTTGGAGTACGAAACAAAAGTGAATCAAATATGGACATTACAGACATTATTTTCTACATTCTTCTCAATTTAATCTTTGCCTCAGAATTTAAAGTATTGTATCTCTCTGCTTCGTAATGTGTCATTACTACTCCCCCCCCCCCCCCCCCCCCGCCGTATTGTATACTGTCAGTAGAAAATTTTATTTGGTTGACAGGATACAACCAACGACCTCGCAATTGATAGGTTTGAGGGTCTTTTACTTACAAACTTCATTTTTACTGTCTCATTTTCATGGCACCGTGAATTCTTTCGTGTTACTGAGTGTGTGTCAATCTTTTGGCATACTTATGCTAATATTTACAAACCTTATTCCTAATATATAAACTTTTGATTTATACTGAGAAAACAACATCATATAGTAAAGTTTATACTATAAGATATACAAAGAATACAACGGTATCTACAAATGTTTCCTTCCTCATCAGAGTTGAAAATTAAGTCCTTG
Organism: Schistocerca serialis cubense; assembly: GCF_023864345.2. NCBI lineage: Eukaryota > Metazoa > Arthropoda > Insecta > Orthoptera > Acrididae > Schistocerca > Schistocerca serialis. The sequence goes on along the minus strand of NC_064644.1, from coordinate 571,996,654 downwards.
TATTACTTCCTGTGTTTATTCTGGGGCGGCGTGCTTTTTTCGCTGGCCCCAGTGTTGAATATGGGCGGGCGATACGCGCGCCTGATTGTTTAGTCGTTCGTTAGCAGGCAGCGTTGGCCGATGCTCGCGACAGTGCAGTAAATATGCACCAGCGTGTGGGTACCGTCTAGACTTTCGAACCTCAGTCTGCGTGTGCTTTTTGTATTTCCTTCCAGTTCTTAGACCGGATACGACGAGGTACATTTGAATATGTGCCCCGAAGAACACACCACGCTGGATGCGAGGCGGAGGACGCTCCCGTCGATGCAGTTCCAGGTAATAAGCGTACCGTGTCAAACTTATTTGGCATTGTCTTCTGTTATTGTGTCCCCGGGGTTATTCCTTGATACAGGCTTCAGTTTTCGTTTGCTCTTGTTTAGGCTCGCTGACACTTGCAATGTAGCGCTACTTGGCACAATTTTGATTTCTGCACACACCACTTTAACCGCGAGTATTGTTATCGAAACTTTCTTTTCACTACACTTTTCTCTTCACATTAACCCCTTTTACATATTGTACCGAGATTCATTCCACTCGATACGTCTGGTCAGTGCACACAAATATTTACAGAACTATAAGTCACTTGACTTTGCATAAACATATAAAATACATTACATACAATGAAATAAAATATAATACATACAATAAATTGTTTACATTCATTACAAGTACAATTATCGACGCAAAATGCAACATTTTTGACCACTAATATTGGCTTCTTTGTCTTGGATTTTACTGACATACACACCTTTCTCCTCTGTTTTCATTCTTAAACTCGTTTGTAATTTCAAGGTTTACCGTACGTCACGTGGTCTTCATACGCAACCACATGCATCAACGTGCAGAGAATACACCTGTAGCTACTCCACTGGAGCTTGGGAAGGGAATTTTCTACCTTCTACTTAGGGTAATGGCAACGACCACGTGTATTCTACGGTTTCTAGGTATAAAATCCGAAAAATGCATGAAGTAATCATTTATATGTAGCTTAACCGTAATGTGTAGTGTTTAGTGCTTGAGCACGTTCTGGTGTGCTTGTAAATCATTCTCCCTAATAAAACTTCCTACACTAATATTGACATATAAATATATAATCTTCAAGTTCAGTGTGTAACTACTATTATTATGCACAGTGTTTCATAATAGCAGCAAGCCCTTGCATGCGTGTATCATCTTCACTTTAAGTGCACTTATAGGCGTCTTGTGTTATCATGAGAAAAATATAAACATTTTAATACATCACGTTGTCATGAAAATCTATGTACACGAATAATCCTACTTTCAGAGCTTCAACGCAGCATAAAATTCTGTATGATGCTTTTGGTTATAGTTTATTTTATAAGCCATTCCTTTTGCTTACAGGTCTTCGATCACACGGCTTACCTGTTTCGCGAATAGCAGCGATATCATTTTCATTCTTCGTAAATATAAATAGTAATACGTACGAAAGATAAACTGTAGCTGTTTTTTAGTATTTGCTATTAAACTCGTAGAGTCTTACGCCTTTAATTATGTTATTTCTTGACGTTAGGTATACATGTGAATAAGATGCCTTTTAATTTAATTTTCCCCTATCCACTTCTATGTTGTTAATTACTTGGATAGCTGTTCCGTACATGTACAGTGCTTCTTTCACTTCTCACACATTCGTACATACATTCATATACACATAAAAAATATATACCACTATAATATCCACTTAGCTGGTGGGGCCATCTCTAGGTACCCTATACCATTCCTTCAATTCTACAAAATAATTTGGGGTGTGCTGGGCAGCGTCCCCACAGACTAATAATACTTACAACTAAAATTTTCGTCATACATAACTGCCTCATGGTCAGTTGATGCACAGTTATACCACATTTTCTTCCTTTACTCCATACTTTTCACTTTCGTACATATACCCTCGGTGTACAGCTTATACATTCTACAGAGTCGTATTTACTGTTTTATGTGCTTCCTAACGTCAATCTGTTTCTCTCTCGATAAAGCGTAGGTATTTGTTTTGAGAGCATAAATCTTTTTATTTATTTCCCTATATTAAAGTTTCTGTCATTCGCATCTTTAATCATAAAATTCACGTATTTATCTTGTGGTTATTCTGAAAATCGCTTGCGACCTAATGTAAATTTATGTGTTATCTCTTTGCCTTACTCTTTGCTGATAGCTTCCTTCTATATGTGACTGTGTTGTTTTTCGAGTACATAGCCTTTCTTTCGTTCATATATCTGTATTACTTCTTTTGGTACTGTGCTATTTTCTTTCTCCTTCCTTACAGCTAGTTTTATCTCTAGGATGTCCCTAAATACTATGTAATACAGGTTTCGAGTGCAGCAGAGTAGCGTAGTTCCTTGCCTCCTCTGCATAAAATACCGTCAAGGACCAGTACGTACCTTCATGTTCACTTCATACTACGGAGTACAAGTCTATAAACTGAACTTTCTAAGCTACTATTTACATGGCTGATGTCCTTTTTTTATTTTCTTCCTTTTGAATGACGTTCGGTCACTGCAGTGGCAAAATTTTTAAATATTCTGTACATGCGCCCTTGTGTCCCGTGGCTGGGCTGCAGGCGCGGGGAAAATTCCTCATTAGTGGTACGTATTAATCGTGATGGCCGCCAGCGCGCAACATGGGTCACGTGTCGCCTGGACCCGACCGCACATGCGCCTTCGCGCTATGCTGATCGGAGAGGGAAGGGGGAAAGATTTCTCCCCGGCTAGCTGCGTATAGCGCGGCCAATGCCCTCGTCTTGCCATGGCAGCTATCGCGTTCTCATCAGCTGAGCGTTGGATTGCAACTTTGAAGCGCGGTTTGTTGCTCGTCTCAAGCGAACAAAATCCGAACTTCGCGCTAATTTGTCATTGTTCCTCGCTCTTAGATAACTGAGTTAGACTACAAAAGTACCGCATGGTTTATTTTATAGTGTTAAGATTCAGAGTAACACACGTTGCATTGTTGTTGTTGTTGTTGTGGTCTTCAGTCCTGAGACTGGTTTGATGCAGCTCTCCATGCTACTCTATCCTGTGCAAGCTTCTTCATCTCCCAGTACCTACTGCAACCTACATCCCTCTGAATCTGCTTAGTGTATTCATCTCTTGGTCTCCCTCTACGATTTTTACCCTCCACGCTGCCCTTCAATACTAAATTGGTGATCCCTTGATGCCTCAGAACATGTCCTACCAACCGATGGCTTCTTCTAGTCAAGTTGTGCCACAAACTTCTCTTCTCCCAAATCCTATTCAATACCTCCCCATTAGTTATGTCATCTACCCATCTAATCTTCAGCATTCTTCTGTAGCACCACTTTCGAAAGCTTCTATTCTCTTCTTGTCCAATCTATTTATCGTCCATGTTTCACTTCCATACATGGCTACACTCCATACAAATACTTTCAGAAACGATTTCCTGACACTTAAATCTACACTCGATGTTAACAAATTTCTCTTCTTCAGAAAAGCTTTCTTTGCCATTGCCAGTCTACATTTTATATCCTCTCTACTTCGAACATCATCAGTTATTTTGCTCCCCACATAGCAAAACTCTTTTACTACTTTAAGTGTCGCATTTCCTAATCTAAATCCCTCTGCATCACCTGGCTTAATTCGACTACATTCCATCATCCTCGTTTTGCTTTTGTTGATGTTCATCTTACATCCTCCTTTCAACACGTTGCATTAGGTGTGGTTAATTATGCGTTTTAAAGCAGGCATATGCCCCCAGTTGGTTACTAGTTTCGATGTTTAACTGAAACTTAAGTTATATTCTCTGGTTTAATGAATGTTTTTCCCTAACTGACTGTCTTTTTCAATGTACTTTTTAAACTACGAACACAGGACTTAGAATATTTTTCCTTGTTCGCAAATTTCTTATGCTAATGACAATATTTTTACTCTGTGACATTCTGTTTTAATAATACAACATATGACCTTTAGTGGAAAAATTCCGTGATACCTTTGTGGGGGAATAACCCTTTTACCTTGCCAGTTCGTGTGTTACTTAATAGATAACATACTGGGTGAGGCTTATCTGTTATAACGAAAGGGCCATCATCCAACAATTGCCACTTTTGTTTAATGCCTTAATTTAAGAGGATTTTGGGTGGGTACGTAATAGTACTTCCTTTCCAATGTTAAATTCTGTAACCTTTTTTTCTCTTTTTGTTGAACATTTTTCTCCTTGTCCCTAATTTAGGTAAAGGTTTAGGCCAATCGTCAAGTTCTGTGCCTTGAAACACGAACTCTGTAGATGTAAAGCCTTTTGAAGCATGAATTAAATTATTTACAATATGCTGAAATGGGATAGGCATTCTACCCCTATTGTCTGTTTATTTGGTATATAATTTCTTATAAAGCGACTAAATTCTTCAAAATTTCTCTTAATCGGTCTCGATTCTGGGTGAAATTTGGACACTAATACATGTCTTATGTTTCGAGATTCGAGAAATGTTTCCCATTTATTATTAGTGAAGTTTGTTGCATTATCAGTTAATATTATTTTCGGTTTTCCTACCCGTGGGCTTGCCGTGGTGGCCGAGCGGTTCTAGGCGCTACAGTTTGGAACGGCGCGACCGCTACGGTCGCAGGTTCGAATCCTGCCTCGGACATGGATGTGTGTGATGTCCTTAGGTTAGTTAGGTTTGAGTAGTTCTAAGTTCTAGGGGACTGATGACCTCAGAAGTTAAGTCCCATAGTGCTCAGAGCCATTTGGACCATTTTGGACCTACCCGTGGTATGTAATCTTCCATCATGCGTCTGATTATTGGTCCAGACATGACTGTTTTTATAGCATACATTTTTAAGTATTCTGTGAAGACAACATAACATGCGATCACGTATCTAACTCCTCCCCTAGCTCGTGGATATGGTCCTGCTGCGTCCACGGAAACTAGTTCTCCTGGTCTAGTTGGAATGATGGGGAGTAATACGTCCAAACAAGATCTATCAAGATGTTTAACCTTCTGACATATTGTACACGTTGTATTATTTGTTCAATCCTGCGTCTGAGATTGAAGAATTAGCAATACGTTGATATTTTCGTTGTACATTTTGATACCCCATAGTGTCATCATACTGTATGTGTGTGGCTTATCAAATTGTCTATGTATTCTTCAGGAATGTACACACACCAGGTGTTGGATTGTGGATTGCGCCTGTACAAAAGAACATCGTTTGAAAGGGTGTAATATTGTTTCAATGTACTATTTTCATCTGCCTGCAATTTTTGTATAACTTGTCTCCATCTATTGTCTTCCTTTAGACGTTTGCTCATGTCTTTACATATCTTTTTGTAATACGGTTGAAATGTGCCATCATGCATCAAAAATACTCTGAAATCGGAAGTCTGCTGGATCAATTCATTGAACTCGCTCAAGCCTTGTGGCAAGCGCGATAATGCGTCGGCAATTACATTCTGATCGCTCTTGATATAAACTATTTCTAAATCAAATTCCTGACGAAATAAACACTTACGTGCAATCCGTTTGTGAAGCAATTTACATGTGAGTAAACAAGATAACGCTTAACGGTCACGAAACACTCGTGTATGCCTTCCTTACAGATAGTACTGGAACTTACGGAAAGCCCACACTACAGATAGCGCTTCACTTTCAGATGCCGAATAGGTCCTCTCGCATTCCGTGAAAGTTCTGTTGGCAAAGTTAATTATGTTTATCTCCTGTTCTCCATTGTCATTTACTAATTGGAACAGACAAGAGCCTGATCCCTGACATGAGGCGTCCGTGCTCAAACAAAAGTTGTAGTTCATGTTGGGATGCTTCAAAATGGGTGCGTTTATGAGTGCCTGTTTGAGTGTTACGAAATCTTCCTCACATTTTTCTGTCCACAACCATGTGTGGTTTTTCCTTAAAAGGTTGACTAGGGAATCACTATTCAGTAACTGTTTGGGCACGAATTTTCGAAAAAATGACATTACCCCTAGAAAAGCCTTTAGTTGTTTACGTGTTCGTGGCGGAGGAATATATTTAATGGAATCGAGCTTGTTTGTATCTGGTAAAATTCCGTCTGGTGAAATAATGTGGACTGAAAATTTTATTTGGTCTCTTCTGAATTCGGACTTCTTAAAATTTGCTGTGACGTCATATTCTCGGAACTTATTGAACACTTTGTGCAACAATTCTACATGGTCTTGCCAGGTCTCCGTGCCTATCAACAGATCGTCTACATATAACGTCACTTTGCTGATCAGTTCGGGATCCAGTATCTGTCTAAAGCCTCTATAAACTCACCGGCACTCACATTAAGCTCGAATGGCAGTACTTGGAATTGATAGTTCCTGCCCACATGAATGAACAAGCTATATTTTCTACTGTCACTATGCAGGGCTATCTGCCAATACGAAGCTTTCAGATCGATTGATGTTAAATACTTCACTCCATGGTATTTAAGTAATTGCTCATCTAAGTTTTTTGGCCTAGTGCGTATTGGTATGATGATCTTATTAATTTCCCGCGCATCAAGTGCTAATCTGACTGATCCGTCATGTTTTCTGACAGCTAGGATGGGACTGCAGTAGGGTGATTGCGAAGGTTCTATCACCCTCCACAGAAATTCTATCTATTTCCTTGCGCACCGATTCCTTCTTTGCCCATGGTATCGCATATGATTTATGACGGTACGTTAAATGGGGTTAGACTTCCATTATGTATTCATATTTTTTGATTACTGTCTACTGTTTTCTTAAAATGTCTTGGTATTCATAAATAAGACCTGATAATTCATTTCGTTGAGCTTCTGAAAGACAAGTGGATTTTCCTACCTTCTCATGGGTGGCCTGGTCGTTAATTATTTCTGTGTCTAATTGTTCGGGGATAGGAATATCTATCAATAACAGTTGTGGGTAAACTAATTTTACTTCAGCTTGTTTCTGTAACTGGCCATTATCCTCTATTGTTGACTTTAGAAGACTGACCTTCACACTACGACTGCCCACTCGGAAATAGCAAAGTCCACTGCCTACGTTGATGTTTACTTTATACTGCCGGAAAACTTCCATACCTAAAATACAATTGACGACTAACTTGTCAACGATTAAGAATGTACATTTTATAGTGACAACGCTAATAGTAACAGGTATTTGCGTCTGCCACTTAATACTTGTTGACTTGTTACCTACAACTGTCAAGATGTTACAATTTTCTGTTGGCAACACTGGTACTTTTAATGCTTTCGAAACTTCTTTAAACAAACTGTTGGAAATAATATTCGTAGTTGCACCTGTATATAAAATTACGTTGGTAATTGTAGTCCCTATCTTTGCTATTATTACAGCCTGCAAGAGGGCACTTGCCTTGTTCGGTGCTTTCGTCTCTTCTTCACACAGATCTTCTTCACACAGATCTTCTTCTGCGGTAGCATCCTGATCACATTTTAAAAATCATTGTCTAAGATGTAATGTGTGTATGTCTGTGCCCCCTGTTGTCTAATCGGTCGGTCGGTGGAGGTTCATTACGACCGATTGTTGTTTACCGGGGGAGGCGTTACTTGATTACTGTCCATTATTTCTACGATGTGTACTGAGTGGTTATTCTGTCGCCACTTAGTTTCCGGACCGCTGCGTGCAACATTTTCTTGCGGCTGGCCTTCGCTATTTCTCCTTGGTCGCACATTTCTATTTCTGTAACTACTGTAATTTTCATTGGCGGGCTGCCTTTCATCACGTGGGTCTGACTAATAATTCGCGTGATTTCTAACATTTCCATACCGGCGTGGACCGTAATCTGTAATATATCTTCGGCCGTCACGTCTCTGTGGCGCCGAATTCCTTCGATTTCCGTAATTCCTGTTTCCATTATTTGGCCTTGTCACATATGGATGCCAACTGTATTGATTTTGTCCACTGCCATTAAAATGATTTCCGTTACCGTTGTTTTGGTTGGTTCCAGAGTGTTCATTCCGATTACTTGTGCTCGGCTCTTCTTCATTATTAGATCAATTGAGTCAAGCACGGAAAGAAAGTATTCAATGTCGTTCTCCGGTATGGTTACCAATTTTTCCCGTAAGTTCGCCGGTAGTCTGTTTTTCAGGATTTTGAGAACATCCACGTGCGGTATTACACTGTTCCAATAGCGCACATGTGTCAGTATTAACAGACTAACTGCAGAAATCAATGTGGGACTTACGACGAACGTATCTGATAGCAGAGTGCGGCGAAATTTGTCGTTAATTGGCGACGACAGCAAACTACCGACACGGATGCCTTTGCCAACAAAAAAATGTTCAAATGTGTGTGAAATCTAATGGGACTTAACTGCTAAGGTCATCAGTCCCTAAGCTTACACTCCACTTAACCTAAATTATCCTAATGACAAACACACACACCTATGCCCAAGGGCGGACTCCAACCTCCGCCGGGTCCATCCGTATTTAAACGTTAATCGAAATATTTTCAAATTGTGTGTTTACACTGATCAAAATATTTGATCGAAGTATTTTCAAACTGCGTGTTTACACTGGAAAACTACTGTTGGAACCCAGTTTTCATGCTTGACAATTTTGTGTTTGTCGTGTTGTGGCTGTTTTCTAGATTCGACAGTTTTGAGTTCGTCATGTTGTGACTAATCTTTAAATCAGATAACTGCGTGCTCATGTTTGATATCAGACTATATTATACCTCAAGCGTGACTGTCGAAGGTTGTGTGTCTGTATTTATGCCATTATTTGTAACCATTGTTTCTCTACCACGGTCTGACTGAATCGCAAGCAGGCTAGGTTCACTGATTTCACACGAAATATTTTCGTCTCATCTAGTAATCGATGCTTCGTCGATTGTGTACAAGGTTTCATTTGAAAGTCGTTCGTTATTGTTAATCATTGTGGAGTGCAATTGAATTGTATTTGCTTCTACATTATGTTGTGCTGAAAAGCTAATTGCGTCATCATTTACGTCACTACTCTCAGAATCGGTGACGGGTCTATGAACATTTGTCAAATTAAAATTCTTTGATTCCACTGTGAAAATATTATTTTTATCTGGACTTCGCTGTTAATCTAAATCTTTAAATTCTCTCGCAGTTGAATTAATAAAAATATCTCGCTATAGTTATTTGGTGCGCATCGGAAATTTACAAGATGGCGCATTACGTCTTCTAATTCTGTGACTGTTGAACGTAAAAATGTAATTATCACAGTGCAATTGTGTGTTGTGCGTTTCCACAAACACTGTCAGGATTTTAATATGGATAGGAAAACGTTCTGCTTTAAGTGGAGCTAAGCCAAGGTGCAGCCGCTGTACGCGTTTGCGCTTTCCTACCTTAATTCCGGCTGAGCTGCGTCACTCACGATTACGTTAGTTTTGTAAATCTTTGTCCTTGTTCCTTCTGGTTATTGTGCCATCCATTTATACAATTAATATTGTTAAACCTTATTCGGCAGTTTCCATGTGCGTCATGTAACAGAGAAACAGTAATTAGTCCAAGTTCAATTGTAGTACAACAATCAAGTACTTACGCTTTGTTCCACCAGTACTGTCCCTGTCAGTGGTCGCCAGTGTGGCGAAATAAATTTAAAAAAAAATTATTGGTTTTTTAAAAGAAATCAAATATGGATACGGAACTCTAACTTTAGAATTTTTGAAAGCCTTTTAAGGACTGTAATGACTGGCTTTGAATGCAGGCAAATTCAGAACTGATTGAATTTTGCCTGAAATATAATGTACATTTCCGATTAACAATATTTTGGAATTTTACGTTGTTGTCGATTTATTCAGAGTTCTCACCTTAAACGTGGAATTAGTTCTTCTGCCACAATATTAATTCATTGGTCGCCATAAATATTCTTCTCTTTGTTGACCATGTGTATCTTCCTAAGGTGGCGTCGCCTTCTTTAGCGAAAACGGTGGAAGAAAGTACCACAATGCTACGTCGATTGAAATGAGAGTTTTGCTCCTTCTTGGCGTACGAAACAAAAGTGAATCAAATTTGGACATTACAGAGATTATTTTCTACATTCTTCTAAATTTAATCTTTGGCGCTGAGTTTAACCCTCCGTCGCCCTCACGGATGACACTCGTCATCCACATGACTTTCCCGCTCAATTTTGTCTGAGAGGGCAGGTCTGAGACGGCGCCATTTTCAGTACCTTCCTGTTAACTCTCCAGCAGTTAGCTCCTATCATTGTTGGCTTTCAGTTGCGAAGAATACGTTGTTTATGAAACATTATTACAGTCTGGAGGACACCAGTCATCCGCGCGATCTCTGCTGCCACAATATGTAACAAAGTAAGTCTGTATTACTTTATTCCTTTTCTAGATTCAATCGATCTTTCATGTGCGTAAATTTGGGCTTATTGAAACTGGCTGCAGTTACATTCTGTGTTACCTAGTATTCTCTTTTATTCTCTTTATTTTTAGATTGTGGAGGAAATGTAAAAATAAAAATATAATAATAATAATAAATCCGGACAGAGTTTACTAGAGATCCTAATGTATGGATGGAATGGTTCAATGAGCTGAGTGACGAAGATGCTCACAGTGATAAGAGCTGACTCAGAGACTTAGGACTGTGATCATGAAAGCGGTCATGATTCAGGAACAGAACAAGAAGTGTCAGAGAATGATGAATATGAGTCACAGGAAGAAATAACTCAGGAGGGTGCATTTCTTTTAGGGAAAGATGGAATAAGTAAATGAAGGGAAAATAAATATTCTGCCATTGTTGTAAGCAGATCTTTTAATATTAATACGCATTTGCTGGACCAAAAACTCAATCCCGTATAAAAAAGACAGAAATAGAAATTCTGAATTTGTTCTTGAAAGTAAACATAATAAGCATTATCGCAACATGCACTAATATATCCATCAGTGAAGTTCCTGGTAACTTCTCTAGGGAAAGGGATGCGATAGAGATCAGAGCTTTCATTGGTTTGTTATATCTGTGTGGATCTTTGAGATGTTCTAGGAAGAGTGTATCGAAATTGTGGGATAACTCAAAGGGAAACGAACTTGAATCATTTTATTTATGCATAAGTGAAAAACGATTCACGTTTCTGTTGAGATGTCTTTGGTTTGATAATATCCATGATAGAGATGTTCGCAGAGAGGCTGACAAGCTGGCTCCTATCAGAGAGGTACTTCAACTATTCACGAACAACTGCCAAAAATATTTTTCACTTAGTGAATATCTTACTGTTGACGAACAGCTTTATTTAGAGGAAACTGATCATACCATTCAGGCAATATATGTCTAGCAAACCAGCAAAGTATGGGTTAAATGTGTTTGCTTTAGTTGATGTAAAAACAGCTTACATTTTGAATTTAGAACCGTACATCGGTAAGCAACCAGAGGGACCAAGTAATGCCAGTAATTCAGCTGAAGATACTGTTCTTCGAAAGGGTCAAACTGTTTCAAACGTTAGAATATATTATACTGTGTATGAATAATGACAAGAACTATACCCCTTGCATGAAGTCATTAAAGATCACCGAACTCACGTTGAGCGAACAGTAGGGCTGAACAAAAATGACTGACAAGGCACAATGCATCTTGTAGAGGGTATAGTATGGACGTATTGGAATAATTAATGTTGGGTAATGGTTTTAAAGTAATTCATGCGACATGAAAACTTTGTTGTAACTCATCGATTTGCTGGAGGCTAGTTTATCCCAGGGTGGCGGAGCGGCGAAGGGAAGCGACAATAGGCAGCTTAGGGCGGCTCAAACTCTGAGAAAGTGGTAAAGGGGTGTGGCCTCCAGCTGCCTCAAGATGTGTGACAGTGAGGGGGTGTTTGACCCCATGCTGGTGTACCGGGAAGCAGACGGAGAGCTTGTTTGCCTATTGATAAATGTCCGTCATCCCGTTTTCAGTGAAACATGCGAGAATTCCGCGCAAAGCTACGGTGGAGTGGTCAACAGAGACCGAAATATGCGTGTTCGTGACTAGCAACTTCACGCTGAATTCATGTCTGCAGAGTCCGAAGTAAATCAGGTGAAGAGCGACAGAATGAAATACGCCGGCCTCCAATGGGAACGTAGGACCAAGGAAATTGAAGTACTCTCCTGGGTGACAGAATTTCGGAAAAATTGGTGTTTTATGCAGATGCTAACTTTGATGGGTGACCTAGGAGGAGCTAAATAGTAGAAGTTGAGAGGAAGAGAAATTTTGTGGGAATTTGTTCACTTCCCAGAGCAGGCATTGGCCAGCGCTGGGAAGCGATGCATAATTAACGCGACTTCCGCGGCAATTGGAATAAGTGATTTTGCTGGAGGGGAAACTGAGGCGAAGATCGGACTGGCAGAAGTTTCCGTAGAGGTTTTCCGCTCCCAGATTGCCTAGAGTGCGGACGTGGCGTTCTTTACTCAGCTTGCCTGAGAGAGAGTGAGTATGTCTGCAGGTTAGGACTTAGCAAACGGAAAGATTGAGATTGGAGATAGAAAGTTTTGGTTCAGCTATGTACTGAGAAAGACAGCTACGAGTGAATACACGAGCGCAGCCTTGCACCACGAGGCCGGACGACGTCCGCACAACGACGACGCCCCGCCACGCTGAATTCGGTGATATTGCACCCGCTCCAGCTTGAGTTACGCCACTGATTAATTTTTTGGATCACGTCACCAAAGTTTCCATGGGCCGTGTATTGTAGAATTCTTCTCGCACTTCGCATTACGTCTGGGCCAGTCGATAGGAATTAATTTTAATTTATCGCGCTTTACTCCGCGTAAACGCAATTTATTCCCACTGCCTGTTAGGAGAATCATGTAATGTGATGGTAATATTCTTCTCGGGTATGCAGCCGGATCATAACGTCTTTATGACACAATATTTCGGGCCGCCATCTTCAGGTGGGAGCGCTGGTGCACAATCTCGCCGGAATTGACTTCACAGCGCAAGCGGCAGCTTCCTATATAGGCCGCAGAAGACCCACAACGCATGCGCGAGAAGGTGCCGTAGCTGCCCTCTAGCGCAGTAAGCATGCCGCGCCACCAGTGGTGGAAAAAAGCGTAATCGAGATATCGCTGTCAAAAAAAAATAAATTATTCCGACGATTGAAACACAGACAGTTGTTTTTTAATGTCAGATAACACCGGGTCTCAAGTCCTAGTTAAAAGATAACCCTTGTCTCTATTAATAAGATTGTCAGATAAACGAATCTCTATGGATTCTTTTAAAACACAGTCCCAATAGCGAGATGCAGGGGCAACCATTTGCGTCTTGTCATATAGCATTCTGTGTCCCTCGGTGAGACAGTGCTCCGCCACTGCAGACTTCTCAGGTTGAAGCAGCCGTGTGTGCCGCTGATGCTCAACACATCGGTCCTGAATGATCCGGATTGTCTGACCAATATAAGCCTTCCCACAGTGGCAAGGGATCTTGTACACACCGGGCTTCCTCAAACCCAAGTCATCCTTAACAGAGCCAAGAAGCGCTCTAATCTTGGCTGGCGGACGAAAAATACTTTTGATGTGATATCTTTTTAGAATTCTTCCTATCTTCGAGGAAATGCTCCCAGCAAAAGGCAGAAAAACCACCGATTTGCAGGTATCTTCTGGTGGTTCAGGCGATGGTCCAAACTGGAAAGCACGACGGATCTGTTTATCTGTATAGCCATTCTGCTTGAACACAACCTTAAGGTGGTCCACTTCTTATGTCAAGCTCTCTCCATCTGAAATGGCATAAGCTCTTCTCGCCAACGTCCGCAGGACCCCCGTATGCTGTAACGATGGATGACAGCTAGAAGCATGCAGGTAACGGTCCGTGTGCGTAGGCTTTAGATAAACACTGTGTCCCAGTGTCCCATCATCCTTTCTGTATACCAGAACATCCAGAAACGGAAGCTTTCCATCACTTTCCACCTCCATGGTAAACTTGATGCTTGGATGCAGGGAACTGAAATGATCTAGGAGGCGGTCAAGCGCTTCTCTTCCATGAGGCCACACCATAAACGTGTCGTCAACGTACCTCCAGAAACAGGTTGGTTTTAAGGACATGGCGCTGAAGACGGCGTCCTTAAAACAAGAAACAGGTTGGTTTTAAGGACATGGCGCTGAAGACTTTAGTTTCACTGTTTCCCCCGATTTAAAAATTTATCTAAATCCATGAACAAAATTATCATATAATTAAAAAAAAATACAAAAAATCTGAAATATGTTCAAATTCAATAACATGGCCCTGTTTTTTTACCTCTGTAAATACAATTTATCCAATAGTTTTGTCAAAATAATTAACTCATGTACAGATCTTCAGATTATATCTCTCCTTGTAAATATGGGAAGAACAACTTGGGAAGTGATGTCATCTTAGAAAGCATTGGCAGACGAAAGGGAAAATCATGCTAATACCAAGTAATTAATCAACCTAACAATTGTCAGCTCGCTACAAACAAACTCTAGCACGCATGAAAAACCAACAAATGTACGTTCGATTTGATTTCTTTTTATACTTAGTTCATACCACGTGCTGGGTAAGTGAAAGTGTAATACAAGATATGATGTCCCACACGTAGTTCTATGGCAGTGTTACGAAGCACCTTTTTGAGTGGATTGGGCACGACTCAGCAGGTACCCGCACTATTTTCATTACTGGTTTGTCGTAGCGTTAGTTCATTAAACAGCAACGCCCCAGCCAGCAGGCAAGAACCAGGATGAGGGTGTTACGACCGCTGGCTCGCTGCACTTGCTCCGTGTGACACGCGACGTCGACTCGGTCGTAAACGCTACTCATGTTGTCCTCCCCAGCCGCTGCGGCCGCAGACCGCACTAAACCCGGCACACGCCCAGCAGGACGGGCCGTATAAACAAGGTAAAGTTACGTGCCACGCTTCAAAGTCAAATTGATGTGCTGTTTAAACAAGTGTGATACCTCCTAGTGGTGACTGCTGGCACTTCCACGATCAGTGGAAGTGTCATGACGTTTTTTATGGTCAGCCGGTATTCTTCACCTCGTCGAGGTGCGTTAAAGCGATGCGACACAACACTATCTCTTATTGCAGTAAGTATTTGTTAATTATGTCCGCTCTTTGCACTAATTTGTATCAGACTCTTTCGTTAATAAATTTAGATTCAGATTAGTACTATCGGTAAGCTCCGTTTCGTAGCGGATGTCGTCAAAGATGCTCATTAACAGCCCGATTCGCATTTCAAAATAAATTGATATCTTTGATTTGCGTGGCTCATGTACACCGAATTAATTCCTTCAAAAGTCACAGGCTTCATTTAACACAGCACGATGCTTTGTCCGTTGAAAATTATTCCCTTTAATACTAATGTTGGATAAACTATTATTGTTGTTATTGTCCAGAGATAATCCAACATACGTTCACTTATCATGATACTCTATTTGAATTCGTTGGTCACTATAGTTTTTTCCTTAACTCGGTTTTTAAGAACGCAGTTTCACTTCTATGAATTGTCACACTTCAACCCAATAATAAATGTCCAGACCGGATCTACACATCTACATCAACATCCACAGCTACATGACTACTCTGCAATTCACATTTAAGTACTTGGCAGAGGGTTCATAATACCACAATCATACTATCTCTCTACCATTCCACTCCCGAACAGCGCGAGGGAAAAACGAACACCTAAACCTTTCTGTTCGAGCTCTGATTTCTCTTATTTTATTTTGATGATCATTCCTACCTATGTAGGTTGGGCTCAACAAAATATTTTCGCATTCGGAAGAGAAAAACGTCTTTGCTTTAATGACTTCCGTCCCAATTCGCGTATCAAATCTGCCACACTCTCTCCCGTATTACGTGATAATACAAAACGAGCTGCCCTTTTTTGTACCCTTTCGATGTCCTCCGTCAATCCCACCTGGTAAGGATCCCACACCGCGCAGCAATATTCTAACGGAGGACGAACGAGTGTAGTGTAAGCTGTCTCTTTAGTGGACTTGTTGCATCTTCTAAGTTTCCTGCCAATGAAACGCAACCTTTCGCTCGCCTTCCCCACAATATTATCTATGTGGTCTTTCCAACTGAAGTTGTTCGTAATTTTAACACCCAAGTACTTAGTTGAATTGACAGCCTTGAGAATTGTACTATTTATCGAGCAATCGAATTCCAACGGATTTCGTTTGGAACTCATGTGGATCACCTCACACTTTTCGTTATTTAGCGTCAACTGCCACCTGCCACACCATACAGAAATCTTTTTTAAATCGCTTTGCAACTGATACTGGTCTTCGGATGACCTTACTAGACGGTAAATTACAGCATCATCTGCGAACAACCTAAGAGAACTGCTCAGATTGTCAGCCAGGTCATTTATACAGATCAGGAACAGCAGAGGTCCCAGGACGCTTCCCTGGGGAACACCTGATATCACTTCAGTTTTACTCGATGATTTGCCATCTATTACTACGAACTGCGACCTTCCTGACAGTAAATCACGAATCCAGTCGCACAACTGAGACGATACCCCATAGGCACGCAGCTTGATTAGAAGTCGCTAATGAGGAACGGTGTCAAAAGCTTTCCGGAAATCTAGAAATACGGAATCAACTTGAGATCCCCTGTCGGTAGCGGCCATTACTTCGTGCGAATAAAGAGCTAGCTGCGTTGCACAAGAACAATGTTTTCTGAACCCATGCTGATTACGTATCAATAGGTCGTTCCCTTCGAGGTGATTCATAATGTTTGAATACAGTATATGCTCCGAAACACTACTGCAAACCGACGTCAATGATATAGGTCTGTAGTTCGATGGATTACTCCTACTACTCTTCTTAAACACTGGTGCGATCTGCGCAATCTTCCAATCTGTAGGTGCAGATATATCGGTGAGCGAGCGGTTCAAATGGTTCAAATGGCTCTGAGCACTATGGGACTCACCTGCTGAGGTCATTAGCCCCCTAGAACTTAGAACTAGTTAAACCTAACTAACCTAAGGACATCACAAACATCCATGCCCGAGGCAGGATTCGAACCTGCGACCGTAGCGGCCTTGCGGTTCCAGACTCCAGCGCCTTTAACCGCACGGCCACTTCGGCCGGCGAGCGAGCGGTTGTATAAGATTGCTAAGTGGGGAGCTATTGTATCAGCGTAATCTGAAAGGAACCTAATCGGTATACAATCTGGACCTGAAGACTTGCACGTATCAAGCGATATGAATTGCTTCGCAACCCCAAAGGTATCTACTTCTAAGAAACTCATGCTAGCAGCTGTTCGTGTTTCAAAATCTGGAATATTCCATTCCGTAAAACTGCGTTCAATAACTCCGCTTTAACGAAAGTTGCGACGCCATGTTTGAGTAGCAGCTTCGCCAACAACTCAGTCTATAAATTGGAAGTAATAATAGCGATCTTTTATCGACTGAGATGTTCGCTAGATGTTAGCGTTATCTCAGTTCTGTCAGTTTTCGTTCTCTTGTCAATAATTTAAAAGAACATAAATTTGCTTTTAATTCCAATGAAATTAACTACTTCACGCAGTGGTGCATGACACGCGAGTACTCTGGACTTAAACGCTAAAATCTCGGACACTAAGATCTCGAACACAGACTCACAGATGCTAGAAATTCCCTATTGCTGACGACTCCGACACCCTAAATACGTTAGCAATACCTGCGTTTGGTTTATATAGTAGCTGTGAAACAAAAGGGACGTTCGTTAGAAACTCTTCGAATGAAGCCCCTTGCTACTTTACATATAATACTCTGTTCCATTGGCTCTCATTATACTTTAATTTAATTTTTTTCAACTTTAGAGCGGGAATTTGATTTTATACAATAAATGGGAATTGTTGATGGCCACTTCGAATAAATAATGTGGCTGTCTGATCACGACTTAACAAACAGTTACTGTTACTGAAATTTATTTTTGTATTGCAGGAAATGCAGGAAAATTTTCTGAAACGCAAAATCTTTTCTGAGGTTTGCTAGACAGTCATTGAACACCATTAAAATCGCTTTCCGACGTGTTAACAATCTGAAGTAGTATTCCTACCGTTGTTTCAGTCCACATCGAGGTAGTTTGTTACGAGCCACTGGGTAGGTACTGCTCCTTGTTGTTGTTGTGGTCTTCAGTCCTGAGACTGGTTTGATGCAGCTCTCCATGCTACTCTATCCTGTGCAAGCTTCTTCATCTCCCAGTACCTACTGCAACCTACATCCTTCTGAATCTGCTTAGTGTATTCATCTCTTGGTCTCCCTCTACGATTTTTACCCTCCACGCTGCCCTCCAATGCTAAATTTGTGATCCCTTGATGCCTCAAAACATGTCCTACCAACCGATCCCTTCTTCTAGTCAAGTTGTGTCACAAACTTCTCTTCTCCCCAATCGTATTCAATATCTCCTCATTAGTTACGTGATCTACCCACCTTATCTTCAGCATTCTTCTGTAGCATCACATTTCGAAAGCTTCTATTCTCTTCTTGTCCAAGCTGGTTATCGTCCATGTTTCACTTCCATACATGGCTACACTCCATACAAATACTTTCAGAAACGACTTCCTGACACTTAAATCTATACTCGATGTTAACAAATTTCTCTTCTTCAGAAACGATTTCCTTGCCTTTGAAAGTCTACATTTTATATCCTCTCTACTTCGACCATCATCAGTTATTTTACTTCCTAAATAGCAAAACTCCTTTACTACTTTAAGTGTCTCACTTCCCAATCTAATCCCCTCAGCATCACCCGATTTAATTTGCCTACATTCCATTATCCTCGTTTTGCTTTTGTTGATGTTCATCTTATATCCTCCTTTCAAGACACTGTCCATTCCGTTCAACTGCTCTTCCAAGTCCTTTGCTGTCCCTGACAGAATTACAATGTCATCGGCAAACCTAAAAGTTTTTACTTCTTCTCCATGAATTTTAATACCTACACCGAATTTTTCTTTTGTTTCCTTTACTGCTTGCTCAATATACAGATTGAATAACATCGGGGACAGGCTACAACCCTGTCTCACTCCTTTCCCAACCACTGCTTCCCTTTCATGCCCCTCGACTCTTATAACTGCCATCTGGTTTCCGTACAAATTGTAAATAGCCTTTCGCTCCCTCTATTTTACCACTGCCACCTTCAGAATTTGAAAGAGAGTATTCCAGTTAACGTTGTCAAAAGCTTTCTCTAAGTCTACAAATGCTAGAAACGTAGGTTTGCCTATTCTTAATCTTTCTTCTAAGATAAGTCGTAAGGTTAGTATTGCCTCACGTGTTCCAACATTTCTACGGAATCCAAACTGATCCGAGGTCCGCTTCTACCAGTTTTTCCATTCGTCTGTAATGAATCCGCATTAGTATTTTGCAGCTGTGACTTATTAAACTGATAGTTCTGTAATTTTCACATCTGTCAACACCTGCTTTCTTTGAGATTGGAATTATTATATTCTTCTTGAAGTCTGAGGGAATTTCGCCTGTCTCATACATCTTGCTCACCAGATGGTAGAGTTTTGTCATGACTGGCTCTCCCAAGGCCATCTGTAGTTCTAATGGAATGTTGTTTACTCCCGGGGCCTTGTTTCGACTCAGGTCTTTCAGTGATCTGTCAAACTCTTCACGCAGTATCGTATCTCCCATTTCATCTTCATCTACATCCTCTTCCATTTCCATAATATTGTCCTCAAGTACATCGCCCTTGTATAAACCCTCTATATACTCCTTCCACCTTTCTGCCTTCCTTTCTTTGCTTAGAACTGGGTTGCCATCTGAGCTCTTGATGTTCATACAAGTGGTTCTCTTCTCTCCAAAGGCCTCTTTAATTTTCCTGTAGGCAGTATCTATCTTACCCCTAGTGAGAGAAGCCTCTACATCCTTACATTTGTACTCTAGCCATCCCTGCTTAGCCATTTTGCACTTCCTGTCAATCTCATTTTTGAGACGTTTGTATTCCTTTTTGCCTGCTTCATTTACTGCATTTTTATATTTTCTCCTTTCATCAATTAAATTCAATATTTCTTCTGTTACCCAAGGATTTCTATTAGCCCTCGTCTTTTTACCTACTTGATCCTCTGCTGCCTTCACTACTTCATCCCTCAGAGCTACCCATTCTTCTTCTACTGTATTTCTTTCCCCCAGTCCTGTCAATTGTTCCCTTATTCTCTCCCTGAAACTCTTTACAACCTCTGGTTCTTTCAGTTTATCCAAGTCACATCTCCTTAAATTCCCGCCTTTTTGCAGTTTCTTCAGTTTCAATCTGCAGTTCATAACCAATAGATTGTGGTCAGAACCCACATCTGCCACTGGAAATGTCTTACAATTTAAAACCTGGTTCCTAAATCTCTGTCTTACCATTATGTAATCTATCTGATACCTTTTAGTATCTCCAGGATTCTTCCAGGTATACAACCTTCTTTCATGATTCTTGAACCAAGTGTTAGCTATGATTAAGTTATGCTCTGTGCAAAATTCTACAAGGCGGCTTCCTCTTTCATTTCTTCCCCCCAAACCATATTCACCTACTATGTTTCCTTCTCTCCCTTTTCCTACTGGCGAATTCCAGTCACCCATGACTATTAAATTTTCGTCTCCCTTCACTACCTGAATAATTTCTTTTATCTCGTCATACATTTCATCAATTTCTTCATCATCTGCAGAGCTAGTTGGCATATAAAATTGTACTACTATAGTAGGCATGGGCTTTGTGTCTATCTTGGCCACAATAATGTGTTCACTATGCTGTTTGTAGTAGCTAACCCACACTCCTAATTTTTTATTCATTATTAAACCTACTCCAGCATTACCCTTATTTGATTTTGTATTTATAACCCTGTGATCACCTGACCAAATGTCTTTTTCCTCCTGCCACCGAACTTCACTAATTCCCACTATATCTAACTTTAACCCATCCATTTCCCTTTTTAAATTTTCTAACCTACCTGCCCGATTAAGGGATCTGACATTCCACGCTCCAATCCGTAGAATGCCAGTTTTCTTTCTCCTGATAACGACGTCCTCTTGAGTAGTCCCCGCCCGGAGATCCGAATGGGGGTCTATTTTACCTCTGGAATATTTTACCCAAGAGGAATCCATCATAATTTAATCATACAGTAAAGCTGCATGTCCTCGAGAAAAATTACGGCTGTGGTTTCCCCTTGCTTTCAGCCGTTCGCAGTACCAGCAGAGCAAGGCCGTTTTGGTTATTGTTACAAGGCCAGGTCAGTCAATCATCCAGACTGTTGCCCCTGCAACTACTGAAAAGGCTGCTGCCCCTCTTCAGGAACCACATGTTTGCCTGGGGGGGGGGGGGGGGGGTACTGCTCCTATCTTCAATTGTAACTGCTCCTATCTTCATTAAATTTACCACCGTATGTGCAAAGACGAATGACACTTTAATGTTCGATTCTATGTGTCACTGGATACAAAAGAAACGTAATTACCATTGTCCACGAGTGTTAGCACAACTCACTTGTCTCAACCCACAAGCCCAGACCACTTCCATTACCCATTACGATGTCTCGACTCTCAGTGTATGGGGGACGGGGGGGGGGGGGGGGGAGAATGGTCGCGTTAACAACATAAACATAGCTTATTTACTGACAGTGTCATGTCAGTCATCAATGACAATCTACTCTGCACCAGCAAATAATATTATGTGTGCATTAGAATCTGATTTTTCCAGAGACTAATTCGTTCATCATATCAGTTGGATCGGCCAGAAGCATTGGCAGGATTTATCAAACTAGAAAAGACATTCGGGTACGAAAATGATGCAATATGTTCAATATACTGAGAGAAATAAATGTAAGCTATAGAGAAAGAGGGGTAATACACAATATTAACAAAAACCAAGAAGGAACAATCAAAATAGAAGAAAAAGAACGGAGGGCTATATATGAAAAGTATGTAACACAGGGCAGCAGTCTTTCGCCCCTAGTGTTCTAATTATACGTGGAAGAACAATGTCAGATACATCTTTCCTCTTTTTTCTGGGCTCTGTCCAGTATCTTCACGGGGTCGGTATCTTAATCATTCGATTTGACAATGTTAGTTACAGAGGGAGGCAGAATAACCTTCCCGTCACCACCCATAATCCTCCACCGCCACCAGAGTCATAATTTGTTTACCCTGTCCGTCTGATTCTAGTGTTATAATGTTATCCCATGTAAAACTGTGTGAAAGCTTTGTAGATGTTTGCGAATCATGTAACTAGGACGCCATGTCGGTGTAGACCGGTAACCACGTAGTCAGATGTGGGAAAGCGCCTCAAAATCATATCAAGTCTAAGCGACTCAGCGGTCGTTGTCGTTAATCAGCTGAGCGGAATCGCTCCGAAACTGATATGCCTCCTTAAATCCAGAGAGTCTCGTGTTAACGCGCCCAACTATCGGGGTGGTTTTCAAAGCGGAAGGAAATCAATGAGACCATTCGTCTACGATATTGCCATCCTCAGTGAAACTAGAGAAGAGTTACGAGACGTGTGGAATGGAATGTACAGTCTAATGAGTAAAGAACCTAGACTGAGAATACACAGAAGAAAGACGAAGGTAATGAGGAGCAGCGGAATTGAAATAGTGATGAAGCTGACATGAAAATTGGTGACTATGAGGTAGACGAAGTTAAGGAATTCTGTTAACTTGAAAGACAAATAATGCATTACGCACGAAGCAAGGAGATTATGGAAAGAAGAGTAAAACAGGCAAAGAGTGCATTCCTGGCCAATACAAGTCTATTAGTAGCGAATATATGCCGTAATTTGACGAAGAAATTTCCCGGAATGTACGTTTCGAGCACAGCAATGTATAGTAGTGAATTCTGGACAACGGAAAACCTGGAAAAGAAGATGATCTCTGCGTTTCGATAGCGGTGCGATAGAATGTTAAAAATTTGGTGCACTGTTACGATAAGAAATGAGAAGAGTTCTCCGCAGAATCGGGGATGAAAGGAAAATATAGAAAACACTAACAAGATGATGGATATAGGTGATAGGACATGTGTTAAAACATCGACGAATAACTTCCACGTTACCAGAGGTAGCTGTAGAGGTTTAAAACTGTGCAAGATCGGAGAGACTTGAATACATCCAATTAACAGTTAAGGACGTAGGGCATAACTGCTACTCTAAGTTGAGGAGGCTGGCACAAGAGATGAATTCGTGAAGGGACGCATCAAACCAGTCAGATGAATGAAGAGCAGTGCTCGCCCTTCCTTCAACCACAAAAAAGGGGAAACTGGTTAATGATAGTTGCTTCGAGTTCGACAGCACGGGCCAGGCTGGTTGAATACGTTTTTTGCGGTCAGAGGGTCTTTGGTTTTTCCTCTGTTGTGGAAAGGACGAAGTGGGTTACGCGGAAACGCAGGGGCAGTCGGGACTGTGCGGCTATGGTGGATGGTGTGTCCGGGAAATCGCAGGGGCTTTCTGGAGAGTAATTGGTCAGCTATCCGGCTCACCGTTTTTAGAGTGTAAGTGCTCTCGCGCGGCGTCTTCCGTGCACGGTGGTGCGTCTGTTGACATGCCGTTCTGGGACAGACTTGGCCTGCCCTGGACTGTGTACTTGTTAGAGCAGCACCCGGGTTCCTCCTGCAGAAGTCGGCTCGATACGGCCCACCGGTCGTGTCCCTCACTGCACTAGGTTCAAATGGTTCAAATGGCTCTGAGCACTATGGGACTCAACTGCTGTGGTCAGAAGTCCCCTAGAACTTAGAAATACTTAAACCTAACTAACCTAAGGACATCACACACATCCATGCCGGAGGCAGGATTCGAACCTGCGACCGTAGCGGTCGTGCGGTTCCAGACTGTAGCGCCTTTAACCGCTCGGCCACTCCGGCCGGCACTGCACTAGGCGATCGGGATGTTTTCACCGTAGGATGTTGCCGTTCACCACCATCTCCGCGTTCCTTGGTCGAGGAAAGACGCCACTTCCACTTCCTTATGTTCATAGTGAGCGTCATTTGTATTTTCTACAGACATTTGGTCTCCATTTTCTTGTGTTGCTTCTGTTTGAAGCAGCTTGGCGCTGGCTTTTGGCTTCGTTTTTCAATTATTTGGTTTTGGGTGTGCTGCCCTCCCCTTATTTATCGTATGGCAGAACGTCTATGAAGATTACAAAATACTACACATCAGCATTTAAGCACAGCTCTCCAGCATAAAATACCACAAATAACAACAGCTATAGACGGATATCAACGCCTTTTATGTATTTTATAACATATCTCGTCACTGTGAGGAAATCTTCGAAAGGTTCCTTGTACGCACGTGTGGGACATGTCGATACAACACGAGCATCTGTCTGTCGTTCCACACCATAGTCATAGGGTGGTGGTGAATATTCGCCCCGCCTGTAGAGAGTGTCTGCACATCGTCCATGGCCCATTCGGATGCCCCCCCCAGGGGGTCCACAACTCATTTGTGTACGTGTGTGGCGAGCACGGGGTCCCGAGACATTGCAGCCTTCTTTCTCTCCTGGGCTGCATTTCCTTTCCCTTCCCCTCCTTTCCCCTCCCTGCTCCTTTCGCCTCGCCCTCTCCTCTCCCTCTATTGGTGTCCTTGCTTATGTTGGCCCCTGCTATCCTCCTGGTTCTGTTGGTTTTACACTCCGGCTTTGTTGCGTAATCATCTCCTCCTTTTGGCATTCCTTGGTCCCCCTCTGGGGTTTGACCTCCATTACAAAATTTCTCCTCCATAGTGTGAGCCATTTGGGGAAGAGCACCTTACCTAGTGTCTCCGACATGCGCCCTCCTAGTACATTCCACCTTTTCTTTCACGTCATTGTCTGATGCTAGGGTGCATAGCCAGTACGGTAGCCAGCCTGTGTGGTGGGGTCGCTATGTACCCTTTTGGTTGAGCCCCCTGAACACGCAGGGATCACACTTTTGATACCTGAGCTGTGACCTCCTCATGCATGCCTTGGAGTGGTTGCTCGTCATCCTGGAGCATCGGAACTCCCGGCAATGGCCGCCATGCCAGACGGCCCTTGCTGTGGCTGGGTGGCACCCGTGAGGAGAGCCCCTGATCAGAGTGGGTGATATCAGGGCGGATGCTATGCTGATGAAACGCTTACCGGTCCAAAACTCTGGCCATTCTTCTGCGGCCGTCTCTCTGCGGGGAACTGATTCCTCAAGTGCTGCTTCTCTTGCCCCTTCGGCCTTCCCTTCCATGGCTACCCCCTGGGAAGAGGGTCAGGCCCATCGTCTAGGGGCAAAACCTTTCCCCCGTTATCTAGTTTGCACCAGGACTGATGGCGATACTTTCACCAGTGTCAAACCTTTATTCTTTGTGGAACACATTGAAGACAAGTTTGGCAAAGTGGACTCCCTGAGCAAGATGCGGTCGGGTTCGTTTCTGATAAAAACTGCTTCAGCTGCTCAATCTGCGGCCCTTCGTGCCTGTACCCATCTTGGCACAATTCCTGTGTCCATTACCCCTCACCAGTCTCTAAATATGGTACAAGGTGTGATTTTTCACAGGGACCTCATCCTTCAATCTGATGAGGAAGTTAGGGACAATCTCGGATGGCAGGGTGTTCACTTTGTTCGGCGTGTTCAGAAGGGTCTAAAAGATAATTGTATTGATTCTGGTGCCTTTATCCTGGCCTTTGAAGGGGATACCCTTCCTGAGAAAGTTAAGATTATGGTCTATCGCTGTGATGTGAAGCCGTACATCCCACCTCCTATGAGGTGTTTTAAGTGCTTGCGTTTGGGCCACACGTCTTTTCGCTGTTCCCAGGACCCTCTTTGTGGTGACTGTGGACATCCACTCCATGAGGGGAGTCCCTGTGTTCCCCCTCCTGTATGTGTAAATTGTCATGGTAGTCATTCTCCACGTTCACCAGATTGCCCAGTATATAAGAAAGAAAAAAAGATACAGGAGTATAAGTCCCTCGATCGTTTAACCTACACAGAGGCCCATAAGAAATATGCACGACTGCACCCTGTGTCCATGACATCTAGTTACGCCTTGGTTACATCTTCACCCCGTCCTCCCCCTTCCTTACCCCCATCCATGACCCCTCTCCTCCCCCCCTCCCCTGCGGCTCCCACACCTTCTCCCCAGCCGGAGAAGTGTCCCACTCCTTCGGCGTCTGCCGGTCAAGGGCGCCTCTCCCGGGATGCCCCTTCCCGGTACCTTCCAGGTCAAAGGTCTGCTGCCGCGCGGCGACCGCGAGAGCCGCGGTCTGCAGGCCCCAGGTCGCCTGGTCTCTTTCTGTTCCTGATCTTGCTGCAACTGGCTCCTTTATGCCACACAGCCCTCCTCGATCTCAGCCTTAAAAGAAGAAGAAACATAAGTCCCAGGACAAAGAGCCTCTGGTGTCACCGGAGGGCCCTTCCCCGACTTCACAACCGGATTCTGACCTGTCGTTCATGGATGTCGCCCCCTCCTTGTCGGTGACGGGTGGGGACCCGGCGGTATGACTGGATTTAGCGTGTTTAGCCCTCATTTAAACCATCGTTCTGTGGTTCTCCAATGGAATTGTAATGGATACTATCGTCACCTTCCGGAATTGAAATCCCTTCTTTCGTCCTACTCTGCAGCTTGTGTGGTTCTCCAGGAATCTCATTTTACTGATGCTCACTCACCGACCCTCCGTGGGTTCCGTGTTTTCTGTCGAAATCGGGTCGGACCCTTGTGGGCTTCTGGTGGCGTTTGTATGTTGTTCCATACAGACATTGCTAGCATGTGGATTCCTCTCCAAACTACATTGGAAGCGGTTGCTGTTAGGGTCCACTTAGACTCTACAGTCACAGTGAAACGTCCCCTTTGAACAATTTATATACGACTGTGCTTAAACTGACACACAATATTTTGTTAGCGCAACGCAATCTGACTTTCAAAATTCCCTACAAAAGAATGGCCCTGACTAACATTAAACTATACCTTTCACAAATCACTTACCTCACAAAAATCTTCGCTGCTCAAGCTACTGCAATACAGCGAGCGCCACTACTACCAGCTAAATAAAAGATTCAAACTATGGAAGGCACTAACTACTGATAGGGATAGTTAGCAAATGAAAGATATTAATAGAGAACAAACAATGTATTTACCTTGATATCATCATATATAAATATAGCAGTTCATGACAAATTTCAAAACTCCGCCATCTCTCTCCCCACATCCACCACTGCTGGCGGCTCACCTCCAACTGCGCAACGCTACGCGCTGTTAACATCCAGCTGCCCCTCTACAATGGCAGACAACAATGCAAACTAGCCACAGACTGCACACAGCACAGCCAGTGATTTTCATACAGAGGTGGCGTTACCAATAAGAAATCCTAAACAGCCTACTTACATAGAGAAAACATAAACAGCCTACTTACATAGAGAAAACATAAACAGCCTACTTACATAGAGAAAACATAAACAGACCACTGCTGGCGGCTAACCTCCAACTGCGCAACGCTACGCGCTGTTAACATCCAGCTGCCCCTCTACAATGGCAGACAACAATGCAAACTAGCCACAGACTGCACACAGCACAGCCAGTGATTTTCATACAGAGGTGGCGTTACCAATAAGAAATCCTAAACAGCCTACTTACATAGAGAAAACATAAACAGCCTACTTACATAGAGAAAACATAAACAGCCTACTTACATAGAGAAAACATAAACAGCCTACTTACATAGCCCCCATGCTCCCCACAAAAAATTTTACAAAATATTTTTGGGCAGTGGCCAATACAGATTTGAAAAATTTTTCATAATTACAATAACAAAGAAATCAAATGCACACACTTATTGATATTATGTTGGTCAAAAGCTAAAATTTTCTCACAGTCCATAAAGATAGTCCTAATCATTCATCATAATAGTAATTACAGTTTTTTTTCACAAAGTCCCATTAGTAAAAGAAATTGCACCAAGAAGTAGTGGATTTCCATGCAGTCTTGAAGAAGTAGCGTTGTCCTTCCAACAGAAAGACAGTGCTGACTCTCGACATGCTGACAGGTAATGGGCCACCATGGAGCAAACCCACTGCAGAGTCAGTCGAAGTTTTGATGAATATTGGTAGGTAAGTCATCACAGAGCAGACCCACTGGAGTCTTGGTAGAGATTACGGTATTGGTGGGCCACCAGAGGCGCAGACCCACTGCAGTCCTTGTAGAAATAATGGTACTGATGGATCATCAATGATGTAGACCCACTGTAGTCCTTGTAGAGATAATGGTATTGGTGGGCCATCGAAGGTGCAGACCCACTGTAGTCCTTGTAGAGATGACCAGCAGCCATCTGTTGCGATTGTGCAGGTGCACATTCACCATCGAAGAGTCTTGCGGAGAATATAGCAAGTCCATAAACCACCACTTGTGCACTCACAAAGTTTTTGAAATTGTTCTTAGAACCAGCAATGCTGTTATCCAGTCCCTTGCTGAATTATTAACACACGTGCAAACACTAACAGTCCCTACTTCTCACATATTGTCCATATACTATGACCAACAGAAACGTGTGCAGTGAAATGTAACTTAATTTGAAGAACTGGTAACAATTACAATTTGGTAACATAAAAATACAATAACAAAGGTACAAAATACATCATTAAAGAACATAACAATACAGATAACATTTATAGTAACACAGGCTTTACAAAAGAATAGAAATAAACATATACATCAGTGGAATTATGACATGAGTACATACATAGAAGATCAGAATAACTTGCGAAACATCAACTTCACATATGAGCATTTAAACAGAATGAATAATGTCTAATATCTTTACAAAGTAAATAACATATTATTAATGCTAATTATATTCGAGGATAACAGTATTCCTCATCATAGTGAATGTAGCTTAATATTAAAAGAAAAAAAATTCTATGAAACTACACAGAGACAGGAAGAAAACAAATACTCAAGGGTACACAAACACATAGTGGGATAACACCAATAGGAAAGGACAGGGTTCGTTTTCAGTGTAACATTTGGCACTGCAGTCCAACCCAAAACTTCATATATCTTTCCTCTTATTTCATCCTTTGTTTCCACCAAAAAAATTCTAACTAAGCATGCTTTCTGTGTTTATATGTTCACACATCTCTTACCTCATTTTTATTTTCCATTATCTTACCTCATCATTTATTTCCAAGAAAATCCTACCTAAAATACTTTTTTTTTTGGCCAAACCATTTTCTTATAGCGTCTAAATGCATTTCTTCCAATTCATCATAGTTAGTTTCTTATATAGTCTACCCCTCTTAAGCTAACTTAAATCTACTGAGCTCAGATGCTAAACTAAGGGACGAGGCAATGCAGCATCACATAACAAATCAACACAAACAGCAATAAAAAAAAATGCAAATTGGCAAAGCTAGCAGCATAAATGAGCAAAAGTCAAATTCAATAACACTATGCCTGGCAAACAGCAGCAACTTATACCTAAACATGACATAGCTCAAGCAGAAAAAAATATTACACTAAAAATGGCCATGTCTAATACCTATGTCACATCTTAACACTAGAGTGATGCATCACAAAAACTTACGCTAGTAGATAAGTTACCAAATCGTAAAAAAATTATTTATGCAATTCCTGTGAAGGGAAATGTTTTTTTGTGCTCCCTCATTTGTTTTGGATAGATCATAAAATTATTTACTGGATCTGTAGGCATAAAATATTTATATTAGTACATATATTAAATTTTATTTTAACCAATGCTGCAGTGCAGCTAGAAACTTGATATTAAACAAAATGTGTAAATAAATACATAAAGCAAGCCATATGGCATTTTTCTTAACTAGCAAGACAATAGCTGTGAAATGTTTCTCATCGTTTCATTAGGCATTTCAGTAAATATCATAAATTACGAGCTCCACTGTATGCTTTCAACAAGGAGATGTCAGTAGCGTGGACAATGGCCTTCCCTTTCTTTTTTTTCTACCTGTGCTTCTGACGAGGCACTCACACTAATGGCTTGTTCTCCAGGCGTCTGACACACCTGGGTGCCCATGACGCATTATGTGCAGGTGGTCACTTAACTTTCGTACGGAAATATTTACGACAGCAGTTTCCGCTACAGTGACAGTCTCACATAAAAATATTTCACAGGTCAGGAATTAGCGTTGCAAATCTGTAGAAACAAAATCCTATAAATATAACAGTGTCCAAAAAAATTTTCAGTGGCATTGTGATACATTCACACATGATTCACACATGTCATAACTCTTAAAGTACGATTCTTGGTTTCCAGCATCCTTTTCATAAATCAGAGTCCCTAAACACTACTCATTATTCCTTACCTCATTATACATATACATATTCGTCGACACTTCTTCAATATTTCATCATGAGAAATACGTAGCATAATAAACATTCCTCAACAACATAATACACATCGTCGTCGTAATAATAACATCATAACACTTCAGTCAAATCTCAAAATCGTCGTAACTTCCTCCAATAATTTCTAAGCCTAAAAAAATTCTCTGCTCATGTCAAAAGTGTCAGGTGCCTCAAACGTACTTTAAAAATCATGATCTCATACCAAATACATCATTCAAAGCTCTCATAGTATCACAATGATTCCGAGAAAATATGACCAGTTCACAAAGTACAGACAAAATACAATTTAGTAAGTGTGAAGTTATCCAACGGTGTAATTACGTAAATATCTGTCACTGCCGTAGTAAAGAAGTTTGTCTCTCTCAGTTAAATGATCAGATAGCTGTGTAATTTGTGTGTTAGAGAAATATGGTACCGATGTGTAAAGTTGTATAAGCAAAATACCATATTAGCTAGGGTTCCTTGTGGTTGCCACACACATGGTACACAAAGTAAGCGTGTACCCCCCTGAGGATTAATGTAATTATACCCTCAGGTGTTACAGATTACACCAATGGAATGAAATATATCACGGAAAACTTTCTTTGTAATTCAAAAATCTTTAAAAGTAAATGTTTTAAGTACAAAATTAATCACTGAAATGCGTGTCCTGTAGCGCTAAATGTGCGTCTTGTTGTAAGATAATCTCTGTGGAAGTGTCGTAGTTATTTTCCTCCGAAAGCTAAGTTCTGCAGAAGTCAATGTACTTACCTCATGATAAACAAAAATGAAATGCTTTGCATATAGATATCGTAGTTATTATGCTTATTGGCGTGATGAAGAAAGTACTGTACTGTAACGTATTGTTGTGCTATGGAAAAGGCAGTCTCATTGTAGCTATACCACAAAAGTTACTACTAAAACATGTTTTTCTTTCCAGAAGAATTCAGAAAACTGTGCAGATATAAAACAGATACACCGCAAAAGCAACATTGTAAATTGTCACTCATTAGTAGCGTCGTGATAAAAATCGTGTAGCTGTCACATAAACTAACCACTGTGTCATCTGGTATCTCACAGAAAGTACTTTAATTCCGAATGTATTTTCAAGTAAACCAAAATGTTGCATTAAAATCTCATTAGCAGTACCAGTATAGTATGTGTCCTAAGTATGTAAGCCTGATAGTCGTTACGTAATCGTGCAACTAACAAGCAAGAATGTACAACTAACAACACTGTGTCGTCTGTTCATTATAACAATGCATTCGTAATTTCTGTTTAAATAAGTTCTCTTGGTTCTTGACTGGATATTTCACTTCAAACATTGTTACATGTTAACAGATTCTAAATCTGACAAAGCATACTAGTAATGTGAAGCGAAAAATTTTGTGACAAAGACTAAGTTAAAAAGCAGATTATCTTTCAATAAATGGTTTTACATGTGAAACCTGGTGTAAACCTTTACTCTTCATAGTACTCGGAGTTTGAACTTGAATGCAATTGTCATGCGGTATACGTCGGCAAAGAATACTGGAATTTTTCTCAAGGTTAGCGTCTATGTTATTTTTCTCTGAGCCACCTGGCGCACGCGGCTGCCTGCTGTGCGAGTCATTGTCTGTCTCTTTGTTGGCGCGCGTCGTTATTGGGATTAGGAGACCTAACTTCTACAAATTCGCCTTGCCGAGAGGGCCCTGCTCTGTTTGAATCCCGCCAGTTCTGATGCAATTGACGTCTGTCGTTATGATCATATCGTCTGTCGTCATTTCGGTAGAATCCGTAGTTTCTTCCTTGTTGGTCACGTGGTGGAGAATTTCTCCCTGAATCGTAACTCCGCGCTGAACTGTTGCGTCTGAAGTTATTCTGTCTCCCCTGGTAATAATTGTTTTGGTTCCCATATTGTCTGTTTCTGTGGTTATCTCTGTCATATTCATTACTATGGAAATGCGATCTTTCTCTGTAACTATTATTACTCTGCCAGTGGTTGTCATATGGGTGGTGTCTGTTTTGGTCACGATTTGTGTTGTGAGAATAGCCTTGTCGTGTCAAGTTATTACTTCTTTCATCGCGGAATTGCGACGGATGTGACCTGTAATTGTTGTGTTCCTGCTTTCGCGTTCCGCGATTGTCAGTGTCAATTTCTAAATCTTGTAAAAGTCCCTGAAATGCTTCAATGTCATCTTTGCAACGTCCTGCTAAAATAATATGTCGTAAATGTTCAGGCAATTTGAGTAAGCAAATGCGGATGAGTTCTGAGGGGCTGTATGGGTTTGAAAGATATTGATTCTTATGCAACATGTCTTCAAAATATTTGACAAGACTGGAAAATTCAGATTGTTCAAAGTGTTTCATCATCATGATGCTATATTTTACACGGTCTTGTGTAGCTTGAGACCAATATGCTGAGAGGAAGGCATGGTAAAATTCTCCCTCACTGTGGCAATCGTGAATGACCGATCGCATTCTTACAGCTGGTTCATTCTCTAAGTAGCCACACATAAATTCTAATCTGTGTTCTAACGACCAGTTGGGAGGAAAACAATGAGAGAATTGATGGAGGAATGTCGTTGCCATAATTCTTAAATGTTTTGAATTTACATGTAGTAATGAACAGCTTATAGTCAAAATCATCATGTCGGCGAGTCGCATATCGGTCATTGTTAGGTCGTGTCGGCCGTTCCATCTCAAAATTCGGTGCACATTGCCAATTTCTTTCATAACTTCCGAAATGCCCTGTGTTATTATTTTGCGGCTTTTCCGTATTTCTAAGTCCCTCTTCCCGTGTTGGAGCGCGAGTGTCCTCTGAAATACGTAATTCTTGTATTACCTGTGTCAGCTGATCTTGTACTTCCCGGATTTCTCTTTGGTGTTGCGTATTAATTTGATTCTGATTTTGTTTGAATTTCCTAATTTGTTCATACTCTTCTGTGTCAGTGAAGGCTACAGGTGTTGTGTTATTCAGATCATCATCTACCTTTGTAGATAAGTTAGTGAACTGATCTGAAAGTTCTGCTACTTTATCCGATAGTGAAATTATTTCCTCTGTATGTTTTTCTGAACCAAGTTTCAGAGTATCTACTGTGTCCTTTAAGTTTTCCTGAGTTTTTGCAAGTTGTGTAACCGAATCGGTAGATGCAACTGAGTCAATTTTAGCTTGCAAGGTGTTGTGATTTTCATGAACAATCGTTTGCAGTTCTTTTATGGCTGCTTCATGATTCTGTAATGCATTTTCATGACGCGAAAAAATAGGTTGGAAATGCTCACAAATTTGTGTTTTTACGTCATTACAGACTTTTTGACATTTCGATTCAATGTGATGTAACTCAGTAGTTAAATCCTCACGTGTTTGTTCAAGAGTTTGCTCCAATGAGTCTAACTTTTGAAGATTCTGTTCCATTGTGTCTAACTTTTTAAGATTCTGCTGTGTTTGTCTCTGATTTTGTTCCATTGTGTGTAACTGTTGCTGTGTTTGTTTCTGATTTTGTTCAAGCGTTGTGTCTAACTTTTGTAGCCTTTGTCCCATTTGTTGCATTAACTGTAATAACAATGCACTGGTGTCTGAAACATGTTCCTCAGTGCTTTTCGGCAGTGAATTTGCACCGGCCACATTCACATTTTGACAAGCGGAAAACGTGTCTTGACTCATTTGAGAAAACGGTGAGGACGCAAAACCTGAATCTACAGTGTTTGCAAAATTGTGTCCTATCATTTCGGATTCCTGAGGCGAGCTGTTGCCGACTGATCGATCGATAATGCTTCCCTCTTCACTAATTGTTTCACTGTCCACGCCATTGTTTGCCGCCCGCTCCATTTCCCTATGCACAATTATCAAATTACTACTTTGAACATCAGTTAATTCAGTACTCGGTGGCGCTAACACACTGCTTTCATTTTCACTGTCATTTCTCAGTTTACTTTGGAGCCTAGTATTACGTTTTTCACACGCCATTATTGTTACAGTATTTCACACGACAACACAGAAAAACACAATTGGAAGAGCAAAAATAAAATAACATAGCAATGGAAATAATGTCTACTTAATTGCCAGCGCAGCTGCGAAATACTTGGTGCAAATCTACATGCATGCCACAACTGTTTTACTGTACAACAATGAAAGACTGCAACTACAAAGGAGATTCTCTCTACAGTTATGCGCTAGCAATAAACAAAATCTACACTAATTACACAAACTACAAGAAAAATCAGAAGATTCCAGTGAGATATCCTCGGCTAAGGGTCGACATATGAAACGTCCCCTTTGAACAATTTATATACGACTGTGCTTAAACTGACACACAATATTTTGTTAGCGCAACGCAATCTGACTTTCAAAATTCCCTACAAAAGAATGGCCCTGACTAACATTAAACTATACCTTTCACAAATCACTTACCTCACAAAAATCTTCGCTGCTCAAGCTACTGCAATACAGCGAGCGCCACTACTGCCAGCTAAATAAAAGATTCAAACTATGGAAGGCACTAACTACTGATAGGGATAGTTAGCAAATGAAAGATATTAATAGAGAACAAACATTGTATTTACCTTGATATCATCATATATAAATATAGCAGTTCATGACAAATTTCAAAACTCCGCCATCTCTCTCCCCACATCCACCACTGCTGGCGGCTCACCTCCAACTGCGCAACGCTACGCGCTGTTAACATCCAGCTGCCCCTCTACAATGGCAGACAACAATGCAAACTAGCCACAGACTGCACACAGCACAGCCAGTGATTTTCATACAGAGGTGGCGTTACCAATAAGAAATCCTAAACAGCCTACTTACATAGAGAAAACATAAACAGCCTACTTACATAGAGAAAACATAAACAGCCTACTTACAACAGTTTGCAATCTTTATCTCCCTCCTGACAGGACTCTTACACCTGCTGCCTTAACCACCCTTCTTCAGCAACTTCCTCCTCCCTTCCTCCTCCTTGGGGATTTTAATGCTCATCATCCTTTGTGGGGCAGTGCCTTTCCCTCTAGACGAGGTCTTCTTATAGACCAATTTATTGCAGACCATGAGCTGTGCCTTCTTAATGATGGCTCCTCAACTCATTTCAGTGCCGGTCATGGTACCTTTTCTGCCATTGATCTTTCTCT
The DNA here is from genome assembly GCF_023864345.2 of Schistocerca serialis cubense. Lineage (NCBI taxonomy): Eukaryota > Metazoa > Arthropoda > Insecta > Orthoptera > Acrididae > Schistocerca > Schistocerca serialis. The sequence continues at coordinate 571,961,400 of NC_064644.1, read as the reverse complement.
TTCTTCTCCCTCTCTCCTCCCTTCATTACACTGGTCGCCACACGACGACCTTTGTGATAGTGACCATTTCCCGTTGATTATCACGCTCCCTTCCCGCTCCCCGATGGACAGGTTACCTCGTTGGTCTTTCCACCGCGCCGATTGGCCTCTATACACTGCACAGGTCGAGTTTTCTCCCTATTTGTCGGGTTGTATTGATGACGTCCTACGTGACGTGTCTGACGCGATTGTTCGCGCTGCTAACCTTGCTGTCCTGCGCTCATCTGGACCATTTCGTCGCCGGCGTTCCCGTGGTGGAGTACGGCCATTGCCATTACCATCCGTGATCGCCGTCGAGCTTTGCAACACTTTAAGAGGCACCCATCCGTAGCCAGCCTTACTACCTTTAAACGCCTCTGTGCTAAAGCCCGTTATTTAATCAAACAGGGTAAGCGGATATGTTGGGAACGATTCGTTTCTTCCCTTGGTTCTACTGTCCCTCTGTCTTGGGTATGGGCTACACTTCGTTCTCTCCAAGGTTGCCATTGGCAGTCCACCCTCCCAGGCCTTCACATCCCAGATGGCATTTGTACGGACCCATTAGTTCTTGCAGAACATCTTGTGACCCATTTTGCAGTGGCGTCAGCGTCAGCCTTCTATCCAGCTGCTTTCCTTCATCAAAAACAGTTGGCTGAAGCTTCCACCTTATGTTTCACCCCTTGTGAGTCAGAATCTTACAACGAACCTTTTACTGAATGGGAATTTCTTTCTGCTCTATCTTCTTCTCATGATACGGCCCCTGGCCCAGATTCCATTCATAACCAACTGCTTCAACATCTCAGTGCTCCACAACGGCAACATCTTCTTCGGGTGTTTAACCGTATCTGGCTCCAGGGTGACTTCCCTTCTCAGTGGAGGGATAGCATTGTGGTTCCTGTCCTTAAGCCTGGTAAGAACCCCCTATCTGTTGACAGCTATCGGCCAATTAGTTTGACCAATGTTGTTTGTAAGTTACTTGAACGGGTGATAGCCCGTCGGCTCAATTGGGTCCTCGAATCTTGGGATCTATTGTCGCCTTACCAGTGTGGCTTTCGAGAGGGGCGGTCTTCAATCGATCATTTACTTCGCTTGGACTCCGCAGTTCGGCAGGCTTTTTCCCCATCACCGCCATTTGGTTGCAGTGTTTTTTGACCTTCGCAAGGCCTATGACACGGCCTGGCGCCATCACATCTTACTTACCCTTCATCAGTGGGGTCTTCGGGGCCCACTCCAGATTTCTATCCGCCAGTTCCTGATCCATCAGTCATTCAGAGTTCGAGTTGGTACTGCTTTTAGTTCTCCACGGACCCAGGAGACGGGCATCCCACAGGGTTCTGTCTTGAGTGTCCTTCTTTTCCTCATTGCTATCGATGGACTTGTGGCCTCTGTCGGTCCCTTGGTCGCCCCTGCCCTGTATGTTGATGATTTCTGCATTTGGATTAGTTCCTCCTCGATGGCATCTGCAGAGCGGCAGCTCCAGGTAGCTATACGGCGTGCCTCTGTATGGACCCTCTCACGCGGGTTTCAATTCTCCTTTAAAATCGCGAGTGGTCCACTTCTGTCACTGTACTACGATCCACCCTGATCCAGAGCTCTATCTCGCTGCACAACGATTCCCTGTGGTCCCACAGTTTCGTTTCCTGGGTCTTCTTTTCGACAACCAGCTCACTTGGCTGCCCCATATCAGACTCCTGAAGGTAGGATGTTTCCGTAAACTCAATGTCCTTTGCTTCCTTGCCCACTCGTCTTGGGGTGCGGACCGTTCCCTCCTCCTCCATCTTTATCGTGCTCTAGTTCTGTCTTGCTTGGACTATGGTTGTCAAGTTTATGGTTCAGCTGCTCCTTCCACACTGCATGTGCTGGATCCAGTCCACCATCGTGGTATCCCTTTAGCCACAGGTGCCTTCCCTACTAGCCCTGTTGATAGTCTCCTAGTTGAAGCTGGGATCCCCCCCCCCCTCCTTTCTGTTCGGCGGTCCCAGCTTCTGGTGTCTTATGCCCTCACTATCCGTTCCTCTCCCACTCATCCTTCCTATTCTATCCTGTTCCCAGACCATGGACGTCGCCCACCCGACTCCCGCCATCGGGCGGGTTTACCGGTTGGGCTGCACCTTGCGTCTCTTTGCCGTGATTTTCAGCTTCCTTCTTTGTCCTGTCTTCCTCGCTCTCTCCCCTCCACCCCTCCTTGGTTAGTTCCTCGGCCTCGACTTCGGATGGATCTCCGCCACGGTCCGAAAGATTCCATCCCCCGGTGGTGTTCCGTTCCTTTTTCCGCCAAATTTTATGGGAGTTTCGGGATGCTGTTGTTTTTTACACTGATGGCTCTAAATCTGCTGATCGTGTTGGGTATGCCTTCATGTCCTCTGTTGGAACGGAAAGTCACCTGCTGCCACCTACACGTGGGGTGTTTACTGCAGAATTGATGGCAATTTCCCAGGTCCTTACCTTTATTAAACAGTCAAAACACAACCGCGTTTTGTTATGCACGGACTCGATGAGTGGCCTTCTTGCTATTGACCGGTGTTTTTCGCGCCATCCCTTGGTCTCTACCATCCATGACCATCTCGCTGATATTCACCGTGCTGCTTGTTCTATTGACTTCCTTTGGGTCCCTGGCCATGTGGGTATCCCGGGTAATGAGCTCGCTGATCGTTTGGCTGGGGGAGCAGTTACTTACCCCCCGTTTTCTGTAACCCCTCCTGCAGCGGATTTACGGCTTCACATCCAATCCCACTTCGCACTGTCATGGGCCAATTCTTGGGAGGCTACTCCCCTGTCTAATAAACTTCGTGCAATTAAGGTGACACCAGGCCCGTGGCGTTCTTCCTTTCGCACCTCCCGAAAGGACTCGACCACACTGTGTCGTCTCCGCATTGGCCATACTCGGTTGACCCATGGTTTTCTTTTGCGTGATGAGCCACCCCCACTATGTGGTTGTGGAGCCTTCCAGTCAGTAGCCCACATTTTGGTTGAATGCCCCCTTCTTTTGGCTCTGCGTGCTAAGTACAGGCTCCCCCACACTTTACCTTTGATGTTGGCTGACGATTCCCAGATGGTCTCTCTGGTTCTCGGTTTCCTCCGGGAAAGTGGTTTTTATACTCAGTTTTAAGGTTTTTAATCTCTCTCTGGTGTTGGGGTGGGGCGGTGAGTGTTTGGGTGTCTCCCACTGTAAGCAGTGTTCGGAGATTCCTGATTCACCTCCCTGACCGAATTCCTCTTTTCTTCCCCTTTTACTCTGTTTTTACCCTTTTTTTTAAGGCTTGGTTAGTCTTCCTATTCCCATACGTACTTTCTACATTGTAGCAGTTGTACCTTTTAAGCCACAGGTGGTCTTGCCTATGCTGCTTCAGCATAGTGTTGGGTTCGTTCTCTTGCCGACTTCTCTCATTTTGTTTTTTACCAATGACAACATGACTGCCTTTTTACGTTTTTTCCCTTTTTCCGTTTTATTGTTCTGACTTAACTGAGTTGTCCCATTAGCGGAATGGCGCATATTTGAAACAAGGGACTGATGACCTTGCTGTTTGGTCCCTTAAACCTCAACCAACCAACCGTTCGGATGCGGATCAGGATAGTCCAAATTGCCCGAGGCCGCTCGAATTCAACAGGGTTTCTTCTGGATTCAGGGCAGCTTCAGGCATTGTGGCATTGTGGGGAACAGTTTTGGTGCCAGCAGCGTTTCCATTCATCGATGGAACTGAATTCAGTTTTCATGAGAGTCCTGGCTGTGATGAGAGTGCGATGTCCACTGTTGGAAGGTCGGTGTTATTAGCAATCTTCTGGTATTCATTCAGTAGCGCGCTCTTCCGTCTGATATCAGGAGGTGGAATGAGGCTAGGTAGCCAGTATGCGGGAGTAGATCATATTGACCTACTAACAAAATGGTTCAAATGGCTCTGAACACTATGGGACTCAACTGCTGTGGTCATAAGTCCCCTAGAACTTAGAACTACTTAAACCTAACTAACCTAAGGACATCACACACATCCATGCCCGAGGCAGGATTAGAACCTGCGACGGTAGCGGTCGTGCGGTTCCAGACTGTAGCGCCTTTAACCGCTCGGCCACTTCGGCCGGCTGACCTACTAACAATGCGCATGGCCTCGTTACGTTGTACGTCTATCTTTCCTATGTGTGGACTTTCAGCCAGAGAGGCGCACAGTATTCTGCTGCTGAGTATACCAAACCGGGGGCTCAAAACCTGAGAGCGTCTGCTGACAAGCCCCAACGAGAGCTGCGGAGTTTATGGAGAATGTTGTCTCTGTTTTTGAGCTTACCAGATGCTCCTGTCAAGTACTCCTTAAAAGAAAGTTTCAAATCTAACGTGATCCCAAGATATTTTGGGTGCATACTATGATGAAGTTCGTCTCCTTCAAAATAGACATAGATGGCTCTGTGTTCAAATATATGGGACAGATGTAAACATGAAACTTCTGTTTTGTTTGAGTTTGGATGTAAGCTTCATTTGCGGAAATAGTGACTTAAGATATGTAGATCAGAAATTAGGATTTCTTCACTTCTTTTATTAGAGGGATATCAGATACATATAGATTAAACAAGAGAGGAGCAAGGACGGATCCCTGTGACAAACCATTATTCAGTATTTTTGGGCAGCTAGTGTCTTTTTCTGTAGTTACCTTATTTCCCATTTAATATGGTTTTCAAAAGTTTGCAACATGTGCTGAATTCCCTCCTGCGGGGAAATCGGCTTATGTCTAGATTAAATGTTTTTGAGAAAATTTTGTGCTCTCAGTTGTAAGTAAAGTGCAGACTGTTGTTTTGGTGATTTAATTTTAAGGTGTAGAGGCCTGGACCCAATTCTAAGCCACATTTTGTCATATGTTCGTCTTAAAAAAAGAGATACACTTTATTTAGTGGCACTGACTTGTTTCCTGCGGCCAGCAAGATTTTTTCATCTTTTATACCACAAAAACTTTACGGGGAAAAAAGTGGAATGTTTTATATAATGCTCGGTTCTGTTAAATTACATCTAAAACTGTGTTAAAAATTGTATCAGGACAATTGTTCTTGAGAACCTCTCATATATTCATTGAGCTAATAAAGGGCCCTTTGTATACCTTGGTTTGCGGATAATAGTTTGAAGTTTGATTCGGCATTTATCAAGATTTTGGTGATGTTTGTTCTACACTTACGATACTCATAATTTTGATCTGTGGTTAGTAGCAATTCCTGCTCTATGTGAGTACCTCGCTCGCATCTGTTAACTTTAACTAGAACGGTGAGGGTACTTAACGTTCAGTGGCGCTTTAATCTTAATTTAATTTTGGTATTATTTGGCAATTCATGCTCCGCATCTAGTGATATCGTCATCGTCTGAACGTTGAACCCAAATCTCCTTCATCTTGTTTCTAACAATATATATCTTCTCTTCTCTGTTAAAACTAGGTAGATCTGACGAAAATACGATTGGTGAACGGATAAAACTGTGACATATGTATAACGTATGCCTAAATATGTAATGAAAATGCCTTCTCCATAATGTAGGTAATTCCCTCAGTAGAGCAGAAATTGTTTCATGATTCACTGCACAACAATAAACATTTAACTGACCGAAAAACACAAAAGCAACTGTTTAATGACTACTACACTGCTGCAGTGGCCACACAATATGATGATGATGATTGTTATTATTCCACCGAGCGAGGTGGCGCAGTGGCTAGCACACTGGACTCGCATTCGGGAGGACGACGGTTCAATCCCGAGTCCGGCCATCCTGATTTAAGTTTTCTGTGATTTCCCTAGATCGCTCCATGCAAATGCCGGGATGGTTCCTTTGAAAGGGCACGGCCGACTTCCTTCCCCGTCCTTCCCTAATCCGAAGAGACCGATGACCTCGCTGTCTGGTCTCCTCCCCCAAACGACCCCAACCCCATTGTTGTTATTATTATTATCATGCTGATGCATAAGTTCGTAGGGTTTTTGTTTTTCATATTGGCATTCAGGTTGCTATGGGTTTATTTATCGAGTGTCATTTTATTTGTAGTTCGCAGTTGCTATTTGAGTTTACATATTGACATGGTGAGTGGAGCTATGAATGCTAGAAAATGGGAGTGTCAAATGGAGAAATCGCAACATTTCTGACATACTCTTCTGTTTGAATTCAGTAGAGAAATGACAGTAGCGGAGGAAACCATAAATATTTGCGACTTATGCGGGGGTAATGTCATTGGACAGAGACGGCGAGGAAATTTCTCGTTTTAAGAACGATCTTGTGGCATTACTGACTCAATACGTCCAGGAAGACTTTCGGTGTTTGATGATGATCGTTTAAACGCATTATCGAAAACGGTCCACGCCAGTGTACTCGAGAACTGGCAGATGTGATAAACTGTGATCAATCCAACATCGTGCGACATTAGTAGGCAATTGAGAAGGTTCAAAAGTCTGGTGTAAAAGTACCGAATGCTCTAAGCCAAAATCACAAAAATCAGCGGGTAGCCATATGTGCATCTCTGCTTACTCGTCATCAATTGGGTCGTGAACACCACTAACCATTCCTTCCTGTATCGTTACTGGTGACGAGAAATGGTATCGTTATGCTGACGTAGGGAAAAGAAAGGAATGGTTGAGTGCAAACACAGCAGCAACTCCCAGTACAAAGATATGCACGCATCCAAAAAAGACAATATTATGCATATGGTGGAACAGCGATGATGTGGTGTAGTACGGAGTGCTTCGCCGAGGTGTTGTTGTTGTTGTTGTTGTGGTCTTCAGTCCAGAGACTGGTTTGATGCAGCTCTCCATGCTACTCTATCCTGTGCAAGCTTCTTCATCTCCCAGTACCTGATGCAACCTACACCCTTCTGAATCTGTTTAGTGTATTCATCTCTTGGTCTCCCTCTACGATTTTTACCCTCCACGCTGTCCTCCAATACTAAATTGGTGATACGTTTTTTTTTTTATCTATCGCTGCTTAAGAGAGCTTTGCTGTAGGTGTTGTAGTGCACTACCTTTCCTCTGTGTCCCGAAGTCTAAGTTTGTGGTGTTTTGTGGTATCTGCGAGTGGGCTCCCTGACCTGACGTGTGGCTGCTATAATGCTCTATTGCGATTTTCAGGTTATGGTGTGCCTCAAAATGACTTTCGGTATTAACTATTAATACATAATGTTTTGATGAACTGTAATTTAATAAGAAAGCGTTACTTTGAAGAATAATTAAATTGTGTCGTCTCTGGTATTTCTCATTTATTGCCTTTTGTTAAGTGTGAAAGCTTAAGTTTAGTTTTCAACCGTTTTTTCTTTTTTTTTATTAGCTGAGCCTTGTACCTTATTGCTGTTGAGGCAAGGAAATTATTGTTGATTAACAAAACGTATTAAAAATGATGCTTCGCAGTCCTTGCTCTATAACCTGTTGGTTGGTGTCCTCCTAAGACACAAGTGCTTTTTGCGTATTTCTATTTGGTAGCTAAAGCGTGGTAATGTTCTAGTCTCACCCTCCTTCCACTGAACGTCGTATTTTTTTCTTTTTGATTTTTTTTCTTCTTATTGTGTAACGTCTGGTAGCGCTTGGGAAGTGTTCGCTCCTGATTATTGTTTCAGGTACTCTGTTCAATATGAAAATGATGCTGTGATCGGAGAGGGGACTCTGTAGAAGGAGTAGCCCGTGTACGAGTTGCGAGCAGGGGGGCCAAAGCGAGGACGGTAACGTCAGCGAATTACGCTCGCGTCTCCGTGATGGGCCGCACGTCCCGTTGTACGTCACGGAGGAGTGGGTCAGTCACGTCAGTACCGCCACGCTAGTGGGTCGCTCCGCTTCCCTGGTAGAATTAGACAAGAATGTTGAGTTCTTGTCCCAAATTGCTCCCTCTCACGTGCAAATTTACCGCTTGCAAGAGCAGACTACACATCTGTCCAACCGAGATTACGACTTCAGATCCGTAGTTTCCAGCGTTCCCTTTAAGACCAAACGACATAAATTAATGTTCGCGGTAACTCTCGGGCAAAGAGTGGTAAGCAATTCAGAATGAGACAGAGGATCCCGAGAAGGCAAGCGGAGTGACCCAACAGAGGAGCGCCGGGAGAGGAACTCACAGTCAAAAAATGGTTCAAATGGCTCTGAGCACTATGGGACTTAACATCTGAGGTCATCAGTCCCCTAGAACTGAGAACTATTTAAACCTAACTAACCTAAGGACATCACACAATCACATGCCCGAGGCAGGATTCGAACCTGCGACCGTAGCGGTCGCACGGTTCCAGACTGAAGCGCCTAGAACCCCTCTGCCACACCTGCCGGCAACTCACAGTCCCGCTGAGAGAAATGTGACTCATGAGGTGGCGTGTTTTGCCAAACTTCCCTATCCGTTTGTTAACGTGATTGAAGGCATAGATTATCTTGCCAAAGGTACCGTTAAGCAGTTAGTGAAATTTGTCGTTCTCTGTAAACGTAGAGAGGTTACTTGGAATTTGGGGTTTCAAATCATTTACCCTTATGTAAAGGTTCGTTAGCTGCAATCGTGTGTAGTGTCGTGGCCCGTAAATGTGAACTTCGTGAGCTATGCTCAACGGTCCTTCTGTAAATACTGTCTGCTCGGGTCGGGAACTAATTAATTGACAAATATTTGCTTCGCGTACAACTGATTGGGGAGCCGCTTATTGATTGCAGGCGAGGAAGTCGTACTGCCGCTTTTCGTTCGACGTGCAACTTTCGGAGGCAGAAGTGGTAGTTAGCACTGAGCGGGGTATCAATCTATAGGATAGCTCCTCGGTTTTTCTTTCGGAAATGCCTACTACGTATAAAGATTTAGAGCGTCTGGTTTCTGACGTTATTGGGGTTCCTCTAGTCTAGGCTATAAGTGAGCGTGTTAGGGAATCTGGGCGTACTACAAGTGACAGGCCTCTGGATACCGTTAACGCCACTCGCAGTAAGGGACGGTGTTTCCACTCTTGCGAGTCCGGGCATTTTTGCCGCACGTGATACCGTAAGTCTAAATCGGCGCACAACAGCTAACGCCAAGCAGACGCCGAGGCGCTATCCCTTTTCCTCGCGCGGCTAGTTTGCATCTACTTCCTTACGCTTGCGCAAGTATTGACCACGAACGTGTTTATGGTGCTGTTGATTCTGGTAGCTCGGTGCCCTCGTTCAGCTACCGCTGGTACCTCAGACAGCGTATTTCTAAGTTTCTGCCGTTACTGTCCGGTCCTAGTGGATGTCGGAGGTAGCGTCCAGCAGCTTGCCACCCATCAATCGTCGTTCGTTTATTGTCAGGTGGACGACTTTTCCTGGCGCCTTCAAGTCATGGTGACTGAAGGTATCAGTGTTGAATCCCTGCTGGGCTGTCATTTTATTAATAAGACTAGACTCTCCTCGGGTTACACTCAAGGACACTTTCATTTCAAGTTAGCGCCCTCCATCAGAACTGCCTTTTGCCGGCGTGCTTACCAGTCAGGGGATCATTCGGTGGCGACTGGGGATGGGAAGTTCGATTTGGACCACCTTCTGGCTGAGGAGGCTTAGCAAATGTGGGTGATGTTGCGGCTGTTTCCTGATATACTTACTGATAATCTAGGTATGGCGAATAGGGCCGAATATCGGATCCAATTGACAGATCAGGTTCTCGTTATGCAATCTCTACACCGCCTGTCAACGCCGAAAACAGAAGCGATGCGCCAGGAAACAGAGTAGCTATTGGCTGAAATTGTTGACCCAGCATCAGTTTTACCTTATGCTTCCTCTATTTTTCTGGTGGAAAAGCCTAATGGAGGAGGAGTTAAACCCTTGTTGATCATCGTCTTCAGGTGGTCGTCGTTAGGTGGCACTTGGATGAGTCCCCCTGCCTGATTTACACGATTGTTTTGCTAGCCAAGTTTGTTGTCGAATTATCCTAGCAGAGGAATAAAAAGGTGAGAGCTCATGTGTTACGGATTGGGACCTGTTTGAATTTAACCGTGTTCCTTTCCGGCTGTCCACTGGAGCACCTGTCATTTCACGTTTGCTAGATTCTGTTTTAGGTGATATCAAGTTCAAGGTTGTTTATAATTACTTGAATGATTTCGTTATTTACAGCAAGACTTTTCCCGAACATTAGGGAGCATCTCTGCCAGCCGCTGGCAAGATTAGGGCAGGCAGTCCTACATGTGAAACCCTCAATGGTTGATTTAGTGCGGTCAGAGATCTCTTTTTTTGGGTCATTTAGTTTCGACTGGTGGGAATCGTGTGAACCATTGATGGACTGAGACTACTCACAGTTTTCGTCCTCCTCGTACGCGATAGAGAATAGCTCAGTTTATCGAGATGATAATTTTGTTTTCGCAAATTCATTGTCAAGTTTGTCGAGTTTCCAGCTCCACGGAAATTGTTGCATAGGAAAGTCCGAGAACTGAAATGAACCGAAAGTCAGCGAGCTGCCTTTGATGAACAGAAGAGAACCTCAGATTGGCCTTCCAGAATTTTGATTTATCCTTGATTTTACAAACTGTTGTTTCAAATTCTGGAATAGCAGCCGTGTTGCTCCAGGAACTGGACGGTGGGCGCCACTCCACCGCATACACGTCACGCGCTTTAACGACTGAAGAGGCCAGGTAAAAAATGTTCAAATTTATGTGAAATCTTATGGGACTTAACTGCTAAGGTCATCAGTCCCTAAGCTTACACACTACTTAACCTAAATTATCCTAAAGACGAACACACACACCCATGCCCGAGGGAGGAATCGAACCTCCGCCGGGATCAGCCGCCAGTCCATGACTGCAGCGCCCTAGACCGCTCGGCTAATCCCGCGCGGCGAGGCCAGGTATTCGACCTTTGCACTTAACGTCCTCGCTGTCCTACTCAGTACTAAGAATTTTAATTCTACCTACAGCACCGTCATTTTAGTTTTATAAACTGACAACCAAGCTCTTTCATGGGTCCTGGAGCGTCCAAGTAAGATAGGGGATACTGCGAAGTGGGCGATACGCATTTCTGCGTTTAAGTTCTCAGTAAAGCACATATGGGCCAGTAAAAATGTGTTCGCTGACAATTAAACCGTATGTTGGAGTCTGGTGAGGAAGAAACTTCGGTGCCCCGAATGTCTGACGAGAGAGCTTCTATTATCGTGGTCTTGGCTGAGGTGCTTCAGTTTTCAAATGGTTCAAATAGCTCTGAGCAGAATGGGACTTAACTTCTGAGGTCATCAGTACCCCAGAACTTAGAAAAATGGTTCAAATGGCTCTGAGCACTATGAGACTTAACTTCTGAGATCATCACTCCCCTAGAACTTAGAACTACTTAAACCTAACTAACCTAAGGACGTCACACACATCCATGTCGGAGGCAGGATTCGAACCTGCGACCGTAGTGGTCGCTCGGTTCCAGACTGTAGCGCCTAGAACCGCTCGGCCACTACGGCCGGCGACTCATTTGTTTCGTGATATTTTGCAACAACGAGATTCTGGAAAGGGGTTGTTACATATTAAACAGCGTATTCAGTCTAAGGATCTACTATTGTGCGACCTTGGCTAAGGTGACTGAGTTGTTTGGGTTGTTTCACAACAACGAGATTCTGTCATAGGGTTGTTGCATATTAAACAGAGTCTTGAGTCTGAGGGGGACGCTTCCGACCAGCTGCTATTAGTGTGGCCTAGGTTGAGGTTCCCGAGTTGTTTGGTGATCCTGTGCAATAAAGGCATTCCGTAATGGGGTTGTTACATGTTAAACAGCGTCTTCAGTCTCGAGAGAAAGTGTCCGATAAGGGAGCTACTATTTGTGCCTTCTTTGCTGAGGTGCCTGAGTTGTTTGTTGATCTTGTACAACAATAAGTTTCTGGCCAGGGCTGTTACATATTAAACACCATCTTTAGCCTTGGCTTAACAGTCTGGGTACCAGCTTAAGTAGGGAATTTCGTGTTTACAATCCAGGGGAGATGGTAACTGGAAAATTAGTTTACTCTGGGATCTCATTCCACCCATCTTTAAATATTACAATCAACTTACCTTAGATTAACGCTTAGGCACTTATAAATCCATAGACAAGATTAAACAACATAAGACGTGGCCCTCGCTCCATAAAGATATAAAGAGATGCTTAGACAGTGACGAGAATGTAAGCTGGCAAAACAAATTTCGGGCCATAAGAGCGGATTATTGAATTCCACCCGTGCTGAGCATCTAATGGAACATACACTCCTGGAAATTGAAATAAGAACACCGTGAATTCATTGTCCCAGGAAGGGGAAACTTTATTGACACATTCCTGGGGTCAGATACATCACATGATCACACTGACAGAACCACAGGCACATAGACACAGGCAACAGAGCATGCACAATGTCGGCACTAGTACAGTGTATATCCACCTTTCGCAGCAATGCAGGCTGCTATTCTCCCATGGAGACGATCGTAGAGATGCTGGATGTAGTCCTGTGGAACGGCTTGCCATGCCATTTCCACCTGGCGCTTCAGTTGGACCAGCGTTCGTGCTGGACGTGCAGACCGCGTGAGACGACGCTTCATCCAGTCCCAAACATGCTCAATGGGGGACAGATCCGGAGATCTTGCTGGCCAGGGTAGTTGACTTACACCTTCTAGAGCACGTTGGGTGGCACGGGATACATGCGGACGTGCATTGTCCTGTTGGAACAGCAAGTTCCCTTGCCGGTCTAGGAATGGTAGAACGATGGGTTCGATGACGGTTTGGATGTACCGTGCACTATTCAGTGTCCCCTCGACGATCACCAGTGGTGTACGGCCAGTGTAGGAGATCGCTCCCCACACCATGATGCCGGGTGTTGGCCCTGTGTGCCTCGGTCGTATGCAGTCCTGATTGTGGCGCTCACCTGCACGGCGCCAAACACGCATACGACCATGATTGGCACCAAGGCAGAAGCGACTCTCATCGCTGAAGACGACACGTCTCCATTCGTCCCTCCATTCACGCCTGTCGCGACACCACTGGAGGCGGGCTGCACGATGTTGGGGCGTGAGCGGAAGACGGCCGAACGGTGTGCGGGACCGTAGCCCAGCTTCATGGAGACGGTTGCGAATGGTCCTCGCCGATACCCCAGGAGCAACAGTGTCCCTAATTTGCTGGGAAGTGGCGGTGCGGTCCCCTACGGCACTGCGTAGGATCCTACGGTCTTGGCGTGCATCCGTGCGTCGCTGCGGTCCGGTCCCAGGTCGACGGGCACGTGAACCTTCCGCCGACCACTGGCGACAACATCGATGTACTGTGGAGACCTCACGCCCCACGTGTTGAGCAATTCGGCGGTACGTCCACCCGGCCTCCCGCATGCCCACTATACGCCCTCGCTCAAAGTCCGTGAACTGCACATACGGTTCACGTCCACGCTGTCGCGGCATGCTACCAGTGTTAAAGACTGCGATGGAGCTCCGTATGCCACGGCAAACTGGCTGACACTGACGGCGGCGGTGCACCAATGCTGCGCAGCTAGCGCCATTCGACGGCCAACACCGCGGTTCCTGGTGTGTCCGCTGTGCCGTGCGTGTGATCATTGCTTGTAAAGCCCTCTCGCAGTGTCCGGAGCAAGTATGGTGGGTCTGACACACCGGTGTCAATGTGTTCTTTTTTCCATTTCCAGGAGTGTATTTTACTTGATTATTTCAGTTTCCTTCCCCAGACTCCATCGGGTTACTACTACATTTTCGTAGAAGTGGTCATCTATTTACTCACGTTTTGTGTGGTTGATGCCGAGCAGGATGGAGGGGGGGGGGGGGGGGGTGAGTAATCAGAGGTGGTCAGCATTAAACACCTTAGTAAAATTATTTGTCTCTTTGATCCACTCCGCAGGGTTTGTTTTTGGCATTGCTTCCATCACGCAATTACTACCGCTATTATCCACAACCGTGTTTTGTGGAAAGGATTAACAGTAACTGAAGCCTGCTCTTATTACTTAACTCTAGGAGGCGCCATCAAAATGGGACCGTTTCCTCCCACGGTTGAATCAATATGGCAAGGCACGAAGCTCATCAAGATGTGCCAGCATCCTTGATGATCGTCCATCCTCTAAAACGGCCACTGTTCAACTTGTCAGCACTAGCAGACTTGCTCCCTGATCGAGTCTCTCCTGGGCAAGAGCAAACATTACGAGGACCCATCAATGGGACGCGCTACAACAGTGGCCGCGCATGCTCATTTTAAGGTAGCGACAAGGCGCACGTTCGCAACCTTGGAGATCTTGACAAAGGGAGCAAGGGATACAGTATGCTCATGTCACGTTTTGTGGGTCCGTGGAGCATCCTAAGGGTTACCACTACAGTGGCGCTGCGAGGGAAGGACGAGGCATCCGACCGTGGGCAAACGGCACACGTAAGTAACGTTAAGCCAGCTGATACTGATTCATTTGTTCAGACTTCCCTTACGGACCAAAAGCCGGGAGTTCAGCTGTGTCTGGAAGGCTGAGTCGTGCGCTGAGTTTGATAGCTCACGCCCGGTGAGATGAGCACGTTATTTGCTCGTTATAGAGGGTCTTTCTCTCTTGTGGAAGAGGTAGGTTGTGCCGGAAAGGCAGGGCAGCAGTCGAGATTAGGCGATCATGGTGGATGGTGTGTCCAGGAGAACGTGGTCAGCGTTGCCGGCGCACCGTTTCTCTGGTGTGGCGCGGGGGGGGGGGGGGACGACGGTTGGGCTGCGACGTGCCGTTCTGGGCCAGCCGGCCTAATCCTGCACTGAGCCGTATTCGTCGGCTCCTCACCCGCGCTCCTCCCGGAGAATTTGGCGCGATTCGGCGAAGCCCACATGTCTGTAGTAGACAACCAAAACGCCTTCACTACAGGATGTTGCTCGGCACCGAGTCAGTGTCTTCTTCGGGTTGCTTTATGTTTATGGTGACCTTCATTTGTATGTTCTCCAGAGACTTGTCTCCATTGCCTCTCTTAAATTATACCTAAACTGCGCTAAAAAATCCGTGAGGACAACTAAAGTTATCGAGAACCTCTGATTTAGTCATCGAGCTTATAACAGGCCATATGTATACCGTGGGTTGTGGATAATTGTTTGGAGATGCTTCTGCATTTACTAAGACTGTGGTGATATTTGTTCTACACTTACAGTACTAATAATTTTGATCCAATTCCGGCCTTATGTGTGAGCCGTGGTAAAAATTTCTGTTTTGAAGAGCGCGCCGCAAAGCGTAGTGTGAAGCAGTCGCCCTCCGTTTCTGGCGGTGGCGCCGCTGTGGCAGTAGCAGCTTTGGTGTCTCCCTCTGGTGGGAAAGGTTGCCTGTTCCCGTGCATTTAAGGGGTGCGATGAGCTCGCCAGTCAGTCAGTCGGGGTCAGTTTGGTATCAGTCTCTCGTCCCCAGCTTTCGTTAGTCTGTCTCTCGGCCCCTCTTGTTTGGCAGTTAGGGTCTGGCTGTCGTTCGGAGTGCTAGTATGTCCGTCGTTCGGATCAACCTTTAAGGTCTGCAAAATGAGTCTCTTTCCACTCTGCCAGTAAGAGAAGTCAGCGAGTGGTCGCCCGGTCGGGGCTTACTTCCTGCATCTGAGTCTGCGCTTTAGGCAGCCAGTGTCCACGAGTTTGCTCAGGAAATGGTTATTGGCCGTTGGATCGATCGGTTGGTCGGTCGCGCACTGAAACACCAGACGACTCGTCCGTCTTGAGCGTCGGCGCATGTGAGGTAGCCGCCTGAGTCCAGTGGGCCGCGGCGTATAGCGAGGGGTAGTGACTTGGTGGTCGACAAGAGAACAACAGGAGTCAACCAACGACATTAATCTGGCCCGTGTGATCTGCGACGCCGTGGTGTAACTGGTTCTCCGAGCGCTTCTGGGCCCCTTCAGTTACCATCTTGCGGAGCTTGGCTCGGTCCTTTCCTGGTGCAGGGATGTCGTTTTGTCAGTGGTCGTGTTTCTTCTACATGGTTGGGTCCGACCCAGTATTTGCGCCGTCGTGTGTCTGGAAGTGAGTGGGAGACGCACCAGTAGTGCAGTCGCGACGGAGCAGCAGTCGCGGACGGAGCAGCGGGCAGTCGGTCTGTTGGTGTGGACAAAGAAAGACGGGAGATCGGCGCGCATTTCTGCGTTTGTTGAAGCTGCTGGCAGAGGACGGTTCGGGAGAGCGATTTGATGGTGCTGTGCCAGGTCATCTCGAGAAATCGCAGTTTATTAGAAGTTAAGTGATTGGTGATATGTTGTGTGATTTACTCTCGTCCCCAGCTTGCTCATCTGTCTCTCGTCCGCGTTTGTTAGGCAGTTAGTGTCTGTCTGTCATTCGGAGCTGCCTCTTTCATGTTTGTCGGATTCGGAGAGTAACGAATTTATTGCTTGAAGTGTAACGGCCTAATTCCTCAAATATATTTTGATCTTGCCTATCATCTTGAGAGGCGGTATCTGTGTACTGTAGAGCATGTTAGCTTGTTTGGCCAACCTTTTATAATTTTATATAAGATTGCATTTCATGGGCTTTTATTTAAATTGTCATTTTAGTATATAAAGTTGCCACCCTTCCATCGTAAGACTTTTCTTAGAAGCTGAAATCAAGTTGCTCCTTTGGTGGCAAAGTTAATATTTCAATTGTGTTCTGTACCATTTCCATCCCTCCTACGGGGTGCATAGTTTGTGTGCTTGTGTGAATTGCTAATTCTTTTAGTTTAAAGTAATCTGGTGTGTTGCAGATTTGCTCCAGTGTAGTCTTTCAGTGGTTGTCGTGAGCGGTCGTAACTACGGCCGTGTTAAAAGGGAGCGGCAAGGTTCTCAACCCGAAAGCTCATACAGGTAAAAATTTGTTTCTTTCTGCCTCTGAATAAATTGTAACTTGATATTTAGAGGGTGCTTTCTGATTATAATTTTAAATTTGTTTCTTTTAAAAAATTGCTTTAGGCACCATTAAAGTGAATTAATTACCATTTGTTAAAAAAGGAAATTGCTTATGATTTCATCAGTTACTCGCTGGCAACTACTTCCACACTCACATACTGTGATTAAATGTGTTAATGTTTTTGATGAATCGCTGGTAAATAAAATAAATTTTTAATAATATTCCTTGAAAGGAAATCCACGGTTCAGTATGTGTACCTCGCTCGCATCTTTTAACTTTAACTACCACGGCGAGGCGAGATAATATTCAGTTGCTCTTTTGACTTGATATTAGTTACTGGATTTCTGCTGGAGCCGGTAAAAAGGCTTAGGGTTTTTTTTTTACCTGACCACTGCTTAAAGGAGCTTTGCTCTACATGTTGTAGGGCACTTTGGGCCCCGAGGTCTACGTCTGGGGTCTCCGTCAGAGCATCGCCGACAAACGTGTTGTAGCGCACTATCCTGTGGATCACGAGATTTACATCTGGAGGTCTTTTGTACCATCTGCATGTTTGTGCCCTGACCTGACGTGAGGCCGATGTATTACACTGTTACAATTTGCAGGTCATGGTATGCCTCTGCATTACTTATAAATTACTAATACTTATTATTTTGATAAATTGCAATTAAAAGAAAAGTACTAGGATACATTGAAGAATACGTAAACTGTTTCGCTTCTGGTGTTTCTAGCTTAATTCCTTTTCTTAACGGTAAAAGCTCAAGTTTAATACACTACTGGCCATTAAAATTGCTACGCCACGAAGATGACGAGCAACAGACGCGAAATTTAACCGACAGGAAGAAGATGCTGTGACATGCAAATGATTAGCTTTTCAGAGTATTCACACAAGGTTGGCGCCGATGGCGACACCTACAACGTGCTAATATCAGGAAAGTTTCCAACCGATTTCTCATACACACACAGCAGTTGACCGGCGTTGCCTGGTGAAACGTTGTTGTGATGCCTCGTGTAAGGAGGAGAAATGCGTACCATCACGTTTCCGACTTAGATAAAGGTCCGATTGTATAGCTTATCCCGATTGCGGTTTATCGTATCGTGACATTGTTGCTCGCATAGGTTAGGAGAATATAAAATCGGTGGGTTCAGGAGGGTAATACGGAACGCCGTGTTGGATCCCAACGGCCTCGTATCACTATCAGTCGAGATGACAGGCATCTTATCGGCATGGCTGTAATGGATCGTGCAGCCACGTCTCGTTCCCTGAGTCGACAGATGGGAACGTTTGCAAGACACCAACCATCTGCACTAACAGTTCGACGACGTTTGCAGCAGCATGGACAATAAGTTCAAAGACAATGGTTGCGGTTACCCTTTACGCTGCATCACAGACAGGAGCGCCTGAGATGGTGTACTCAACGACGAACCTGGGTGCACGAATGGCAAAACATCACTTTTTCGGATTAATCAAGGTTCTGTTTACACCATCATTATGGTCGAATCCGTTTTTGGCGACATCGCGGTGGACGCACATTGGAAGCGAGTATTCATCATCGCCATACTGGCGTATCACCCGGCGTGATGGTAAGGGGTGCCATTGGTTACACGTCTCGGTCACCTCTTGTTCGCATTGACGGCACTTTGAACAATGGGCGTTACATTTCAGATGTGTTACGACCCCCGTGAAACCCTACATTTCACCAGGATAAGGCACGACTGCATGTTACAGGTACTGTACAGGCCTTTCTGGATACAGAAAATGTTCGACTGCTGCCCTGGCCAGCACATTCTCCTGATCTCTCACCAACTGAAAACGTCTGGTCAGTGGTGGCCGAGCAACTGGCTCGTCACAATACGCCAGTCATTACTCTTGATGAACTGTGGCATCGTGTTGAAGCTGAATGGGCAGCTGTACCTGTACACCCCATCCAAGCTGTGTTTCACTCTATGCCCAGGCGTATCAAGGCCGTTACTACGGCCAGAGGTTGTTGTTCTGGGTACTGATTTCTCAGGATCTATGCACCCAAATTGCGTGAAAATGTAAACACATGTCAGTTCCAGTATAATATATTTGTCCAATGAATACCCGTTTATCATCTGCATTTCTTCTTGGTGTAGCAATTGTAATGGCCAGTAGTGTATTTAATGTGCTTTTCTTTACGTTAAGCCTTGTACCTTGTTGCTGTTGAGGAAAAGAAATTATTGTTAGTTAAGGAACCATTTTAAAGAGAACTTGGTAACGAATGTTGCTGCTCAGCCCCTCCTCCAGGACCTGTTGGCTGGTGTCTGCCTAAGATACAAGCGCTTGTTGCCTGTGTCAGACAACACTGCTACTCGTGCAGATTTCATGTTACCCTCTTTACTGTTTACGATCATTACGACAGGAATCCTGTTCGACACAGGAGAGAAGCCTCGCCCGCGTCCCTCTGTGAGACTCCCGTAATTGCGCAGCAGCAGGGCCCCTCTGGCTCACTGCTTTGACACACAGATTGTACCCGCTGCTCTTGTTGCTGGCGGCACAGCACGGGCTGCATTTGCAAGTATCCTGCAATTCAAATGCCTTACCTACATTCATGCATGAGGCACTGTGAAGTGTATGCCGGAAAATTTAACTACCCTCATACATGCATATATGGATTTATGGTTCTCATACAAGATGATATGCAGATGAGGCCGCTGTAAGATGAATATAATGAATTAGCTGCTACGAGAACGGATATACTGATGCAGAAAATCTTGGTAAGTAATAAATTAGAGACACTAGTCCATGCGAAGACCGACATTACCGAAGCATTCTAAGAACGAGGATTTCGTAATTAGGCTGATGGTGAGAATACCAATCTAATATCTTTCGTGTTTCACTGAAAATGCCTGTGAACGATAACTTACGTTTATGTCTGTAAAAATTTTTTATTGGTCTCCTACGAGCGGTGTACGGTGTTTAGTGGAGGTGTTTTAAGTACCTGACAGTTCTGAAAGACACAGTATCCTCCACAACATTATAATACGTCTTCTTTGGCATGTCACTCATAAAGAATGATCAGTGCAACGAATCCATGCAGACGATCTATCTACCTGCACAAGCAAGCACCAGTTTAGGAGAGGATGTAGGCCGCTTCAGTAGTATAGCTGTAGAAACCCCAGGTTACTTTGACTTACAATTCGGTCATTGACTACGACTGCATTACATCAAATAGGTAGGTTGCCTAAATGCAGGGATGGACAGGTAAATGACATCACAATCCAAGATGGAGCAATCCAAGTTGTGCATGGTGAGAAATACAAGATCCAAGTATAACAACTATTCCAAGATCAAAGTCGTGGGAAATTAAAAATAAATCCAAGACGATGGAACTACTCGTTATGCTCTGTCACAAACCAAGTTGGCGCCAATTTGAAAGTGCCTAAGTTACCTGAATTGTGTAAATTGACACTATTTTCAGACGAATTCAAACAACATGTCTAAGGTGGCAGAATAAATGGTCAGATTCGCACCTTACATGAGAGCTGTATACATCGCAACGAGAAGGTGAATATGACACCTAACGTAACTCGGCGGTTATTAGAACATTGGCATATCAGTATGTAATGCAAAAGGGGATGACAGTCAATCGACGATTATTAACACACCGTTCCTATATAATGCATGTCGTTGAGTGGAAGATGAAACAGGCAATGCGAGTCAGTTTTAGTTTGAAGAGCCAGGCGGAAAACGGCGTAGCGAAGGCGCACTGCAGGGGTTACTACGGAAACCACTTAAAAGGGTGGCAGGAGGAAGGTCAGCGACCCCGACCAGGTGATTCAAGAGGGAGGACACGTGTAGCAGCACATGTGCACAAGGGGCAGAGAAAAACTTTAGAAAGCTGCATTTCGGAATTCCAGCAGGATACAAACGAAAACTAGTAACGCGTTTCGATTACATGTCCAGCAAGTGTGACACATGGAAAGGTCAGTGTGCTTTAGACGTGTAGAATGGGCACGAAACGTCCAATTGACTGAAACGCAATAGGAAAGAGAAAAATACATTGGTTGAAATGGCCGTGACGTGAAGAATGAATGAACCCAAGTTGGGGAGAAAGTTCTGCCATGAGTAGGACAAGAGAGAAATTTTCGCGGACTCTTCTCAAGTGGACTCTCATCAAGTGCAGAACGGAGCACTTAACGCTCTGTACGACACAGAGATTTGTGTGGACACTGCGTTCACAGCGGCTGCAATCCAGCTAGATATTAGCTGTAGCAACGATTAGCTCCAACTGTAGACAAACAAACCACCCAAATGAATTAACTGTTCTTGGGAGAACTGAGAGGGCACTATAATATGCATGCTGCACCAACCAAGCACGTGTATATCGCCACATACTAGGACTAGGGCTGAGTACATATACAGTGTGCAGAGGCATAAGCTTTGTTGGTTCACCAGCTTGCGTCCAGTGAAAACTCGAGCGGCCTTGGGTAATCTTGTACTCAGATTTGTAACATAACTAACCATCCACCATAGATTTGATTGTCATCCTAAATAGTACCGAACTTTGATCCGGAATCGGACGATTTTCGTAGTACTGACCAACATCATAACTTACGTGTAGAAGCAATTTTGTAAAGAAAGTTCCATTTAAACTTTCATATTATTGTGCCTAGGATTAATATTCTTTCAGAGAGTTAATATTTAATATTCTTGCGCATAGGATTATTTCACTTTCTGATGTTGGCGAGATGCGTTATCCACTGCGCTGTTTTCTTGTCGTTGAGTTGAAAACTGAGTAAAAGCTGTAATTTTTGTGCTAAAATTTGTGACATTAAACTTGTCATTTCAACTTACACTGTTATTCTCAATTCTAGAATAAGCACCAACGTTACTCATGAACTGTATAAACAAAACAGCGAAACATTTTTTTTATCTATTTTCTGCCATTTTAAGCTCAGCACAGTTGTGCCAGTTCCATCATCTTTCAGCGTGAATATAGTGCCACCTGCACTATGATTACGCCAGTTTGTATTATGACATCATGCCGATGAATCTGCATCTAATTAGCTTGTGCGTTTGATTATTTGTCGACGGGCTTAATGACTGCTTGCAAGGTCAGATGTGGCCTGGTGTAACTATAGCTATACTACTCACTTCTTATACTATCTGCATTGAATGTCTTGGTGCCATTACAGCTATACTGCTCTCTTCTTTAAAACTGTATACATCGAAGCGACGTTACCACTTTGGCGGAGTCACACGTTATCTATTGGCAGACAAATCATTCTTTGAATTTTTAAACAAATTGGTAAAGAAACTTTTCCAGGATATGAAGACTGATTTATATGAGGGTTCCATGTTCGTGTAATGCTAGTATTAGTCACTGGAGAGGAAGGTAAGACTTTCACGCCTGGGTACAAGAAATAAAATACAATTAATGGACGTTGCAGGTGTTCACTTAAATTAAGATTTCCTGAGAACCTTCAAAAGCAATATCTGTGATTCTTTAGCAGGATTATGTCCAATTTCTTGCTGAAGAAACTCTTTTGGGTCAAAGACATCGACTGTTAATATTAAAAATTTGTAAGCATTTGCTTTACCCGCCTGCAAAACCGTGCGTGTTAAAGTGCGCATTCCAGGGCGCGGAGGTGCGCTGTGCCCGGATCGAATTCGCCTTACAGGTTAACAACAGGAGCCACAAACACTTCGACATTGCTCGTTGAGCAGCTCCCAGATTCTTAGTGGTGTTCGCATTTAAACTCAATTTCTGTGAATGACATCCCGTTCCGAGATTGTCCTGGTTACTAGTGAGTAAGTTTATTTATTTCGCTGTAAGAGATTGTGGACGTCTTGAGACAGGACAGTGGTGGGGCTGCCACCTCTAGGATTACCGACACATCCGATTCTCTGTCGGTTTTGTCTCCCTCATCTGAAACGTTCCCGTTTTGTGGCGCAAAGAACCCTTCCCTTACACTTTCCCGTCTCCTACACCAGATATTAGCTGCTACAGATAGACAAGTGGGTAGAGATTGCTGTCAGAGCTGACGTAGAGCGGTATGCAATCAAGAGATGTTCGTGCTTTCGCTTTTAATCAACTAACTGAAAACAGCAGAGGATTCAATCTTGCTACTAGACCCCCATGAACCATGGACCTTGCCGTTTGTGGGGAGGCTTGCGTGCCTCAACGATACAGATAGCCGTACCGTAGATGCAACCACAACGGAGGGGTATCTGTTGAGAGGCCAGACAAACGTGTGGTTCCTGAAGAGGGGCAGCAGCCTTTTCAGTAGTTGCAGGGGCAACAGTCTGGATAACTGACTGATCTGGCCTTGTAACACTAACCAAAATGGCCTTGCTGTTTTGGTACTGCGAACGGCTGAAAGCAAGGGGAAACTACAGCCGTAATTTTTAACGAGGGCATGCAGCTTTACTGTGTGATTAAATGATGAAGGCGTCCTCTTGGGTAAAATATTCCGGAGGTTAAATAATCCCCCATTCGGTTCTCCGGGCGGGGACTACTCAAGAGGACGTCGTTATCAGGAGAAAGAAAACTGGCATTCTACGGATCGGAGCGTGGAATGTCAGATCCCTTAATCGGGCCGGTAGGTTAGAAAATTTAAAAAGGGAAATGGATAGGTTAAAGTTAGATATAGTGGGAATCAGTGAAGTTCGGTGACAGGAGGAACAAGACTTCTGGTCAGGTGACTACAGGGTTATAAATAGAAAATCAAATAGGGGCAAAGCAGGAGTAGGTTTAATAATGAATAAAAAATAGGAATATGTGTAAGCTACTACAAACAGCATAGTGAACGCATTATTGTGGCCAAGATAGACACGAGGCCCACGCCTACTACAGTAGTACAAGTTTGTATGCCAATTAGCTCTGCAGATGACGAAGAAATTGATGAATTGCATGACGAGATAAAAGAAATCATTCAGGTAGTGAAGGGAGACGAAAATTTGATACTCATGGGTGACTGGAATTCGAGAGTAGGAAAAGGGAGAGAAGGTAACATAGTAGGTGAATATGGATTGGGGCTAAGAAATGAAAGAGGAAGCCGATTGGTAGAATTTTTGCGCAGAGCATAACTTAATCATAGCTGACACTTTGTTCAAGAATCATGAAAGAAGGTTGTATACATGGAAGAACCCTGGAGATACTAAAAGGTATCAAATAGATTATGTAATGGTAAGACAGAGATTTAGGAACCCGGCTTTAAATTGTAAGACATTCCCAGGGGCAGATGTGAACTCTGACCACAATCTATTGGTTATGAACTGTAGATTAAAACTGAAGAAACTGCAAAAAGGTGGGAATTTAAGGAGATGGGACCTGGTTAAACAGAAAGAACCAGAGGTTATACAAAGTTTCACGGAGAGCATAAGGGAATAATTGACACGAAAGGGGGAAAGAAATACAGTAGAAGAAGAATGGGTAGCTTTGAGGAATGAAATAGTGGAGGCAGCAGAGGATCAAGTAGGTAAAAAGACGAGGGCTAGTAGAAACCATCGGGTAACAGAAGAAATACTGAATTTAATTGATGAAAGGAGAAAATATAAAAAGCAGGCAAAAAGGAATACAAACGTCTCGAAAATGATACTGGCAGGAAGTGCAAAATGGATAAGCAGGGATGGCTAGAAGACAAATGTAAGGATGTAGAGGCTTATCTCACTAGGGGTAAGATAGATACAGCCTAAAGGAAAATTAAAGATATGTTTGGAGATAAGTGAACCACTTGTATGAATATCAAGAGCTCAGATGGCAACCCAGTTCTAAGCAAAGAAGGGAAAGCAGAAAGGTGGAAGGAGTATATAGACGGTCTATACAGGGGTGATGTTCTTGAGGACAATTTATGGAAATGGAAGAGAATGTAGATGAAGATGAAATGGGAAATATGATACTGCGTGAACAGTTTGACAGAGCACTGGAAGACCTAAGTCGAAACAAGGCCCCGGGAGCAGACAACATTCCATTAGAACTACTGACAGCCTTGGGAGAGCCAGTTCTGACAAAACTCTACCATCTGGTGAGCAAGATGTATGAGACAGGCTAAATTCCCTCGGACTTCAAGAAGAATATAATAATTCCAATCCCAAAGAAAGCAGGTGTTGACAGATGTGAAAATTACCGAACTATCAGTTTAATAAGTCACAGCTGCAAAATACTAACGCGAATGCTTTACAGACGAATGGAAAAACTGGTAGAAACCGACCTCGAGGGTGATCAGTTTGGATTCTGTAGAAATTTTGGAACACGTGAGGCAATACTGACCCTATGACTTATCTTAGAAGAAAGATTAAAGAAAGGTAAACCTACATTTCTAGCATTTGTAGACTTAGAGAAAGCTTTTGACAATGTTGATTGGAATACTCTCTTTCAAATTCTGAAGGTGGCAGGGGTAAAATACAGGGAGCGAAAGGCTATTTACAATTTGTACAGAAAGCATATGGCAGTTATAAGAGTCGAGGGGTATGAAAGGGAAGCAGTGGTTGGGAAGGGAGTGAGACAGGGTTGTAGCCTATCCCCGATGTTATTCAATCTATATATTGAGCAAGCAGTAAAGGAAACAAAAGAAAATTTCGGAGTAGGTATTAAAATCCATGGAGAAGAAATAAAAACCTTCAGGTTCGCCGATGACATTGTAATTCTGTCAGAGACAGCAAAGGACTTGGAAGAGCAGTTGAACGGATTGGATAGTGTCTTGAAAGGAGGGTATAAGATGAACATCAACAAAAGCAAAACGAGGATAATGAAATGTAGTCGAATTAAGTCGAGTGATGCTGAGGGAATTAAATTAGGAAATGAAATACTTAAAGTAGTAATGGAGTTTTGCAATTTGGGGAACAAAATAACTGATGATGGTCGAAGTAGAGAGGATATAAAATGTAGACTGTAAATCGCAAGGAAAGCGTTTCTGAAGAAGAGAAATTTGTTAACATCGAGTATAGATTTAAATGTGAGGAAGCTGTTTCTGGAAGTATTTGCATGGAGTGTAGCTATGTATGGAAGTGAAACGTGGACGATAAATAGTTTAGACAAGGTGAGAGTAGAAGCTTGTGAAATGTGGTGCTACAGAAGAATGCTGAAGATCAGATGGGTAGATCACATAACTAATGATGAGGTATTGAATAGAATTGGGGAGAAGAGGAGTTTGTGGCACAACTTGACTAGAAGAAGGGTCCGATTGGTAGGACATGTTCTGATACATCCAGGGATCACCAATTTAGTATTCGAGGGCAGCGTGGGGGGTAAAAATCGTAGAGGGAGACCAAGAGATGAATACACTAAGTAGATTCAGAAGGATGTAGGCTGCAGTAGGTACTGGGAGATGAAGAAGCTAGCACAGGAGAGAGAAGCATGGAGTGCTGCATCAAACCAGTCTGAGGACTGAAGACCACATCAACAACAACACTAGCATTTACAGATTTCGAAAAACGTTTCGAAGGAATGAACTGAAAATTCTTATCGCAGATCCTTGAAGAACATGGATATCCGTCACATGTTATAAACAATATTTGAGCATTACATAAACAAACTAAAATATAAATCACATGCCAAAATCAATTTGTGAAAAAAAATTTCGAATCTATATATTTGTTTGGGTTGCAACCTTCCACCATTATTTGATAACATATATCTAGACGATTGTGTACAGAGGTGGAAATCTGCGTTTTTCTGATCGAGCAAATACAAAGATTAATTCGACAGCAAGTCATGAAACGAAATTTATCAGTCAGGTAATATAAAAACTGCAGAATGATGTGCTTTGTATATAAACAACACAAGAGCGGAGTTTCATTAAGCTGGGTACAATTCATGAGTTTTCTGCAACCTTCACTCATAGATTCACTGTTGTTCTTCAGACATGTAAATAACTTTACACTTACCTTATTTTTACAGAACATCTACGGCAATGGAACACGTTGTAAATAAAATATTGATAGATCGTTGTTTTCTTGCCCATCAATTTCCCCACTAACTTAAAAAGAGAACACAATATATTCATTTATATTCTTCAGGGCTACAATATTAATAAAAAATTTAAATGATAAACAATGTTGAAAAGTGATACATAATTAGCATTTTGCCCTTTCCCGATTGGTAACTGGACAGCGTTCGTAATACGCCTGATCCAGAATCCCAAGGTTTGTAAGTTTTCGTCTGAATAGACGGCTGATGAAATGACACTTCACCCACTCTGGGTACAGTCCACTCTCAGAGAATTTGTATGTACAGCTATTATCTGTACATTGTCATTAGCAGTTCTGTAACGTGTACCATTCCTCAGAGCATAACGTTTCACGTTGTGCCGCCACTGCATAGAAACTTGATTTACGGGTGAACATAATGCGTCGCTATTAATACAGTTTCATGTTCTGTGAATGCGTTAGGTGGTAATTCCACTAACGAAGGTGCACATTAATGTCAGCTAGTAAAGCTTGTGCACACATTCTGGGTTCTGTAAAGCTGTTACAGTATCGTAAGTCGTAGCGGTGTTTACGAAAAAGAAAAATTTTCTTACAGGCTGCCTTTTACCAAACCACGCAGTTGCTCAACACAAATAACACTGCAGTTCTATTTCATTTTGTTGCGGTAATGTCTGTCTTGGATTCTCAGCGAATGAAATATTCACGCTTGTGATCAAGATCCCTAAAGTAATGAGTAACAGAGTTTGGACCAATTGGAAAAGCTAGGGTGCAAGCCTATTTTTATTTCGTCATCCTTCTTACAAATAGTTTGATTCATTTCCCCCACATTATTCCCCGTATATTGTGCTACTATTTTATTCGTACATATACAAAGCTCCCAATTATCTGGACAATTTGTTTCTCATGTTTCATGTTTGTCTTCTCATTCTTCTTTCTTGAACCACCAAGTTAAGCCTCCAGGCATACGTTTAATTCACGATCGATTAACCTGTTATTACGTGTTTCAAAATTTCTCAAGAGTCCGTTTCTTCATTTATTTTTACTAGTACGTATGCATTTCGTACTTCAGTTAACCGAGTTCTGAAAATCTTTCTGTGAAATCTCATTTCAAATTCTTTATATATCAATGGTAGTTACCCTCCACTCCACGTTTTCGTATCTGTCCTACCAGTTCGAAACAAATTTCACGCTTGCGTGCTACGACCTATCTTGAAGCCATAAAACACCTCTGTAGGTATCGACATGTGCTCCGCAAACAACGATCTTGTGGAATACAGATAGCTTCTTTTGTTCCATACGATAGTGGGTTTAAGCATTCTGCTTCCCAGCGTCTAATATCGACTAATGAACAAAATAGAACCGTACTGTATATGACACCAGATTTGTGACTGGCGTGAGTTCGTAGCAAATACATCACACAATGTCTGATGTAAACGTAGCTCTACCAGTATCCCGAAGGAGAGTTACAGAACCACGCTTGTTCCCAACAATGTGTGTGTGTGCATGTGTGAGTGAGTGAGTGAATGTGTGTGTGCATACGAACTAGTGAATAAAGTTTTATCGCTAAAAAATGTAGCGAGATGCAGGAAGAGTACACAGAAACGACGTTTGATGTAGGTACCTCAGTTTTTAACATTCATCGTAAAAAAACGGATTGCTCATAAACATGCAGAAAGCCTCACTCTTGTTGGTTACAAAATTGTCGCGTAATCACTGGGAATACTCACGTTCATTAAATATTTTTGACAAACTGCAGAGAGTGATTTTTAAGTGGAACTATCACATACTGAACTCTCGTAATGTAGGCTAATGCTAGACTGACATTCTTCGGAGGTGTTCTGAGGAAGTGATGTCCATCGACGAAAGAAGTAGCTTACTAAGCCCTAAAGCGACATAAAATTCAATATTACTCCTTAGTCTGCAACCCGTACGACGTAGTATTCAGTCAAGACAAAGAACAGATGTAAAAAAAAGCAACTCGTTTCTTCAGAGGTTCGTTTAGTGAGCGCCAAAGCGCCAGGGAAGTGCCCTTCCAACTGCAGTGGCATACGCTGCAAGAGATTCGTTTAGCGCCAAGTGGTGATTACGGACAAAATTGCGTGTACGAAGATTCCTAGAAGAATAGCTCTCTCCTACGCATTTCTCGGAAAAAAGAAACAAAGAGATAAAAATAGACTATTTCATGCTCTCACTGATAGTCGTTCTCTTAGTGTGTAGTACAGGACTGGAACAGGAGAAGAAAGAAGTGGCAGTGGTACACAGGATATCCTCAGCCACACATCGGAAGAAATCTTCAGAGTTAAGAAGTAATTTGTGACGTTCCTTCCTTCCTTCTTCATTCGCCAGGAGGAGACGCGACTCGTAAATATATTCGTCCCCGTCGGTGTGACGTGGAACAGCACCTGCAACTCTCGTAAGAACACGACTCCTCACGTGGTTTAGAAATATTCTGTTATCTTTCCGCAACAGTCTTCTCAGTTTGTGCGAACTGGTAAACTGCATTCGTTTATTTTTATTGTTTTGCCAGGTTAGTTCCGTGATAAAATAAAATCTTGATTCTTGATTTCATTATTACGGTCGTTTTTCACATCATACATAGCGAGGACGGAATTTTTCTACTACTCCGTTGCTATACGCGGTTGCTACGTCCAGTTGTTAACAACGGTCTGACGTAACTCCAGAGATGACGTATGTAGGAGTAAATGTTTATTTTTTTTTAAATGAAAATGCGCCGTAATACTGGTTTAAACTAATCGCTCTTCACTGTCCATTATTCATGTACTCACTTAGTCACTTAAAATATTTAAAGAGTTTGGCGACACGTAAGATTTACCTTTTGATTCGGATTTTGTTCTTTCTGTAATAAATTGTTTGTACCTACAACACACGCACACCGATATGTCATTAAAGATCAGCTTCTGTTCAGTTCAGTGCTCGTAACGCTGACGACAAATTTTGACTAATCGGCGTACTTGTCTTTCTTCGTGTCTCCGTTTTATTGTGTCCTACTCAAGACTACGAATTGTTTTTCTGTCGTTGATCCATTGCTCTCACAGTTTGTAACTGTTCATCAGCACGAAGGCTAAATCCGATAAACCAATATCACTCAATTGATGTCTAACACTCATCTTACTATACCGTCGCGTTGAGAACGATAAAGATTAACTTTCATCAGTCGAATGACTGAGCAATACTTCAGTCTCTACCCCACCAATTATCAGACTCCGAAAACTGAAACAATCTAATAGCTTTTGCGTCCAGACAACTATCGCAAAAGTACTATAGAGCGACTCAAGAGCAACTAACTGAACATTTCCAGATCCGAGTTGCATTGTAGTCACATTGAATTTCCTTTTCGATGCTGCTACAACTCTCTTCCATGGTAAATGTTATCTTTGACTGAATTACTTTCTTGGACTTAACCTTCGTTCATATTATTTTCAATTTATTCTATAGATGTTTGATAAAGAATCTATGATAATCCTTTCCCTTTCTCTCCCCTTTTTGTATGGTATTCTCAGTATTTGAATGATATAGGTGTTAATCAAAATATTACCAGTGTAAATTTTATCGTCAATAGTTGCCGTCACGGCCAAGATGACTCACTTCCGTACTTTAAGTTTCCACAAAGTTTGTTATTTGGTGTTTTCTGTCCATGGGGCGTTACAAACTGTAGATGCAAATGTACATGTAGATGTTGAGCTCCATGCCGAACATTTCAGATGACGAATTCCTTTCATAACAGACCATTCATAAACATGTATGATGCTACAGTTACATCGTACATAATTACATAATGTATATACAACTATGGTTGATGAATTTCAGTTATTAAAAACTGAATATAGCACCAAAAATCTTCTTTCGTCACTATGTCACATTTGTGTTGCCCAAGGCAAGGCGTATGCGACTTTCAGACATACATGACTGTAGTAATGTGCTGTGTACGAGCCGGTCTCGCAGAATGACGGATGCTCATTACATAGATAGCGTGCGAGGTGGCGTGGTGTTAAGACCAGGATTCGCATTCGTGACAGTGGAGGTCGAAATCCCCGCCAAACTCTATATACTTCCCGTGCATCCCCTGGAGCGTTTAAAGCAAATCCTGAGATGACGCGAAACTTCACTAGCGATTTTTCTCGCATCCTTCTGTAGTACCAACTTTTATTCATCTTAGGTTCCTCGTCGTCGATGACAAGTCAAATTATAATAATAGTCCTTCTTTCCGTGAAATCTATCGATCTGAACCTTGCAAGAGACATTGATTACCAGCAGAATCACAACACTCGTATAAGAGTTAGTATAGGTACTATTTGACAGGAAGCTAAATATCAGTTTTATTTATATTTCCAGAAGGTTTCTGACATCGTTACTCACATGGGGCTTGTAACAAAATTACGTGCTATGGAATACCGTCTCCTTTATGCGACTGGATTCGTGATTTCCTGTCAGAGACGTCGCAGTTCGTAGTAACTGACGGAAAGTCATGGAATGAAACAGGCGTGGTACTTGGCGGCCCTGAAGGTAGTGTTATAGACCCTCCGCTGTTCCTTATCTGCACAAACGATTTGGGGGACAATCTGAGCAGCCATCTTAGGTTGTTTGCAGATGATGTTGTCTTTTATTGCCTAGTAAAATCACCAAAAGATCAAAAGAAATTGCAAAACGATTTGGATAAGGTATTTGTATGCTGCTAAAATTGGCAATTGACGATAAATAATGAAAAGTGCGAGGCCATCCAGGTGAGTGCTAAAAGGAATGCTTTAAATTTTGGTTACACGATAAATCAATCAAATCTAAAGGCCGTAAAGTCGACTAAATACCTTTGAATTAGAACGACGAACAACTTAAATTGGACAGAACACTTAGAAAATGTTGTGGGGAATGCGACCAAAGACTGTTTTATTAGCAAAACACTTAAAAGATGCAGCAGTTCTACTAGAGAGACTACCTACACTATGATAGTCCGTCCTCTGTTTGAATCCCTGCTGCGCGATGTCGGATCCGTACCATACAGGATTAACGGAGTTACATCTAGAAAGTTCAAAGAAGAGCAGCACGTTTTGAGAGGTCACGGAGAAGATGCAGGATTTGGGGTGGAGATCATTAAAACAAAAGCATTTCACCTAGCTGCGGGATCTTGTCACGAAATTTCAATCACCAAACTTTCTCCTCTGAATGTAATAATACTTTGTTGATGGCGACCTGCAGAGAGAGAATTTATCATCATAATAAAATAAGGGAAATCAGAGCTCGCACGGAAAGATATAGGTGTTCGTTTTTACCGTGCGCTCTAGGGAGCGGAATAATTGAGAATCATTGTGAAGGTGGTTCAAATGTCTCCAAGCACTGTGCGAATTAACATCTGAGGTCAACAGCCCCTAAACTTCGAACTACTTAAACCTAACTAAGCTAAGGACATCACGCACATCCGTGCCCGAGGCAGGATTCGAACCTGCGACCGTAGCAGAAGCGCAGTTCCGGACTGAAGCGCCTAGAACCGCTCGGTCATGAAAGTGGTTCGATGAACCCCTTTGCTGGGCACTCAAATGTGATTTTCAAAGTATCCATGTGGATGTAGTTTAGCTAGAGTCGACGTATTTGAACACATTTTAGATACTGTACTATGTTGCACATTTAAAAAACGTAACAGTTTGTCTCTGGTGAACCACTTCTATAAGTGGCCTAAATCAAAATTTCCCAAGAAGATTTAAGCATATCATAATAAAGGGCACGATATGAGTGAGCTAGACGACCGTTTTTTCCAAACTGTCCCAGAACGATGTCAAACCAGTAACAAAGAGACAAATCAAATCATAACGAATTAATCTCCTCCTACATACGAAATATGGAACAGTACATGCGATTGCTAGTACGTAACTATGTAGGTTACAAGGTGCTATGCTGAACTGCATCCACGCCTAAATAAGAAGCCTCTATGAATAGATCTTGCACGTAGTTGTAGGCGAGACGATGCACCTTGAGCCATAAACGGACAGCAAAAGGAGTCTCAGCAAAACTCGCAGAATGTGCGCTGGGGGGTGGGGGCAGAGGGGGGTGGGGATCGCACAGGCGCGAGGGACCTGACCGGAGCGGATAGTGCTCTGAGGAAAGGCGACTTGGCGCCAGACGCCCAAAAAGTCACAATGCAGAGCCCCTTACCTCTCAGCTGTGCGGGAACAACAGCTAACATTTAACGCGAGCTATGTCAGCTCTGGCGGTGCGCCCCGTTTTGGCAGTGCCCTAGAACAACTCCTGTTGTGGACAGAACTGCAGACAGTCAGAATTCGTTCGACTTCATGTACGTTTAAGAAAGCATTTGAGGGAGTGGAGTGGCAACAGAAAAGTTTAGGGCTCCTTTCAAGATTCTGACACACCCCCACCGCGCTCATGTATCGCAAACACCCGAATGTGTAACGAAATACAAAACCAGCTACCACTGGTCAACCTAAACATTCGGTAGTGGGAGTAAGAACAACGACAGTGCTCACGCAGCTCTGCCCTTATTGGTAAGCACACGAACGAGATAGAGAGATGTAGAGAGGACGAAAAAAAATTTAGTGCCAAATATAAATAAACTCATGCTTATAAATTAAGGATAATGCAGATGTATGGTAGAACAACGCTCTGGTATGTGGTTTGCGTTTTTGAATCACCTCGGGGTATGACCATGTGGTGCATTTGATCTGCGGTTGTCGCACTGTGGCACTGGCAGCAGTCCACATACACAGAGGTGTGTTGGTGCATGTCAGAGTAGGGTGCAGCGAGTAAGTGTGCAGATGTTTTCAGAAGTGCTAATGGTGACTATGTGTTGAAATTGGCTCAAAGAACACATATTGATGACGTTATGAGGCGAAGAATACTAGGGCGACTGGAGGCTGGTCAAACACAGCAGGTCGTAGCACGGGCCCTCCGTGTGCCAAAAAGTGTGATTTCAAGATTATGGCAACGATTCCAGCAGACAGGAAACGTGTCCAAGCGCTACAGTACTAGACGTCCACAGTGTACAACACCACAAGAAAACCGCCGTCCTCGGTGGCCGAGCGGTTCTAGGCGCTTCAGTCTGGAACCGCGCGACTGCTACGGTCGCAGGTTCGAATCCTGCCTCGGGCATGGATGTGTGGGATGTTCTTACGTTAGTTAGGTTTAAGTAGTTCTAAGTTCTAGGGGACTGATGACCTCAGATGTTAAGTCCCATAGTGCTCACAGCCATTTGAACCACAAGAAGACCGATATCTCACCATCAGTGTCCGCAGACGGCCACGGAGTACTGGAGTTAGCCTTGCTCAGGACATTACCGCAGTCGCCGGAACAGTTGTCTCCAGACACACAGTCTACAGACGACTGAGAAGACATGGTTTATTCGCCCGGAGACCTGCAATGTGCATTACACTGACCACTGGTCACAGGAGAGCTCGTAAAGCCTGGTGTCAAGAACACAGTACATGGTCATTGGAACAGTGGAACCAGATACCAACCCCTTAATGTCCTTGAAAGGGACCTGTATGAAGGTAATGGTTTGATGGTGTAGGATGGGATTATGATAGGTGCACGTACAACCCTGCATGTCTTGGACAGGTTAAGTGTAACAGGTCAGGTGTATCGGGACGTTATCTTGCACCAGTATGTCCGCCTTTTCAGGGGTGCAGTGGGTCCCACCTTCCTCCTGATGGATGATAACGCACGGCCCCACCGAGCTGCCGAAGCGGAAGAGTACCTTGAAACAGAAGATATCAGGCGAGTGGAGTGGCCTGCCTGTTCTCCAGACCTAAACCACATCGAGCACGTCTGGGATGCTCTCGGTCGACGTATCGCTGCACGACTTTAAACCCCTACGACACCCGGAACTCCGACAGGCTCTGGTGCAAGAATGGGAGGCTATAGACCAGCAGCCGCTCGACCACTTGATCCAGAATATGCCAAGCCGTTGTGCGGCCTGTGTACGTGTTGGGGTACATGCGCAGGAAACGGTGGCGTTTTGTAGCACATGTGTTTCGGGACAGTTTTCTCAACTTATCACCAATATCGTGGACTTAGAGATCTGTGTCTTGTGTTTTCCCTATGTGCCTATGGTATTAGTTCCAGTTCTGTGTAGTGCCATGTTGTGTGGCACATCATTCTGCAATTATCCTTAATTTATGAGCACGAGTGTAATTTTGTAACTGCTTAACCACATGAAATGAGAGCAAGGGAGGGAACCCAACGTCTTTTAAGATAGCTTCTTACTGGTTGACACTCTCAATATTAATCGTTCAGCAAATAAAAATTACATGACGCTAGAAAACCGCGCTACACAGATTTACTTGTTAGACAGGCACCTCCCAGGGCAGCTGTCACGGTGTTGTAGCGCCGCCTCAGCCAGGCGTCGCCTCGGGCAAACTTCGCTTCCACAGCAGCAGACTCATCTGGCAGAACTGAACGTAGACTCAAGCTGTCGGTGCAGAGCCTACAGCAGGATTTATTCTGCAGCCACTTCAGCTGCCACTTGCAGATTATGAGTTTGGCGACACCCAGCCACAACCGTGAGGTGAACTGCAAAGTCGTGTCATTGGTAATGATGTTCACTAATTTTACTTTTCCCTCTAAAGATTAGCTTGAAATTAGAGATTCAACATTTTAACGACTCTGCCCATAGGTACAAATGGATATCCTTCCGTAGTATGTTCTAGCCTTTTGCACTAATCTTTGGCAATCATGGTACGGCTTCGCCGGATGTAAATGGTTAATTTAGCTACTCATGCATCTGAATCACATCCCTCATCGCATGTCCAGTTTTTCGAAGGCATTACCTTATTATTACCAAAAATTGTTAACCTTTTATTTTTGCACTTTCATGTAATAAACTAAGTTAGCTGAGATCCACATTTAATTTCGTAGATAACGAATTCCTTCATCATTCTTTTCGTACGTCAGCGAGTTAATTATTTCAGATATATACCGGAATTTTAGTGTATTCATTTTAAGCCATCGATACAGCTAGATCTAAAACTGAGAGCATACAAGTTCACCACTCTTCTCAGGATATATTTACCTGCGAACTCCTGACACTGCAGTTGGATCCACGAAATTTTCTCAACTTAAACTTCAATTTTGAAATAACGAAAATTGTTTTAAGCTGCTGGCACGCAACTATTTCATGTGTTCATTTCAGTAAGGTAAGGTTGGTGAGTGTATTTCTTTCTCCAGCTGAAGGTCATCATTGAACTTTTGGTTCTTATTTTAACTGTTTTCCGTACATTTTGTGTTGGCAGCACGTTCAGTTAATTTTTTGTGAGTTTTGAGCATTTTGTTGTAAGTTCATTGGCTTTATTCAAACATTAGTTGTGATGTACTGTAGAGACTCTGTTAGGGCGTGCTAAAATTTACAAGGGCATGAATTTAACGAGAAGAGTAACGTATAGAGAGAGCATTCAGTTAATTAATTCAGTTAATTGAGAAACGGTAGACAGTAGCTCAGACATGGAAGTGAATCAGGAGAATAGTAAATACATGAATTGTAGTCAACACAAACTTAAATGAATGTGGGAAACCAGCAAAGTCAGGCATGTTATGTCCAAAGTTAAGTTCAGAAGAGAAGATGATAGAGAAATTTCAGATATAGCTCAGACTTCCGAAATAACAGGCCACGAAAGTAGACTGATGCCACTTTTGAGACTGCACCGCAACAACATAAAGCATTCGATCTGCAGAGTTTTCGAATTGCAACATGCAACAACTCAAATGAAATCGATGAATGTTAAGAGAAAATCAAGAAAAAAATATGCTCACTTCAAGGAAATGGACGAATGGTTAAAGGAAAACGAAAATTTACTCAAGAATAGTGAGAACTAAGCAAAAAACAGAAGAACAGATTACAGCAGAAAATAAGAAACTAGACACTCACATGGAGAAATCTGAAGAACTAACTAAATTGTTAGACCAGAAGATTGTGAAGAAACAGCACATGAAAACCGCTGATGAGCAGGCACAACATTTTAATATAACACGCATCCCTACATACAATTAAACATTCCTCTTTCAAAGAACACCTTAAAACCAATAAACATCACGTAAGAAGCATTGCTAACAGTTCAGAGATTTTACACCTTGTTGATAAAGGAGGAACGTTGGACCTACTTCAAGAGTTGGAGATATTTATCCATTTACATAGCGAACCTGTTGGCCTGTCAAATGAGCAAGTAATTTTTAAAAATAAAGAGTTCTTTGAAACCTTCAGTGACTTCTTGTAATTTTACCAATTACGCATACGTTTTATGTAATCTACATTTATTCTGACTAACGATGTTATACAGAAGTGTTAATTATAATGGAGGGTCGTCCTGTAAACTTTTCGTAAGGTTTATACCTTGCGAATTCCATGAAGTCTTTACGACGTATTTTAGAGGTTGACGTTGGTATAACTGAGATGTGGGTTAGGTAGGCACTTGTTATTACTTGTCGTTATCCATCAGGTCCTTGTCATGTTTGTGTCCTTCGTCTTGTAATACCCTAGTCTTCCTGTATAAGTAACCGAACTGCGATATATCGACTAGTCGTAACAGCATCTTACAGGGATATGAAACATGTTATGAGGTCATCTTTGGCCCTCGTGTTCGAATGTATGATGTAACAGTTGCTGACTGCTGTCCAGCGAGCACGTATGCCCGTGTGAGTATGTTTTGAATGTCATAAACCTGATCTGTGGTATATTTCGTTTCTTAGTTACTCATATTGACCTCTCTATTCAGAATAGCTATTACGAGCCCAGTTAAAGGCACTGCTATACTTATAACACGAAGGTTATTGGACTGGAGCGGGTGGGATCTCCTCTCGGATTGTTTTGTGTCTTTGTCTTCAAGTATGGGTTAGTGAAGGCCCGACGTAACGAATAGTAGTGGGTTTGCACGACATGTTCTGTACAGGTAGACAATCAGGATAAGAGTACTTTGGGTTTAATTACGTAGTTGTTCGGTCTGTTTTGTATTACTGTATCTCAATTATGTTTCTAACTGTCATATCTCTACAATTTTCATTTTAATGTGTAACGACGATCTGTGAGGTGGTGATTATTTTTTTCTACGATTACATAATTAAGTAGTGAAATATTCAGATATGATACGTTGGAATATATAATATCATGGGATTTGCTATTCTGGACCTAATGTGGATTCGCATTTGACTTGCATTTTGTGGATGTGTTTGAGATCACCTCTTCTTTTGCGTTCCCCTATGATCTATAGGGTTCAGTCAGCGTCCTGGTTTGTTGAGCACTATCGGATACTTAATATCCATAGTGATGTAGTCAACTAAGGGTATCTGCGCGACTTCCTGTAATGAGACTAATGTTGATTCCTTTATTCCATAGATACTCCCCAGTAATATAATGGTACGAGTGTGTTGGTAAAGGTGTTTTAAAAAAATTGTAAAAAATGTTAAATAAGTTTAACGTATGTAATATCTAATTTTGGTTGTGGTACCTATCTCTTGCATAGACACAAGGATACTTCCTACCTCGCGTATGCCGAATTTTACCTCTTAGTGTCGTCATTGTAGTGTATTCCTTTGGTTCCTCCATGTAGAGTATTATCTACAACCATTGAGTACACCTGTAGTGATTCAATAATTGCAATGCCTTTTATTGGTTCGTTCCTTTCTGTATACTTATTTTAAATAGTCCCAATCCTTATAGTGAGCACCCCCCCTCCTCCCCCGCCTTTTTACTTCACCTGACATGTGATCATGGTACGGTTTTACATATGATTTGTTGGTTCCTCTTTCCCGTCTTTTACCTTTTGACTAAACAAGGCGTCTACCACGTATAGTCATACGTTTTGAAGACATTTATTGTGCTGGACTGATGGTTACATTATTATAACACTTCTGTTTTATTAATACGTCTATGACGATACTGAAGATTTTACAATATGTATGAAAACTAATTAATTCTGACAGTGTATATTATAGTGTATTATGGAGTTTTATTAAGACAGTTCTTGTAATTAAATAAATTTACATCTAACACTTGCAGTTTTTAAGCAACATGCTCTGTATTTCAATATGACTTATTGCTCTGATATGACATTCAGTGTATAATTCTCATTATGTAAAGTAATATGCAACACTTGATAAAATCAGTATGCTCTGTATTTTAATATGTAATTAATGTTCTGTTATTTCCCCCACAGTGTAGGCCTGAAGATGACGTAGTGTAACATCGAAACTGGTTGCATAGAAATAAACTTATACAATGGCGATAGGTATTGTTTTTATTGAACATTGAACAGCTGTAGTCTCATACTCCTCCAGAAGATGGAGTTACATTCTTTTATTATAAAAGTACACATGATGTGACAAAGCAGGATTCATCCAAACCATACTGTTTTACCTACACTCTTAATCAATGATAATATTATGGTAGTGAGCACACGTTACACAAAACGGGAATTTTGCGTAAACAGAGAACCCCTCGGAAGTCCAGTTGTTCAAGTCATGGTATTTACTGTTCTGATTTCACTGTAACAATTAACGCCACTATTAATGCAGTAGTTTAGAAGATCTTGTAATTATAAAATTTCATACAGTCAACTGTCCATAAACCAACTGTCAGCTAACAAATTAAATCAAAAGCGAAGACACTATTTCCTACAAAGAGAATTTCCGCTGCTTGTAGTTACGTAATTTTATTTTCCAAACTCAATTAGTTTATCAAATATTCTTAGTTAAAAGTTTCAAACTTATGTAACAGATTATGACCAAAGTCCTGTAATATTCAAGGATTTAGTCACACACTTTTGTTAATCTGAAGTTTCTGCATCTATCGACACTCATATTATGTAACAACCTTCACTAATTAAGAATTACATAATTTTCAATGACAATATATCATCATTCAGTATGGACAACATACTTATAATCCAGTGAACCTCAGTGCATATACATAATTCTGTTCTGTAGATTTTAATAGCTACTGCTAGTATCTAATAACTGGTAAACCAAACTTGAGAAAATTTAACTACCAGTTAGGAATGAACCTTTGGATCATGTTCACACTATAAATTTATAACCATTTAGGCTAACATTCTCGCGCAAGGCCTTATCAGGCCAACGATAGAGCCATTTCAGTCAGACCACCTTCTGTCTTTGCTGCGCCTTTATTTCCTTCTGTACAAATTGTCTCAGCTTTGCTTTTATAAATTTTATCATGGCATCTGTTCCATCATTGGATTAGTCTGATATTTCTTCGTCACCACATTTCAGTTACAGAAAAGTATATAATGCGTCTAGTATTTGTATTTCTTTATATCAGTCTCAGGGATCGTTGTACTGCCATATAATGTTGCGTAAGCAATACTGTATGAATTCAAGTGCAGGTTGGAAGCATTATCTGTTAGAATGTGGGTAAAATGCATTGCCTTAATTTACATTTTTTGCCACTGTATGTTGTCAGAAAATTAATATTTCGTGTACTGGTAATATACCTTAGAAATTCTTGGATTGGTTGTTAATAAACTGCTGTTGTCACTATTAGTAAGGCTTTGTCACTTACATAAAGACTAGCAGAAACCATGACGTTGAATTTCCTTTTGCGTAATTCACAAATGACCATTTCCCTTCCCTGTTAGAAACATTGAAACTTTGTGAGACAGGGTCATTATCTATAGCAAATCAGTGACATAAATAAAAATAGGAAGAATTTTCCGTATGGAACTATGAAGGGACTGTTTGACTTTTCATTTACTTGAACATAGAATACTGTCACTTATATTTTCAAATGGTGAACCAGCCATGTGTGCTATACAGGTAAGTGCCAAAACGTGACATCTGGTGATGCACATCAGCAATATTGATATACTTGATAGAATGTTCGTGAATGTGCAAAAACAGTGTGTATAGCAATGTGGCTGTTAGGTAGTAAAATGTACTTTCTAGTTGCTTTCAAGAACTGTGACTCTCTGAGCTTGTTTATGTCATACTTTGTGGGGCACCAGAATGGAATTGCAGACATTGTACAGAGTTAAAGACATATGGGTTTTGAAATTGCTTCTGTAGTAAGTAGCTGGCCGTTGTGACCAAGCGGTTTCTAGGCGCTTCAGTCTGGAACCGCGCGACCGCTACTGTCGCAGGTTCGAATCCTGCCTCGCGCATGGATGTGTGACGTCCTTAGGTTAGTTAGGTTTAAGTAGTTCTCAGTTTTAGGGGACTGATGACCTCAGATGTTAAGTCCCATAGTGCTCAGAGCCATTTGAACTATTTTTCTG
This sequence comes from Schistocerca serialis cubense, assembly GCF_023864345.2. Taxonomy (NCBI): domain Eukaryota; kingdom Metazoa; phylum Arthropoda; class Insecta; order Orthoptera; family Acrididae; genus Schistocerca; species Schistocerca serialis. Next base: position 571,920,543 of record NC_064644.1, on the reverse strand, counting down.
TAGTAAGTGAACAGAATGCGATGTGCAGAGTAGAAAACGAGAAAAGCACCGCGTAATTCTAGGAACCTGGAGAAGGATGCGATGATCTGGGACTATATCAAGGAAGAAGTAGTAAGAACAGCAATCTCGACTAGCTAAGCGTCGTTCAGTGCGAGGTACATGATGTAAACAACTTACAGTGTGAGGTTAGGACTGGAGCTGGTAGTATTGTAGCTGACAACACATAACATTGGATGATACCATAGGAGTCAAGCACTAAATGGTTACACCAGGTAAAAATGTTCATATTATCTAGTGACTAAATTTAAATGTAAAATGGCTAATACAGAGAAAAATGATACAATGGCAAAGAACATTACAATCTTAATTGCAATGGTCAGTAATATTTGTGAGAAATGGAATTCAACAATGAATAATTTAGATTCTGCCTTTTGATGAAATTTATGGTGTTAGTAACATATGAAAAGAAACAAAAGTAATCAGTTAAAAATTAGTTAAAATAAGGAAAATAAATGACAAGTGTTTGCCAAATAGTAAGACTGGGTCAAAAGTAGCAGCTATTAACTGTAAGAAAGCCCAATTAATAGATGACAGTGAAAGAACTTGTGAGGTAATGTAAGGAGCGAAATGTTTGTGATGAAATTTGAGGTATGTAAAGTCGTGTGTGATAATAATGTTAATTTAATTAGTGTTGAATAGGTAAAAATTAATGCATTATCTGAAATTAACATATGTGTACCTTGAGATAGTGAGTTTGCGGATAATAGCAGCATTGTTAATGAATGTAAGAATTTAAGGTTCAAAAAGTCTGCAGTTATGTAGTAGGTGATGATAATGTCAATAAGCTACCTTCAGTGGTACCTGTGGTTAAGAAAAATGAAAATGTAAAAGAAATGAGTTAAGGTGAGTTCCCAATTATTGACTTCTGTAAAAAGGAAACTTGTTCTGTTAGTAATGTAGTAATTCAAAGACACCTGAATCAGATCATAACTAATGATGTAGAGACAACAGTATTTGCAGAGACTAAAGAAACTAGTACTGTAGTTGACTTTAATAGTTATGTATTTTTCATCTGAAATGGAGAAAGAAATTTCTTGTTTGCAGGAAAAGATATGTAGTTGGCATATGCATGGAGTAGCATTTGACATAAATATACCAAAGAACATTGTCAGTGAGTGGTTTATGTAGAAAGAGAAAGATTATAATTTGTATATCCAGGGGGTAGGGTTTACTGTTGACATACGAAGAAATGGTTTCAAAAAGTGGTATATGTGTAAGGGAAATACGTTACTAATATGGGAACCATCAGTGGAATTTTCCATATATCTTTCTGTAGAAAGGAGAATTTTTCAAGGATTTGTGTTGTCTAGCAATCGAACTGCAAAAAATTTCTGGAAATAATGTTTCATGTTTGCTGAGTAATTCAAATAGATGCATATGTTGTGGTTTAAAGTAGTATTTGTTGTATATGTTTAGGTAGGGGATGTTTCTTTCTGTAATGGAAACCAACTGGAAAGTGGTAACTCTCAAGTTGGGTATTGGCAGTTTTCATTTTCTGGTACACTCTTTTTCTTCTACTAACCTGTATGATTGAAATTTTAGCATTTGACTACCACTATCCCTCAGTAAATGTTCTGCTCAGTTTAATCTAGTAGGTTAATAAATAGTAAAAGAAGACGTATTTTCCTTGGGTCTGAAGTATTATTTTCAGAAAGTATAGTATGAATGAACACACATGATTAGTAAAGGTTTATGCTGTTTTTTCTTGAAAAATTGACTGATTCAAATTTTGAGTAAAAATTCAAAAACCTTAAGTTCAGCAGACGTTTCTTAGTGAACTGTGGAGATAAAATTGAAGAGGAAAAATGTCACTTACATACCTATGATAACACTCAGCTTTGCACACAGCAATAAAAATCATGTGATATGAGGGTTTTAGTTTAAATTTTAAGAGCACAGAAAGATTGTTAATGTGATAAGTGTGCTGTCTAGAGTGAAGTATAGTTACTTGTTAAAATATGTGTGTGGTTTTGCAGAAATTTTCATGGTTGTTAGGCCCAAATAAGAGAGAGTATTAAAATAAATGGGGGATTAATTATCAGTTGTTCAGCAATGGAATTTGTTTATTAAGTAATTGTGTTTATGTATTGTAACCATATAGTATTGTTATTTTAAGGTAATTTGATGATGAGTGAAGGCAGAGCAGGGTGTTAATTAATAATAAGAATTCAGAAGTTTATAAGAAATAATGAGGGCTTTTATGTTTATGAGGAATGTGATGTCAATGAATAATGAGAAATTTTGGGAAATGGTGTGATGTAACACTTACTGAAAATGTTATGGACCCTGTCTTCGTTGCAATAAATTGTTTCAGTGTGAATGAATGGCATTAATTTACATGTAGTACAAGCAAGCTGAGGGAACCAATTTGTCAATGGCACAACAGAAATGTGTGAATTATGGTGCCAAGTAACAGCCATGTAAATCAGTGCAACAATTTGTTTTTCTTTAATAAAGCTGGGAGCATTCAGGAGAATAATGGCTGATATTTTGGCACATGTATGGTACAAATTTTTAAGAAGTATGTAATGTAGTAAGGAATATTTAATACCTAGTCAAGTTTTGTGTACTGCTGTTAGATAAATTTCGGAAAATGTGTTCTTACCTCATGTTTTACTATACCATAGTTTCATTAATTTTTTGGTGCATTAGCAATTTTGCATAGAAATGCATTTTGATAACAAGTCTGAAAAAGTTGTGTTTTATGGAAAAAAATATATATGATAAAAGAAAATGCAAAAGTTTCAAAGTTTGAAGAATGCTGTATTATAATGTAGTGGTGAATAATTGTATTCCAAATCGCCACTTCCATCCTATCTAGTGCAATAAGGATCTTACAGTATGTCATAGCTGCAAATTCTGTTTTGTCTAGATAAGTGTGTGATGTTCCTTTGATGAAGTTTTTGTTATTCACATATGGAACAGGACACATTGGGTAGAGATATTAATTTCTTACTTTGGTAAGGATATTTCAAACAGCCCTCTTTTAGTAGTGATATCTGAAATATGTTAGTAAGAAAAGAAAACAAAAGGCGATTGAAAATTGTGTAGTCTATTACTTCTCGATATATAGTCTTAAAAATCTATTTTCCTTCTGATTTTGGCACTGCTTATGAAGTTCTATGTTATATATAAAAGCAGTGCCAAAACCCGAATGAAAGTTGGTTTGTAAGAATTTATTTCAAGTACAAATATTCCTTGTCAAGCAGCTTAGGATTCTATAATAAATGTATGAATATATCGTTCTGCGTTGATATGTAATTTGTAAATGTGTCTTCTTATGCACTTATTTGGTCTAACACATATGAGAAATTGATTAGGAATGGTCTTTTATCTTTCTTCCATGTGACAACAAGCTGATATTGGTCTCATGGATTGGGACTCAATAGGTGATATGAGTGAAGAAAACGACAGACACTGAATCAAGGATGACAAAAGTAGAAGTTTGATTATGCACTAAATACGAAAAATTTTTGTTCTAATTGTTATAAATTTTTCTCAAGTAACTATTCATGATATTAAAATAAGTAAATGAAAATTAAATTCTGTAAAATGTTTCTGGATAAAAACGTTATTAAAATTTCAAGTTACCAGGTACCCAATAAGTTAATGTAAGTTTATGTATGTAACTAAATGTTGTGATATGCCAATAAAAATTTTGATAAAGTAAAATGTTGTAAATTTTTTACTATTGAATTTTGCAGGTTCATAATGACATTAAAATATTCAGCACACTAGTACCATGAGGGGGCGGGTTATATTATGAATCAGGATTGATGCACACTCCAAATTTATAAGCTAAATCATGTATAAATATATTTTGCTTATGTTGTTATTCCAGTATCAATGGTAATAATACGAAAGTGAGCACATGCTATACAAAATGTCACTTTTACATAAATAGAAATCCCCTTCAAAACCGTGTTATTCAGGTCACACTATTTACTGTTCCAATTGCATTGTAAGAATTAGTTGCACTACAAACACAGTAGTTCAAAAGTTGTTGTTAATAGAAATCTGTTTAATATTCAAGTGAAAGGCTTTATAAAGATTACCCCTGAACTATTTCAGTCAGTCTAGTTTAAGTCTTAGCTGTCACTTCATTTGATTCAGTACATGATGATTCTCAGATTTGTTTTCACAAGTCTCAGCATTGCATCTATCTCTTTTTCGGATTATGCTTGCTTCTTCGGCATCACATTTCAGTTAGAGACAAGAATACAATACCTCTCGTACTTGTATTTATTTGCATCAGTCTCAGAAACCGTTATACTACAATATAATGTCGCATAAGCAATACCCTTTGAATTTATCTGCAGGTTGTGAGCGGTATGTATTAGAACACGAGTACAAAGCATTGAATATATGTACATTTATTGCAAATGAATGTTGTGGGAAGGTTATTAATTTTCATGTATTGGTAATACAGACAGTTCGGAAATTTCCGTTAAAATTTTTTTCTATGACTTCTAGTGAGGAGTGAGCACATTATACATTGTGGAAAAATTAACAACACCAAACGATAATTAACGTAGAGTAATGAAATTTCGTGAATAAATTTGTCTAGATAACAAATTTAAGTGTTTAACAGTTTAAGAGTGCATATTCATGTAAGCGTGTGGTAAAACGCTGTAAGTGTGAAGTGCTGGTACATTAATAACCGGTGTAACCTCCAGAATGGTGAATTGCAGGCATGAAAATGTGTATGAATTGCATAATACAATTGCCAGATGTCAATTTGTGAGATTGAGTTCCATGCCTGTTGCACTTGGTCGGTCAATCAAAGGATTGTTAATGCTAGTTATAGGTCACACCGAATGATGATGCCCCATATGCGCTCGTTTGGAGAGAGAGCTGGTGATCGCACAGGCCAATGTACCATGTAGACATTCTGTAGAGCATGGTGGGTTGCAACATAGCACGCTGACAGTTTTATTGCAGGTCCTCACCTGGTCTCCCTGTTATCAACACGTGGCCATCACTAGCACCGAGGGAGAAGCTTTCATCAGGAAACACAACAGACCTTCAGCCTGCTCTGCAGTGAGCTCTCGCTTGACGCAAATGACGGTGGTTTGGGGTTAGTGGAATGCACTCTGCAGGTCGGAGCTGTCCTTGAAGTAATCGAGTTCGTTGTGTCACTGTGGTGCCAGCTGCTGCTCAGATTGCTGCTGCAGATGCAGTATGAGGCGCAAGAGCTATACGCCCAACACAATGATCTTCCCTCTTGGTAGTACGACGTAACCATCTAGAGCCTAGTCCTCTTCTACAGTATCGCAGAAGGAACTTACAGCTTCTCGTAGCAGTATTACACGACCTCGTTCAATCTGAATAGGTTGTTAATGGAATCTTTGTCGCCTTAAGGGCATTCTCGATAACCAGCACCTCACCACGTCCAGTGTCATAGGAAGCTAACGCTAGCTATCGTTACGGCGTGTCTTTTAAGAAAACCTGATTTGCTTCCTCACAGTGGCGCCACTACCGTCTCTCTTACACCATTGGCGCGAAATTTGAATAAACTTCATATTTCAGATATAGAAACATGCCTACTGTGGTGTCACCACCAGACACCACACTTGCTAGGTGGTAGCCTTTAAATCGGCCGCGGTCCGTTAGTATACGTCGGACCCGCGTGTCGCCACTGTCAGTGATTGCAGACCGAGCGCCACCACACGGCAGGTCTAGAGAGACGCCCCAGTTGTACAGCCGACTTTGCTAGCGATGCTACACTGACAAATACGCTCTCATTTGCCGAGACGATAGTTAGCATAGCCTTCAGCTACGTCATTTGCTACGACCTAGCTAGGCGCCATTATCAATAGATATATAACTTGTGATGCCTGTACCGTCAGATCGATGTACGCCACTTATGGATTAAAGTTAAGTATTCTACCAGTTACCTCCTGTTATGCTAGTCTTATTTCTCTGACCTGTTCCAGACCTCACGCCAGACTGCGTGAGCTTAAAAGCGTGCATTTCGGCCTCCTCTAGCAACACAGTGTTGGCTCTTATGCCAACACTTCACCTACCAACTTTCCTTTATGTATCACAACTCCTCCATGGTGCGATTTTTTTCCGTCAGAATGTTTTGAATAAGAACCCATGTCCGGAAACAGGCCATTTCCGTACTACTGCCGCTCAAAAACATGATTTATAGGTAAATTTGCAACAGTTGGCCTTACGTCGGGCGAGGTGATGTCATTTGACGTCTATCCTACTTTTCTGGCCTGTTTCGGGTCGCATTCGCGTGTCTGTGAGTGTTAGAGCAACGTGGGTGCAGAATCTACCGACATGATTCTTCAGTATGTCGTTACGTTAATGGAGGAGCTGCTCATCGCCTTTATCAAGATCGTTGTGTACAACGTTCGGTAACACCGCACGCCCTCTTCGCCACAATTACGCATCGACCCTCACTGTCAGCAGATCTGACTGTGGTGCTCCAAGGAGACGCCCCACCAAAACTGGGAGGCACCGAAATTCATCATGCTGAAGAAATCCTGTGGACCAATACACAAGCAATTGCGCGACCAGTGGGTGTTGCTCCCAACGCCGTCTGGTATGTTGTGGAGAACCAACAACTAAGTCCAGCCACCTTCAACACTCCATACCACCTCTAACACTCACAGTCAAGTGAAAGAGGCTCAAAACAAGCTAGAGAGGTAGGCTAGACGTCAAATCCTATCAGCCAGTGCGATGTAGGCACTCCGTACCACGATTACCCTGCTGCAAGCCTGTGTGGGAAATGTCTTCAACAACCAGTACGTGTCCGGACATGGGCTCCTATGCAAAATATTATGTGCTCACTGTCTTCTATAGGTCCTAGAAGCTTGTAACAGGAATTTTCCAACACCCTGTATACTTCAGAAACGCTTAGATTGTTTGTTAATGAACTGCTATTGCCATGATATGTAAGGATTTGTAATAGTCACTTGAGCAAGGACAAGCAGAAAACGTAACGTTCAAAGTTATTTGGCAAGATTCCCTAATGCCCGTTTCCGTTCCCTGTTAGAAACATTTAAACTGTGTGAGACCTGCTCATAATCTATAGTAAATCAGTGACTTAAATAAAAAATATGGAAATATTCCATGTGAAAATGCAAGCAACTGTTTGATTTTTCATTTAGGTGGACACAGAATTCTGTCACGTAAGTTTTCAGGTGGTGTACTAGCGTATTTCCACGGCTACCGAATGGAGATACTTCTACATGTATTTACCAAAACGTTACAATGTTGACACAGAATATGAAGGAGACTACGGACGGATTGAAGAAAGATATTGATTTCAGTGCAAAAGCTACTGAAACCTTTGTCACGGAAGGAGAACTACGAAAGCTCACAGCCGAATAAAGTTTGAATAATAATAATAGGTGAACTCGAAGCATTTATAATAGGTGAACTCGAACACGCAACGAAACCACATCCAGCAAGACAGCATCAGTCAACGTACGCATGAGTGAAGAGACTGGAGATCTTCCATAGTTAAGTCGTCGTAGGCTCACAGTAACCAGATGAACAGAGAAGCGTTAGATGCGCAGGAGGAGTGCTGTAGAAACCTGAGCAGTAACGGAAGAAAGCACATGCAGAGCCTAAGCGAAGCAGAGTAGAATCGAGGGGAAAAGAAGTAAGACACGTTATGTCAGATTAGTGGAGAATCAACAAATTCAACTCCACTGGTAATCACCACTGCAGCCCTCGAACCAGTTCCATGCGGAAGAAAATGGAGAAGAAATTCTAGCACATTTTATGCCAGCGCAGAAGGGTTCATTGCTGCTGGATGCATTGAACTGATTTAGCCTTAGCCATTTGGGGAGGACTTACTAGATCTTGAAGATTAATTTTCTGTGCACACGCTTTGGAGAAGAGGCGGCAGCGAAAGTGTCAACGACTGCAGGAGAGTATAAGACATATGAAGAATCGTAACGCACTTTATTCACTACTAGTCAAAGGCATAACAAGATCAAGTAAAATTGGGGATACGGACAAGCATCCCTGGCGTAGAGAGACAACTGCTAGATTTGAAAGCAAATAAATCGCCAGAGCAAGATGGAAACAAAATGGTTCAAATGGCTGTGAGCGCTATGGGACTTAACATCTGAGGTCACCAGTCCCCTAGAACTTAGAACTACTTCAGCCTAACATTACACACATCCATGACCGAGGCGGGATTCAAACCTGCGACCGTAGCAGTCGTGCGGTTCCGGACTGAAGCGCCTAGAACCGCTCGGCCACAACGGTAGGCGGGATGGAAACCCTTCTCTATTGGACAAAGAATAGTCTGCAGAATTTGCTCCTTACCTAGGTGATGTAGAATTGCTCAAGAACGCTACGTACAGTTGCAAAGACTGACGAATGTGCCTCTGGACATTTACGTTAATTGTTCAACCACAAAAAAAATATCCAGAGCTGCGTGCCGCTCAACACGTGACCTTTCTACACTACAACTCCCTACAACGCGAAACAGTGTCATCGTATGATATTCAAACTATTGTTCCGGTTAGACTGGTATTACACTATCACATTTCTTTCACAAAGAAATTTGATCCAGTATTCGTCAAATTTCTTTGGTAAAGTTGCTTCACGTGGCAGAAAAAAGGGATATTACACTGTCGTCATATTTTTCGTCAAGTTTGTTATGTGCTGCAGTTGTTTGTACCACAGCTCTACTGTGTGTGCATTTAGACGAAACAGCACCTGAATAGAGGAGACATACTTGGGTGAAGCCATGGGTATTACGTCGCGATAACAAAAGCATTCAGCTGTAAGTGGAGGACGTCAAGCCATATACACTCCTGGAAATTGAAAAAAGAACACATTGACACCGGTGTGTCAGACCCACCATACTTGCTCCGGACACTGCGAGAGGGCTGTACAAGCAATGATCACACGCACGGCACAGCGATTACACACCAGGAACCGCGGTGTTGGCCGTCGAATGGTGCTAGCTGCGCAGCATTTGTGCACCGCCGCCGTCAGTTTCAGCCAGTTTGCCGTGGCATACGGAGCTCCATCGCTGTCTTTAACACTGGTAGCATCCCGCGACAGCGTGGACGTGAACTGTATGTGCAGTTGACGGACTTTGAGCGAGGGCGTATAGTGGGCATGCGGGAGGCCGGGTGGACGTACCGCCGAATTGCTCAACACGTGGGGCGTGAGGTCTCCACAGCACATCGATGTTGTCGCCAGTGGTCGGAGGAAGGTGCACGTGCCCGTCGACCTGGGACCGGACCGCAGCGACGCACGGATGCACGCCAAGAACGTAGGATCCTACGCAGTGCCGTAGGGGACCGCACCGCCACTTCCCAGCAAATTAGGGACACTGTTGCTCCTGGGGTATCGGCGAGGACCATTCGCAACCGTCTCCATGAAGCTGGGCTACGGTCCCGCACACCGTTAGGCCGTCTTCCGCTCACGCCCCAACATCGTGCAGCCCGCCTCCAGTGGTGTCGCGACAGGCGTGAATGGAGGGACGAATGGAGACGTGTCGTCTTCAGCGTTGAGAGTCGCTTCTGCCTTGGTGCCAATGATGGTCGTATGCGTGTTTGGCGCCGTGCAGGTGAGCGCCACAATCAGGACTGCATACGACCGAGGCACACAGGACCAACACCCAGCATCATGGTGTGGGGAGCGATCTCCTACACTGGCCGTACACCACTGGTGATCGTCGAGGGGACACTGAATAGTGCACGGTACATCCAAACCGTCATCGAACCCATCGTTCTACCATTCCTAGACCGGCAAGTGAACTTGCTGTTCCAACAGGACAATGCACGTCCGCATGTATCCCGTGCCACCCAACGTGCTCTAGAAGGTGTAAGTCAACTACCCTGGCCAGCAAGATCTCCGGATCTGTCCCCCATTGAGCATGTTTGGGACTGGATGAAGCGTCGTCTCACGCGGTCTGCACGTCCAGCACGAACGCTGGTCCAACTGAGGCGCCAGGTGGAAATGGCATGGCAAGCCGTTCCACAGGACTACATCCAGCATCTCTACGATCGTCTCCACGGGAGAATAGCAGCCTGCATTGCTGCGAAAGGTGGATATACACTGTACTAGTGCCGACATTGTGCATGCTCTGTTGCCTGTGTCTATGTGCCTGTGGTTCTGTCAGTGTGATCATGTGATGTATCTGACCCCAGGAATGTGTCAATAAAGTTTCCCCTTCCTGGGACAATGAATTCACGGTGTTCTTATTTCAATTTCCAGGAGTGTATATCACTTAAAAACTCACATGGGAAGTGTTTTATTTTATATTTTTAAATAGAATCTACACCGTTTGAAAAAGGTATAATTTATACATGCATTACGTCAAGATCTAATAAAGTGAGTAATTTTTTGTATAAAATGCTGTGGATTGCTGTGTTATAAAGGTCATGTCCAGAAGAAAGTGGCCACCAGGTTGAGGAAGTTGAAACAAAGTTTCAGAGACAAGAAACTTTCTGAAGGTAAAACCCAAAGAGGCAGACCGACAGACAAAATGATTGACGAACTACAGCAGTATTATGGGATTGCCATTAGAAATAATACTGAGGATTTCTTTAAAATGAATCAGTCACTATGGACTAACTTTTTCCACAGATTGTTAAGTGATGAAAAACCGGTACACCACCTTTGCACTCCTGGACCTGAATCATTGCACAATTACCGCAGTGCCCAGTACTCAAACAGTCCATACAGTCATAAACATTCCATCCCAGCAGCAGTCATGGATATCATAAAAGCTATTTACAAAGACCTTGCAAATCCTAAATTACTGAAGAAGTGTCTGCATGGTCAGACTTAAAATCCCAATAAGTCGATCAATAATCTTATATGGACTCGCTTGCTCACCAAAAAATGATTTCGTTGGAATGAAGACACAAAAGTGGGGGGGGGGGGGTTCAGTGATGCTGTTATTAGTTTTAATGATGGCGATATTGGTAGAGTGAAAGTGCTAAAGCATATGGGAATTAATTCTGGAGCAAACTGCATCACAGAACTTGAACGAATGGACAAGGTTCACATCGGTAAAGCAAAGTATTCAGCGCAGTGGGCCACTAAGGAGTCCACAAAGAAGAAAAAGAAAAACAACTTGGAAAAAGATCAAGAATGTGGTATACAGTATGGTGCACGGTGCTTCTGAGTGACTAAAAATAACAAAAAAATAAAAACTAAGCATATATTGAGTTACAGTATTCTGAAACTTAGAAGCCTTTCCTGAAAATTTACATTTTCTGTTGCATTTTTCACTAAATCTAAGAAACCACTTCGAGTAGAGTATTCACATTTTCAGGAAGTAACAACATACATATCTTGAGTCTACTGACCTAAAAGAAGATCATAATATTATGTATAATTAAAATTATTTAGGATAACTTTCAAAAAAGTACACAACTAAAACATTGTATTTCCGAAACAGTGGCTGAAATGCAATGAGTGTAGTGCCGTAGACTCAGAACATGCTGTTTAATGTTGTCCTGTAAAAGTTTCATGTGAATGGCTACAGTGGTTGCTGAAATACAGGGAATCCAAGTACTAAATTTAACATTGTCTGGATAGGGCGTTCCAACTCCACTTAAAGAGAGTCGAAGGAACACACCAACATTGAAGCCATGTTTACAAACACACTACAAATACGACAAATAGCTGTAGTGATGCCAGCACACCAAACAGTTGCATTTCATATAGCAGTGAACACAAAACGGAAGACTTTTATGATCAAATCTACGGCGAGGCTCTCGATTTGATCAAATTTCCTCAACGAAAGGCGATATTTCATAAGATTCCCTACTATACTGTCAAATTTCTTTCATATTATTATTTGACATCAAATCTGACAAAGAAATACGATAGAGTAATACCGGTCTTACTAGGACCACTGCTGATGAATGGACTATGAGGCTCTTGAACCAACTGATGTGTATGCGTTTGTATAATTAGTCTTAATGTTGTTAACAACGAAGGAACCCAATCCTGCACGTCGATGAGCTGCGAGAGAGCTTCCAGATCATGTTTCTCACAACGTTAAAATAATTGTTGTTTATCTGACAATAGCAAGCAAATGGAATCTATTCCACAGTAAGAAAAAGAGAAATAAAATCCGGTTGATACTAATTTACTCTTGACCTTGTCTGTCTTAAACTAATTAGAGTAAAAAATTACGAAAAATACAGCTTCAAAGTACGTTTTTTCAGTAGCATCAAATTGGGGTTCTGAAACATTTCTGTTTATCCATGCCAACAGTTAATACTTCAATAAATTTAATTTTATACTTTGAAGACTTCATACGCTCACAAAGACACAACGTGTCTCCCAGCAAGAAACCAAGATTTGCTGCAGTACAAAGTAATAACTCATTAATTATCAAAAGGAATAAAACTCTGATCACAATAATATTACCTAATTTCTAATTAAATTAAGAAATATTTTCTTCAATTCATCATCACTACCTTACGCCAGTCGTTACCCAGAACATCAATAGAAATTACCAATAGCATGTAAAACCCAAATCTGCAGCAGTATACAACCAATACTTGACTAAAATACTGCTCTATCTGTTAACCTTCAAGTCACACTGTCATGATTTACATGACATAAATACTACCAAACGTGGCATAGCTCAAAAAGATTTTTACTATAACGAAATTACACAAACATGTTTACACTTAGCATCACATTACTCATTCTTGTCTCTTACTTCGATAATTAACTTTCAGTTCTTGTCCTGTTGTCTAGAGGAATGCATTCTCAGAAATTAACCCTACTGCAAAGACAGGCTCCCTCTCCACTAATACCCTAGCACATTTCTCATGATTTCTCATTATCTCGTCAATGCATTATTATACTTAATTAGTCCATTAAATAACCTGCTTTGCTTACCAAATACAAAAAAATGAATCCACAGGACAACACTCTACAGTTAACAGATCCTAATATCGTATGCAAACTTTACTCTCATTACATAACAAGCGAAACACCAGCTTTAAAACTCAATACCACACTGTATTCCATACTATTACATGAAATCCTGACCAGATCGGCTCTACACATGAAATCTTGCTTTTTCGTTCCACATACTGCTTAGCCAACTACATCTTAACTTTATTCCATTGTATAAAATCCTAGAAAGGGTATATCATGACATCTTCACACATATGGACGATAATTTCCAATACTAATTGCACTGAGTCCAAACCTTTTTTATGTTACCACAAATAATACCAAGTCATATGTTCAAGATATTCTCTCTATGTTTCTCCTGCTGCAGCTCCAGTTTCTAATGGTTCCACACATGAGCTGGCTATCTTAGATCTTGAATGTGACTTTCAAATACTTCCATATTTTTTGCATATGCTGAAACTTTTCAATTTACATTTATCTTTCGATTTGGCTGACATAAATTTAGTAATGATGAAACAGAATATTTCTCATGATCACTTTGAAAACCAAAATAAGTACAGTATCAAGTTAATAAAATACTACAGACGTTTTGTATATTGATCCTGCTTCCATCCTCTTACAGTTCCATTCATTTACCACTTTAGTAGTAGGAAAGAGACAAACACAAGTAGGAACAACATTAGTATATTTAATTGAAATTACTTACCTTATAGTCACTAATCCCACATAAACTAATGGAACTGATTAAGCTTTTCTGAATTGTGTTATTGTACAAAGGATCACACAAAAATAAAAATAAAATACTGATCCACTTACAGACAGGATGTAGAAGAGGTTGAGTGTCTCAGGAAACAGGAAGAATGAGACAGCCATCTCGGGGAAGCATTTTCGCCACATAATGAATTCAGTGTAGAACCCTGAACCACCTACATTGTGTAGAAGAGGTTGAGTGTCTCAGGAAACAGGAAGAATGAGACAGCCATCTCGGGGAAGCATTTTCGCCACATAATGAATTCAGTGCAGAACCCTGAACCACCTACTTTGTGTCTCATTCTTGGTTCAAAACACACTCAATCGTTTTTGAAATGTTATCCGAACTCCTGGTAAATTGACAGTTAACAGTACTTACTATTTAACACTCTTTGACAGCTTGCCAGTAGCACCTGTAATGCCTATTCCTGAGAAATGCATCACTACTGCACCCCCTGTATTTTTAACAGATTCAAAAAGTGGTTGTGAAATGCCATTTAAATCACTACCGCTGTCCAGTAAACACTCAGCATTCATACCTTGTAGGTTTGTTGTTACTACACGGTGTCACACCGCCTTTGTACTTACAATGTTGACAATACAAACAACCCTCATTAATCTTCCCCTAAAATGCTGTCATCCTTTTGAGAAAGTAATTTTCAGTTATAGTTCAATGACAGATAGCACAATACTCTTCCTCCTCGCTACTACCTTCGTTAGTCCCTAACCCTTCTTTAACACTTTGCTCACTTACTCTCTCTTTACTAAACACATTACCAGCAATATCAAAAATAAACTCAAAACACTCTTACTTATCATTGCTTAATTCATCACTACTGACACCACTATCAGAATAAGAACCACTGTCACTTTCACTGCCTTCAGTTACTTGTTTAATCAGCTGGTCTCATCTCTACTATTTGACCATAAAGCAAAACACTTACAGGGTGACAATTATTGAACTATATGGAAAAAAAACGTAAATTACTTACAAACTAGGTGTGCACACACTCTTTTCAACATGCAAACGTCACTGCAGATTTTCGGATGTAGGTTATGAAATGTTCGATATGCCTGCCATCATAGGTGATGATGTGGCGCAGACGAGTAGCGAAATTCTACATGATCCACTGAAATGTCGGAACATCAATGCTGTCCATGACCTCCTGAATGGCTGGTTTCAGCTCAGCAATGGTTTTGGAGTTATTGGTGTGCACCTCGTCCCTAATACAGCTCTACGAAAAGGAGTCGCACGTGTTCAAATCCGGAGAATATGGCGGCCAACCGAGGCCCATGCCAGTGACCTCTGGGTACCCCAGAGACAGACTGCGGTCCCCACAGTGCTCCTCCAGTACATCAAACAGTCTCCACGTCGATGGGGGATGACTTCCGTCATGTATGAATCACAGATTATCGAAATAAGGGTTACTTTGAATAATTGTGACGAAATCATCTTCCAAAACCTTCACGCACCATTTGGTACTCACTGTGCCATCAAGGAATATCGAACTAATTATTCCATGACTGAACACTGGACACCACGCAGTCACCTAATGAGGGTGAAGAGACTTCTCGATCGCGAAATGCGGATTCTCAGTCCCCCAAATACGCCAATTTTGCTTATTGACGAACCCGTCCAAATGAAAGTGGGCTTTGTCGCTAAACCAAAGTGCATGTGCATACTAATTCCTATCATGCAATGCTGCTAACCGTGCAGTTTGAACGACCTAACGCAAACCGTTCAGATTTTGGTCCATATAGTTCAATAACTGGTGATATCAGGGGGAAAACGATGAATGTCACTTTTTACCATCACAGAGAAAATGGATTTTTTAGTTTTGAAACTATTTTTTGTGAACATTTATGTGTTAATTCAAATTCGTTGTGGTTAACATGAGGTATGCGATTAGGAATAATATTGATTCGTTTCTAGCTAATCTTATGTAACAATAATTAACACTTTTTAATTTGATGAGCATTTAGAAGTGGAAAAAACGATGGATGTTTTAATATAATCCATTATGGAGTCGAGGTAGCAGTGTTCATTTTAGATGCCACATTTCTTATTCGTTGCCCTAACTGTTTTATGTTAATGAGGTTTCTTTAAGGAGGTAATAGAACATTCAATTTTAAGTTTCTAAGCATCTAAAGCAATGAAACCTGTTCACGCTTTTAATACTTTGTGTTCAGTGAGTTAGATTCTTATAATAGTTTTTCGATGTCTCATTGGAGAGAAGTCTTGAAATTTACTGAAAAAAGATGTATAAATTGTGTTTAGGATAGAAGAACTAAATTTATAGAAATAAAGCAGTACATGTTCGAGAAAAGTTAAATAGTTACCTGAAGATCTTTCCATTTGAACAATGGAATCGGTATGCAGTCCGAGTAGGCTGGACCAGTAACATGAATTCTCCGTCAGCTAGTTTATCATCTGTTGTCTTCTTCTTGATGGTCATTACTGTAGTTTCCCTTGACCTCAGAGAAAGAAGGCGCAGTAGTTCAGTTTTGACTTCTTTCAATGGTCTAGAAGGCTTGGCTTGTACAAATTTCTAAGAGAGAAGAATTTTGTCCATTATTTGAAAATAATTTGGTCTCATTCAATTACTTTGAATGGGTTAGGCTTCCCTCTGCAATCTCTAATAACATCATACCAATGTTGAGGAACTTTAGTAATTCGTTTCTGTGGAATGAGCACCATATTTTTGTCGCACTTGCCCCCTTTCAGGGAATTTCATTGTAATTTTACCTAAAGGAAGATATTTTGTTACAACGTAATGAACGTAGAGGAGAACGATGTAATTTTTAATCTATCCACCACAAGATTCACAGAAAATGTTTAGCTGCTTCACTTTAAGTGGAAGAATATTGAAGATATAGTGGTGAAGTATGGATACCCGATCTTTTCCTTGCAATGGTTTGAGCATAACAATAAAACACTGAATCACTGGACGTCAGAATATGGCTATTAATCATATGTATTGTCAACTGGCGTTTCTAGTACACAATATTGCTTGATATATTTGGAACAGACAAGTCCTTTCGGAAGTCCATACGAATAGCTTCTTCCGTGTCACCTTTGTCGACACTTTCGTTCTCTGTCGTAGAAAGTTTGTGCTCTTCATAAGTGGAACTCCTTCCTTACGGCCAGGTTCTTTAAAAGGTTTTTTTTCTGGCTGGATAAACTGGGATCGTTAGCTTCTGCTAAGAGTGGCAGCTCTTCATGCATTTGTTTCTCTTGTGCCTTAATTGAATCACATTTACTACAAGTGTCTGACTCTGGATAACCAAATTAAATGATATACTCATTATTAAAAATGCATAAGTAGCTACCATACGAAATGAGGTTGATTGGATAATTCCCACATACATTTTGTGTGGTCTCCTTGCATTGGGTTAATCTGGTAAATATGTTTTGGATATTTTTTTCAAGGCTTAATGAGATTGGCGACATTTGAGGGACTGAATATGTTCATTGACGTTTAATAGTGTTTCATTGCTTATGGAGTGGTGTCTGTTATCATCAGGACGTATCTTCCCATACATTCTCAGCTGTTGTTGAATAGTTTGCAGACGACTTGGGGTTATATCATGAAGTGCTATGAAGGCTTTGTAGCATACACGTTCTTCATGTAATAATTCACCTCTTTTTACCCGAACTCCGTATGTGTACGAATGATTATAAAGATCAGACCCGGCTTGATGCTTACGACTCTGTCTTTGTTTGATGAAAGGGGCTTTTATTAGCCAAAATAAATTTAAGTACTCAGCATTTCTATCAGGTAACCAACTGAAATGCTTTATAATAGTCTGGCTTTCACTTTTCTCAAAATATTTTAAGGCACTACACTCACAGTTTTTCTCATCTTCTTAGAAGCATCCAATACTCATCGATGCTTCTGCCTTTTCTTTGGATTAACTTTCCACTCTGGAGCACCATTTTCGTTTGAATCCATTGTAGAAATCGAAATAATAATACATTTACACTAGCAATATAGGACGCCTTGTCACTACGAATCTTTCAAGAATACTGTACTAAACTTAATCCGCGTGCCTCTCGAACCTATTGTCATTTTAAACAGTTAAAGTAATAATTCATTTAAAGAACAATAGAAATACTTTCAACTGATATCTAGCACTACTAACATTGAAATACGAACATGAACCTGATTTTAGTAATATTCAAACACATGCAAAACATTCATCATTACTTTGCAAAACACCGTGACAACCATCACCTTTCCCGCGTACTATGATTCTAAATTTATTTATAAATGCTGGTACTCATTACTTTTCGAAAAAACAATTATACCAGCACACAATATGGACTTCAACGTGTGAACAGGAGCGTGAACAAAATTTTCATAAAAAGTGACATTCATCGTTTTTCGCCTCATGTCTTTAATTGTCACCCTGTATGTTGTCTTCAAAACTGGTCACTCACTGTGGCATTTTGGCACCCATCTCCACCTATTTCTGCATCCTGAACAGCAGTAGCATTTTCTGTTCCATTACTTGGGTTTACCACCGTGCTTGCCCCTTAAAAGATCCGCACAATTTGGTTCAAATTTAGCCTCTAATCCGTTCTTAATATAATCGATTTGATTTTCAAATTTAATCCTATTGTCAGGGAACGATTCCCAGCTTTCTTTGCTACACTCTCCAGTTATGTTGGCATCTGAAGTGCACTGTGGAGAACTTCTCGTGCTAACAAAACTTCTGGAAAATAATATCTCAGACCCAGTCATGTGCAGTTGTCCGGAGATGCAAGATATGTCACTTTATAAGTAGCACTAACGCGGAAGCGGCTGCCATCTTAATCAAGGCTGTAGTTTCATTACTTGGGAAATAGTCTCGTGTAACTTCCTGCTGGTAGCGAGAATCGTGTGTAGTACCGATACTCCACCAGCAGCAATGTCGTAACTCACATCGAACTGCCTCCGTTACTGCTTCCACACCTCAAATCATTTGATTGGCTTTTGCTGTGATCTACGTACAAAACTCGTAATCATTATCTTTCTCTAGGGATTAGTTCTCAAGTTAACTGCTTTCATGAACTTCTTATATCTTGTTTCGTGGACTAAAGCAGGATTGAATCTTGCCATTTTTGCCAGTGTTCATGATGATACTACCATAACTGTGGAACAGAGCTAACTAAAATCGTGTTTTATTTGGTTAGAATATATTTTCGACTTAACTCAAAAAAATGGGCTACCACAAGGCAGTGTGCTTGCGCCGCTATTATTCAGCATCTATACCAACAATCATTCTATCCCTGAAGGAACTCGAAGCTTTATTTATGCTGATGACTGCGTTATCACTACTCAGGCTGACTGTTTTGAGACTGTAGAAGACACGCTATCAGAATCTTTCGAAGAATTCACTGTTTACTATCATGGAATTACTTGAAAGCTAATCCTGCCAAGACTCAGACCTGCGCTTTCCACCTGATGAATAAACAGGTAAATAATGCTTAAATATATCCTGAGGAGGAATCGTATTGGAACATAATCCTTCTCCAAATATCTTAGAGTAAGTCTGGATCGCACGCTAACATGTAAAAAGCATTACCTAAACACCAAACAGAAAGTGGCAGCCAGAAATAATATTGTGCGAAAATTGACAGGTACATCATGGGGTGCTAATCCAGGCACCGTGCGCTTAAGCGCCCTTGCTCTATGTAATTCCACTGATTAATATGCATGTTCGGTATGGTGTAAGTCCAGTCATGCCAGAAACGTAGATGTGGCTCTAAATGAATCTTGCCGGACTATCACGGGTTGCTTAAGACCTACTCCTGTGGACAAACTCCATTGCCTCGCTGGGATAGCTCCTCCTGAAATCAGACGTGAGGTAGCTGCGAGATATGAGAAAAGCAAGGCCACAACGAAGGAAGCCCATCCACTATATGGCCGTCAGCCCGCACATCCTTGGCTGAAATCAAAGAAAAGCTTCTTGTCAACTACTGTGGCTCTCATCGAGAATCCACATATGGAAAGGATCTCGTGATGGCCGGAGAAATGTCGGTATTTGGGAGAATGGATGGCTCCAAAGGAAGAACTTCCCCCTGGACATTCGGATAAGTGGTCTATATGGAGGTCTCTCAATAGATTACGATCAAACACAACGAGATGCAAGACCAATCTGCGGACTTGGGGTTTCTCTGTGGACTCAGTTCTTCGCCAGTGTGGCGCTGAGCAGACTAACAGCCAGACTTGGCGTTGAGCGGACTGAACCTACTGTAGCTTAAGAATCCAGCAGCCTGCGAACTCGAGGGACAATGTACGTGCAGCAGAGTGACGAACTCTCTGCCTCGTAAGGAAAAGTTTCGAGCTCGTTCATAAATTCTTAATCCCATTTGTTGCAGACGTTTAGATCGTTTTGATCACTGTAACGTTACGTCCGTAACATATACATGAAGAGATCTATGCCTGAAAGTAGAGAGCAGTATTTTGCAAGCGTCTACAGTACGAACTGTTGAGTGAGGTTGCTCTTGGTAGGCTCAGTGGCTGTGACATTGGTCCAGGGGACACGGTGCTGACCAAAGGAAAGTCGTTTATTCAACTTGTTGCATACTGCGTCGTCAGCTCAGCGAGGTGAGCACCCCTAGCTCCACTGACCCTGGTCAGCGCTGACCCTCGGCCGGCTGCTCCCATCCCGCGATGCTGAGGAAGGCCTTAGAATTGCGGAGGATGGTCGGACGTGACGTCAGCGGCGCTGTGTGTCACGCTTCGATGGCGTTCCTACGGAGAATGGTCTGTTCTCACGACGCAGCCCCGCATGTGCTCAGGTGGCGGTGCGCGATGACTGGCGTGTGTGTGGGCGTACGACGCCTTCCATGCGGCAGAGGTCGAATGGCGGCTGGTTTTAAGCCACCAGGTCCCAAAAGCAACGCTGGCGGCGACTGGCCCATCTCAGACTCGAGCTCATGGCTCCTGCCGGTGATGCAAAGTCGTGTCGTCATCTGTCGAGAGTCTGACGCTGTGATGGTGCTGCTGGACTCTTGTGGAGTGCCTCCGCCTCAAAGTTCGGACATATTTACACAGATCTCGCGCGCATTTGTTGCACGAAATCGAGATACTTAGTCACATAGCGCATAAAAAGTGTCTCGCTGTGGTGCAGTGATATCGACCCATCCACTACGGTTGTTACCGCTGAGTGGTGCAATTCTCCACCAAGCTCAGGTACCCCTTCTCATAATCCCTCTGTGTACATGCTACCGTAATACGCATGTAGCCACACTGAGCCTACCAGTACGCAGTTACATTACAGCACCGCAAGGTGGCTTTCTTGCCACATCTTAACAATTTCACAAAAACTGGGTAACGGTACTACACTGACCTCGCTCCACAGAGAAGACCAGACCAGTCGGGTCTATTCTCCACCTTAACTTCCTCTTTCCTTAGGTATGGAATAAGTGAAAACTACTCGGATATATATTTTTCAACGCTGCGCTATTGATACTTTAATCTTTAAAAACTGCTTAAACTTATTTCTCGTCTCTTTCTCTGTGAATCCAGTCCACTGCAACTTGAACTACTCAAGGGTTAGGTTCCCGAATGGCTCGTCTTCTCAAATGAAGAAAAGGTATTCAGAGCAAAATCAAGAGTCACCATGGGGATAAGAAACGCGACTCTCAAGATTACAACCACCTACGTCTTTTAGCCCAGTCCTGTTCGGCGAGCTACTGTAACTGGTTCAAAACGGTTCAAATGGCTCTGAGCCCTATGGGACTTAACTGCTGATGTCATCAGTCCTGTAGAACTTAGAACTACTTAAACCTAACTAACCTAAAGACATCACACACATCCATGACCGAGGCAGGATTCGAACCTGCGACCGTAGCAGTCGCGCGGTTCCAGACTGTAGCGCCTAGAACCGCTCGGCCACCACGGCCGGCCCTGCTTGAGAGTCAGGAGTTTTGGGAGAGGGTCTTCCATCACGACGCTCTTGAGGAACGGACGTCTCCAGTGTCAGCTCATGTGGACGAATGACTGACTTGCTATGTTTTGCTCTCAGATGAACTTGCATTACAGTGAGCCGTTTCGGCCACAGTACTTCATGTAAACTAGACGATTCTGAACTTTGCTTTCCTGGCAGGGAGTTATGCGCAGCATACAGTGATCTTGTAAGCGCTTCTCTTGTTATACTCTCACATTCACACGTTTCTGAATTTCACTGTCCTGATAGCGAGTTCTCGTCTTTCTCGTGTCTGTGTGTAGAGAAGTTACAAGACAATATTCAGATTTAGTGGTTGTGGACCGCAGTCTGGTCTCATATTTTAGCATTCAGTATATTCTCAAGGGCTACACTTTTGCCGACGAGGTAGATTTCTTCGAGAATCGTCACTCAGTTTTGTGATCACGGTACATTCACGGTGATATTGCGATTGACTCCGGCATTGTAGGGCTGTAAAAATAAATTGCTCCGACCATTATTAACGTATTTTTATCTCTACTGAGGTGTCAGGCCAGTTGTTTGAGAGCAGTCCTGATTGTGGCGCTTACCTGCACGGCGCCAAACACGCATACGACCATCATTGGCACCAAGGCAGAAGCGACTCTCATCGCTGAAGACGACACGTCTCCATTCGTCCCTCCATTCACGCCTGTCGCGACACCACTGGAGGCGGGCTGCACGATGTTGGGGCGTGAGCGGAAGACGGCCTAACGGTGTGCGGGACCGTAGCCCAGCTTCATGGAGACGGTTGCGAATGGTCCTCGCCGATACCCCAGGATCAACAGTGTCCCTAATTTGCTGGGAAGTGGCGGTGCGGTCCCCTACGGCACTGCGTAGGATCCTACGGTCTTGGCGTGCATCCGTGCGTCGCTGCGGTCCGGTCCCAGGTCGACGGGCACGTGCACCTTCCGCCGACCACTGGCGACAACATCGATGTACTGTGGAGACCTCACGCCCCACGTGTTGAGCAATTCGGCGGTACGTCCACCCGGCCTCCCGCATGCCCACTATACGCCCTCGCTCAAAGTCCGTCAACTGCACATACGGTTCACGTCCACGCTGTCGCGGCATGCTACCAGTGTTAAAGACTGCGATGGAGCTCCGTATGCCACGGCAAACTGGCTGACACTGACGGCGGCGGTGCACAAATGCTGCGCAGCTAGCGCCATTCGAAGGCCAACACCGCGGTTCCTGGTGTGTCCGCTGTGCCGTGCGTGTGATCATTGCTTGTACAGCCCTCTCGCAGTGTCCGGAGCAAGTATGGTGGGTCTGACACACCGGTGTCAATGTGTTCTTTTTTCCATTTCCAGGAGTGTAGTATTGGGGCAAGCTATGTTCAGAGCCACTCTCCATTGTTGCCAGATGTATCCAAGATGTCGGCAATGGCTTCATCTAAGATGGGGCCTTGTAGACTTGGCAACAGCATATGACGTCATCCAAGATGGTGGCCCTGAGGTCACCCTAGATGTCGGATTTTGGTGGGAAATTTGAATTTTGGTAGGAAGAAGGTCAGTTGGGCTACCTCCACTAACCTAACCCCCCTCCCCTCCCCTAGAAAATGATAGGGAGTTCAAATTCCAAGAGGATAATGCATCACACCACAGTTATCTCCACTAAACTAAGAAAATCGCGGGAAGATACGTCACTTTGGATACCTCCAGTAACATAAGTCATCTGAATGCCACCTCTTCCTAGGAAATGGACCAAAGTTTGAATTTTGCTGGTAAAGAAAGGTGAGTTGGGCTATTCTACCAGCCTGAGAAAACAGCAGGAAAGAAAGATCCTCTCTACTGACCTAAGTCACCCTACTGCGACCTCCCCTTGGGGATTAGCAGGAAAAGGGCTCGACCAATGCTTGACATAAATTTTATTATTTTCCATGCACTATTTTATTTAAATAATTAGAGGCACTACCACCATCCAGTGTGGTCACCAAGGGGTCCAGACTCCAACTGGCCTAGTACACAGTAGCACGACCACAGGGTGCTGTGATGTATTCCAAGATAGTGGCGGTAAATGGCAGGAAACAGTGTCTTCACCACGATATCTAGAGTCCAAATGACCTAGTGTACAGTATTTTTTTGTGTACCTGGGGTACTGATGTCACCGAATAGCACAGGACACATTGTACCTAGGGTGACATGAGAGACTCATCTAACCATGGTTAACTGTCCAGCATAACTGACACAATGCTGCGAAGTGCTCATGCGTAGCTAAAAACCACCTTATACTCATGTCACATGACTATGTAAAAAATAAGAACCAAGTCGACCTGTCGGAAATTGTATAGTGTCCCAGAAATAGATAATGCTCGCTTTCTTGATGTCTCAGCTTGTATGCACAGAACTTCTTGCCATAACGGAACCAGTTTACGAAAACAGCGCAGAATAACATCGACTGCAGTCTTCCTTGCAGGCTTAACAGGGAACCCCATCCATCACGTCTTTCCCTTCCTGCTTTCAACACAAAAAATGGTTAAAATGGCTCTGAGCACTATGAGACTTAGCTTCTGAGGTCATCAGTCCCCTAGAACTTAGAACTACTTAAACCTAACTAACCTAGGGACATCACACACATCCATGCCCAAGGCAGGAATCGAACCTGCGACCGTAGCGGTCACGCGGTTCCAGACTGTAGCGCCTAGAACCGCTAGGCCACTGCGGCCCGCGCCTTTCAACACACACAAATGTTCCCACCGCTATGTAGAGGCTCCTATAGCCCAGCACCAAGCTTGTGAATGAACTGGGCGTTATGAATGGCTCTTATCGAATTTACCGTCTGAATTACTGACGCCACAGGTGTGGAAGTACCATCGAACTTTTTTTTTTATTTCTGCAGACCAGACTATCAGTGGTTATTTTACACAGATAGGCCTATTCCATCGACAATTAAACCCTGCAAAGTGCCCCTGTGAGCTTGATTGCTTTTCTCTACACACATCTCCAGACTCTGGGATTACAAGAACACATTCATTTTCGCATGGTCTGCACACACCAGTAGCCTACCGATCGCTCCGCAACATAATTCCAAAGCCTCGCGAATACCGATGTCGGTGATGTAAGAGATTCCATATCATCCCTACAATTTACAAAGTCAGTTAAGATGTTTCTCATGTCTAGAGAACAAGCAAATGTCTCTTTCACCTGCTAGATGTACACACCACAATCAATGTTCCCTCAACTAAATAAAGGCGTGAAATGTGCAAAAGCAGTCAACCGAACAATTTACATGGGAGGGAGTAACGTCCCAGTGCAAACACACCTCCTTATTCAATCTTCTCAAATTTCCACGTAATTACGAAAGCTGCCCAACACATACTAAGTATTAGTTCACTATTCTACAAAATTAACTCAGATACATTCCTGCTTTCCAACAGGCCTTTGGATTCGGACGGCTGCTGCCATTAACAGAAACGTGAACCATTCCCACACGGGTCACCAGCTGTGCACGCCGAGCATGCATAGACAGATAATGTTGCGCGAGCCTTTGGTAGGCTACTGCTGCGTGCAGGCCATGTGAAAATACATGTTTTCTTTTAATCCCAGAGTCTGGAGATGTGTGTAGAAAAAATGCAAGCAAGCAAGCAGGTCCAGCCTGGAATTAGTAAAGTGCTTATGTCGAGGGGAACGAGCCCAAATTTGTAGAACAGTTCTGAGAGTGACTTCGATTCATTGAGTGTGCTGTGGTCACCCAGCGGGGGTGGATGGCCGCCAACGTCACAGGGGATATCTAATGCTGGGAGGAGTATATACGTTGCTGTCTGTCTTCCCAATATATGTACGAATGATGTAAAAGGGACGATTTTGTATGTTAACTAATCGACATGAGTCGCAGTGATATGTTGCTGGATTGTAGTATGGTTTCACGCTGTAATATGCAATCTCCTGTTCACAGTGAGAGAGCAGTGTAATTGAGTAAGAGTCTTTCTGTATTTGACGATATGTAGGGACACTTTGCAGGGTTTAATTGTCGATGGAAAAGGCTTATCTGTGTAAAATAACCACTGATAGTCTGGTCTGCAGAAATATAAAAAAGAGTTCGATGGTACTTCCACACCTGTGGCGTCAGTAATTCAGACGGTAAATTCGATAAGAGCCATTCATAATGCCCAGTTCATTCACAAGCTTGTTGCTGGGCTATAGGAGTCTCTACATAGCGTTGAGAACATTTGTGTGTGTTGAAAGCAGCGGGCCGCAGTGGCCTAGCGGTTCTAGGCGCTACAGTCTGGAACCGCGTGACCGCTACGGTCGCAGGTTCGATTCCTGCCTTGGGCATGGATGTGTGTGATGTCCCTAGGTTAGTTAGGTTTAATTAGTTCTAAGTTCTAGGGGACTGATGACCTCAGAAGCTAAGTCTCATAGTGCTTAGAGCCATTTGAACCATTTTTTGTGTTGAAAGCAGGAAGGGTAAGACGTGGTGGATGGGGTTCCCTGTTAAGCCTGCAAGGAAGACTGCAGTCGATGTTATTCTGCGCTGTTTTCGTAAACTGTGAAACGTCCCCTTAGAACAATTATACATGACTGTGCTTAAACTGACACACAATATTTTGCTAGCGCAACGCAATCTGACTTTCAAAATTCCCTACAAAAGAATGGCCCTGACTAACATTAAACTATACCTTTCACAAATCACTTACCTCACAAAAATCTTCGCTGCTCAAGCTACTGCAATACAGCGAGCGCCACTACTGCCAGCTAAATAAAAGATTCAAACTATGGAAGGCACTAACTACTGATAGGGATAGTTAGCAAATGAAAGATATTAATATAGAACAAACAATGTATTTACCTTGATATCATCATATATAAATATAGCAGTTCATGACAAATTTCAAAACTCCGCCATCTCTCTCCCCACATCCACCACTGCTGGCGGCTCACCTCCAACTGCCCAACGCTACGCGCTGTTCACATCCAGCTGCCACTACCCAACACTACAACGGCAGACAACAATGCAAACTACCCACAGACTGCACACAGCACAGCCAGTGATTTTTCATACAGAGATGGCGTTACCAATAAAAAAAACCTAAACAGCCTACTTACATAGCCCCCATGCTCCCCACAAAAAATTTTACAAATTGGATTGGGCAGTGGTCAATACAGATTTGAAAAAAAATTTTCATAATTACAATAACAAAGAAATCAAATGCACACACTTATTGATACAATGTTGGTCAAAAGCTAAAAATTTCTCACAGTCCATAAAGACAGTCCTGATTCATCACAGTAAAATTACAGTGTTCTTCTTTTTTTTTTTTTTTTAAAGTCTGAACAGTAAAAGAGAATGCACACAGAAGTAGTGGATTTCCATGCAGTCTTGAAGAAGTAGTGTCCTTCCATCGGAAAGACAGTGCTGACTCTTGACATGCTGACAGGTTATGGGCCACAACATAGCAAACCCACAGCAGAGTTCATTCGACGTTTTGAAGAATATTGTAGGTAGGTCATCACAGAGCAGACCCACTGTAGTCCTGGTAGAGATTACGGGTTTGGTGGGCCACCAGAGGTGCAGACCCACTGCAGTCCTTGTAGAAATAATGGTACTGGTGAGTCAGCAAAGGTGTAGACCCACTGTAGTCCATGTAGAGACGGCCAGCAGCCATCTGTTGCGACTGTGCAGGTGCACAATCACCATCGAAGAGTCTTGCAGAGAATATAGCAAGTCCATAAACCACCACTTGTGCACTCACAAAGTTTTTCTTTAATTGTCCTTAGAACCAGCAATGCTGTTATCCAGTCCCTTGCTGAATTATTAACACACATGCAAACACTAACAGTCCCTACTTCTCACATATTGTCCATATACTATGACCAACAGAAACATGTGCAGTGAAATGTAACTTACAAGTTAATAATAAGATGAACTGGTGTCAATTACAATTTTATAACATGAGAATACAATTACAAAGGTACAAAATACATCATTAAAGAACATAACAATACAGATAACATTTGTAGTACAGGCTTTACAAAAGAATCGAAATAACATATACGTCAGTGTTACAGGAATTATGACATGAGTACATACATAAAAGATCAGAATAACTTTCGAAACATCAACTTCACACATGAGCATTAACACAAAACAGAATAAATAATGTCTAAACATCTTTACAAAGTAAATAACACATTATTAATGCCAATTGTATTTGAGGATAACAATATTCCTCATCATAGTGAATGTAACTTAGTATTAGAACAGAAAAAAGTTCTATAAAACAGTACACAGAGACAGGAGGAAAACAAATACACAAGGGTACACAAACACATAGTGGGATAACACCAATAGGAAAGGACAGGGTTCGTTTTCAGTGTAACATGTGGTACTGCAGTCCAACCGAAAACTTCATATATCTTTCCTCTTATTTCATCCTTTGTTTCCACCAAAAAAATTCTATCTAAGCATGCTTTCTGTATTTATATGTTCACACATTTCTTACCTCAACATTTATTTCCAAGAAAATCCTACCTAAACCTGTTTTCTGTACTTTTTTTCGTATAACTACTGAATGTATTTCTTCCAATTCATCGCAGCTCATTCTCTTAGAGGCTACCCCCTCTTAAGCTAACTTAAATCTACTGAGCTCAGATGCTAAACTAAGGGACGAGGCAATGCAGCAGCACATAAAACAATTAATATAAACAGCAATAAAAAAAATGGAAAATCGCAAAGCAAGCTACAGTAAATCTAAATTACCAAGCAATTCAACATTACAACTAATATGAGGCAATGCGCAGCAAACAAAAACGATAAATCTGGCTTAGCAGAGTAACACAAATTAAAGTTCAGTAGCACTATGCCTGGCAAACAGCAGCTTATATCTAAACATGACATAGCTCAAGCAAAAAAAAAATATTTCAGTAAAAACAACAATGCAGATAAGGGAAATGTATATTCACATCTTAATGTCTATGTAATTAAAGTGGTGCACCACAACAACTTATTGTAAAAGAAATATTACCATGTACTTGAAAAGAAAATTATGTGTCCAGTTACTGTTACTAGTCCCTTCTTATTGTTCTTTCCTTTCCAAGTGCTCCTTTTTTTCTTTAAAGAATGTGGATTACAAAATTATCATTTAATAGATCTGTTGACAGAAAGTGTTCACATTAGCAAATGCATCTAAGTTTATTTTATAAAACTAATGCTGTAACACAGCTGAAAAACAGGTATCAAATGAAATAAGCAATTACGCAAACCAAAGCATAAAAATATCATTCAATAGTCATGTGACATTTCATAAGTTAGTAGAAATTCTCTCAACTCTCGTAGAAAGACGCTTGTCGTAATCAGGTGTGCAGATGTAAAAATATTTCTCGTCATTTCATTAGGAATTTCAGTAAATATCATAAATTACGAGCTCCACAGTATGCTTTCAACAAGGAAATGTCAATAGCGAGGATAATGGCCTCCCCCTTTTTTTTTTCTACCTGTGCTTCCGGAAAGGCACACCTTAATGGCTTGTTCTCCAGGTGTCTGACACAGCGGTGTGCCGACGACGCACGTGCAGGTGGTCACTTAACTTTCTTACGGAAATATTTACGACAGCAGTTTCCGCTACAGTGACAGTCTCACATAAAAATATTTCACAGGTCAAGAATTAGCGTTGCAAATCTGTAGAAAGAAAATCCTATAAATATAAGTGTCCAAATAAAATATTCGTCAGCATTGTGATACAGTCACGCACTTACGCACATTTCATAACTCTTAAAGCACGATTCTTGGTTTCCAACATACTTCTTATTCCTCATATACAGTAGCATCATCTTATTGATCATAAACATATCTCAACAGCATAGTACACATCGTCGTCATAATAATATCATAACATCTCAGTCAAATCTCAAAAACGTCGTAGCTTTCTGCAATAATTTCAAAACCTAAACAAAAATTCTCTGCTCATTTCAATAGTGTCATCTACCTCAAACGTACTTTAAAATCAAGCTCCCTTACTAAATACATCATTCAAAGCTCTCATAGTATCACAATGATTCCGAAAAAATATGAACAGTTTACAAAGTACAGACAAAATACAGTTTCATAAGTGTGAAGTTACCCAACTGTGTATTGCGTAAACATGTGTCACTGATGTAGTAAGAAAATGTTTATCTCTCAGTTAAATGATCAGATAGCTGTGTAATTTGTGTGTTAGAGAAATATGGTACTGATGTGTAAAGTTGTATCAGCAAATACCATATTAGCTAGGGTTCCTTGTGGTTGCCACACACATGGTACACAAAGTAAGCGTGTACCCCCCTGAGGATTAATGTAATTATACCCTCAGGTGTTACAGATTACAGCAATGAAATGAAATGTATCACTGAAAACCTTTGTATCATTGTACTTCAAATATCTTTAAAAATAAATGTTTTAAGTACAAAATTAATCACTCAAATGCGTGTCCTCTGAAACACGTAATTCTTGTATTACCTGTGTCAGCTGATCTTGTACTTCCCGGATTTCTCTTTGGTGTTGTGTATTAATTTGATTCTGATTTTGTTTGAATTTTCTTATTTGTTCATACTCTTCTGTGTCAGTGAAGGCTACGGGTCTTGTGTCATTCAGATCATGATCTACCTTTGTAGATAAGTTAGTGACCTGATCCGAAAGTTCGGCTACTTTCTCCAATAGTGTACTTATTTCCTCAGTGTGATTTTCTGAACCAAGTTTCAGAGTATCTACTGTGTCCTTTAAGTTTTCCTGAGTTTTTGCAAGTTGCGTAACCGAATCGATAGATGCAAGTGAGTCAAATTTAGCTTGCAAGGTCTCATGATTTTCATGAACAATAGTTTGCAGTTCTTTTATGGCTGCTTCGTGATTCTGTAATGCATTTTCATGCCACGAAAAAATAGGTTGAAAATGCTCACAAATTTGAGTTTTTACGTCATTACAGACTTTTTGACATTTCGATTCAATGTTATGTAACTCAGTAGTTAAATCTTCACGCGTTTGTTCAAGAGTTTGTTCCAATGAGTCTAACTTTTGAAGCTGTTGCTGTGTTTGTCTCTGATTTTGTTCCATTGTGTCTAACTTTTTAAGATTTTGTTCCACTGTGTCTAACTGTTGCTGTGTTTGTCTCTGGTGTTGTTCCATTGTGTCAAACTTTTCAAGCTTTTGTCCCATTTGTTGCATTAATTGTAATAACAATGCACTGGTGTCTGAAACATGTTCCTCAGTGCTTTTCGGCAGTGAAGTTGCACCGGCAATATTCACATTTTGACAAGTGGAAAATGTGTCTTGACTCATTTGAGAAAACGGTGGGAACCCAAAACCTGAGTCTGCAGTATTTGCAATACTGTGTTCTGTCATTCCCGATTCCTGAGGCGAGCTGTTGCCGACCAATCGATCGATAACGCTTCCCTGTTCACTACCTGTTTCACTGTCTACACCATTGTTTGCCGCCCACTCCATTTCCCTATGCGCAATTACCAAATTACTACATTGAACATTAGTTAATTCATTACTCGGTGGCGCTAACACACTGCTTTCTTCACTGTCATTTCTCAGTTTACTTTGGAGCCTAGTATTACGTTTTTCACACGCCATTATTGTCACAATATTTCACACGACAACACAGAAAAACACAATTTGAAGATCAAAAATAAGAGAACACATTAACATAGCACTGAAAATAATATCTAGTTAATTGCAGCTGCGAAATACTTGGTGCAAATCTACATGCATACCACAACTGTTTTACTGTACAACAATGAAAGACTGCAACTACAAAGGAGATTTTCTCTACAATTACGCGCTAGCGATAAACGAAAGCTACACTAATTACACAAACTACAAGAAAAATCAGAAGATTCCAGTGAGGTATCCTAGGCTAAGGGTCGACATATGAAACGTCCCCTTAGAACAATTATACATGACTGTGCTTAAACTGACACACAATATTTTGTTAGCGCAACGCAATCTGACTTTCAAAATTCCCTACAAAAGAATGGCCCTGACTAACATTAAACTATACCTTTCACAAATCACTTACCTCACAAAAATCTTCGCTGCTCAAGCTAATGCAAAACAGCGAGCGCCACTACTGCCAGCTAAATAAAAGATTCAAACTATGGAAGGCACTAACTACTGATAGGGATAGTTAGCAAATGAAAGATATTAATATAGAACAAACAATGTATTTACCTTGATATCATCATATATAAATATAGCAGTTCATGACAAATTTCAAAACTCCGCCATCTCTCTCCCCACATCCACCACTGCTGGCAGCTCACCTCCAACTGCCCAACGCTACGCGCTGTTCACATCCAGCTGCCGCTACCCAACACTACAATGGCAGACAACAATGCAAACTACCCACAGACTGCACACAGCACAGCCAGTGATTTTTCATACAGAGATGACATTACCAATAAAAAAACCTAAACAGCCTACTTACAACTGGTTCCGTTATGGCAAGAAGTTCTGTGCATACAAGCTGAGACATCAAGAAAGCGAGCATTATCTATTTCTGGGACACTATATAATTTCCGACATGTCGACTTGGTTCTTATTTTTTACATAGTCACGTGACATGAGTATAAGGTGGTTTTTAGCTACGCATGAGCACATCGCAGCATTGTGTCAGTTATGCTGGACAGTTAACCATGGTTAGATGAGTCTCTCATGTCACCCTAGGTACAATGTGTCCTGTGCTATTCGGTGACATCAGTACCCCAGGTACACAAAAAAATACTGTACACTAGGTCAGTTGGACTCTAGATATCGTGGTGTAAAATAACCGCTGAAAATCTGGTCTGCAGGAAGAAAAAAAATAGTTGGAAGGTGCTTACACACCTGCAGCATCAGTAATTCAGAAGGTAAATTCGATAAGAGCCTATCATAATACTCAATACATTCACATCCTGTGTGCTGGGATACTGCGATGAGAACGTTTGCGTGTGTTGAAAGCAGGAAGGGTAAGCCAAGATGGACGGGGAGCCCGTTAGGCCAGCGAGGAAGACTCCATTCGACGTTATTCTGCGCTATTGTCGTAAACTGGTTCCATTAGGGCAAGAATTTCTGTGCATACATGCTGAGACATCAAGAAAGCGAGCGTTAACTATTTCTGGGACACTATACAATTTCCGAGAGGTCTACTCGGTTCTTATTTTTTACATAGTCATGTGACAGCGATATAAGATTGAGTAGCTTGTTAGATATGCTTGCGATGGTTTGTTGCCACGCGCGTCCACTTCACGACGTTGTGTCAGTCATGCTAGGCAGTTAAGCACGGTTAGACGAGTACCGAGCGAGGGGGCGCAGTGGTTAGCACACTGG
This sequence comes from Schistocerca serialis cubense, assembly GCF_023864345.2. Classification (NCBI taxonomy): domain Eukaryota; kingdom Metazoa; phylum Arthropoda; class Insecta; order Orthoptera; family Acrididae; genus Schistocerca; species Schistocerca serialis. The sequence goes on along the minus strand of NC_064644.1, from coordinate 571,887,621 downwards.
ACTCACATTCGGGAGGACGACGGTTCAATCCCGTCTCTGGCCATCCTGATTTAGGTTTTCCGTGATTTCCCTAAGTCCTTTCAGGCCAGGATGGTTCCTTTGCAAGGGCACGGCCGATATCCTTCCCCATCCTTCCCTAACCCGAGCTTGCACTCCGTCTATAATGACCTCGTTGTCGATGGGACGTTAAACACTAATCTCCTCCTCCTCCGGTTAGACGAGCCTCTCATGTCGCACTAGGAGCAATGTTCCCTGTGCTATTCGGTGACATTAATATCCTCAAGTATCGAAAGAGCAAATAGGTGTTTGCTCCTGTCTTATCGTGTCATCGCGTGTGAAACTGGTAAAAGAGCTCCTTGGAGTTCTGTGACATCAGTATAACACTGACTTATACTCGAAAACATACCCAAGTTTCACCTACAGCAGCTTGAGAGCGATGGATGACGCTGGCTTGCATATAGTGGTGGCTCACAGCGGCGCGCTCGGCAAATAGGTCTCATCCCCATCTGGTCTCCTCAGCAACGGTGCCTAGGCGAACACGTATTTCGATAGGAATTTCTCATATATCAAGTATGAAAGGGATGTTGCCACCTCAGGCTTGTAGGACCCGAATGTATACGTGTACGTGGTTTGACAGCTGATGGCCACATCACTTTGTGGGGGTCTGCCGCGAGCCTCCTATGCACTCAAGTGGCCAGAGGATGGGGGAATGTGCTTGCGTGCATTGATTGTGTGTCTGTCGCATTATTCTGCGAGATGGTCTGTAGGCTTTGCTATGCACTATTTCGGCGGTTTATGAGTTGATTTCATTTTTACATATCTGTGTGCTGCATTATTTACATGTCGGCAGAGCATTATTTAGGAGTAATTTACATGTCTGTGCTCTGTGTGGCATAACCCCAAACATGACAGAGCATGTGTTCTGTATCAGTGTGATAAATGTATACCATCCATAAATAATTGCTCCAAAATAAATAAATTACACTCCTTCCTTACTCTCCCCAGTTGCCCAGCTGGGTCTGTTTCACACCATTCTCCCCCTCCAGACAATCATCTTGGATTATGTCACAGGAGGGATGACATGACCCTCTGGTGGCAGTACTGTGTACTAGGTCAGTTGGACTCTAGATCTCGTGGTGGAGACACCTTTTGCTACCATTTCCTCCCACCATCTTGGATCACATTACAGGAGGGATGACAGCACCGATGGTGGTACTGTGTACTAGGTCAGTTGGAATCTGGACCCCTTGGCGACCACACTGGATGGTGGCAGTGCCTCTAATTGTTTAAATAAAATCGTGCATGCAAAATAATAGAGACTTATATCAAGCACAGGTTGAGTCTTTTTCCCATGAATCCCTAGGGGCAGGTGGCAGTCAGGTGACTTAGGTTAGTAAAGGTGACCTTTCGTTCCTGCCATTTTCTTAGGTTGGTAGAGCTAGCCCAATTGACCTTTCCTTACCACCATAATTCAAACTTGGCGCTAGTTCCTAGGGAGAGGTGGCAGTCGAAGGACTTAGGTTAGTGGAGGTAGCTCAAGTGACCTTCTTCCTGCCAAAATTCAAACTTCCTGCCAAAATCCGCCATCTAGGATGACGTCATGGCCACCATCTTGGATGACGTCATGCACTGTGGCCAAGTCTACATGCCCCCATCTTTGATGAAGTCATTGCCGCCATCTTGGATACATCTGGCAACAATGGAGAGTGACTCAGAACATAGGTTGCCCCAATACCAAAATCACTGAACAATCCGTGGTATATGCTCTAGATGTAGTATTTTCATTGTGATGTCACTATCAGTGTTGTCAGTTTAGTATTGTCTCTAACGACTACCTTCAAGAGGTAACAAGACCACTCTTCATATCGCATCAGTTAAACTCGTTACACAACTTTACACCCTTGATTTGTCTGCCTCCATATTCTGAGAGTTATTCAGAGATGAGCCAAAATATTATGACAATCTACTTAATAGCTTATTTGTCCATCTTTGGAACGAAATGTTACCACGAATTCAGCATATTAGTGATCCGACAGTTTGTTGGTAGGTTTGTGAAGGTATACAGCATTAGATGTCCACGCACAGGTCATGTAATTCGCGTAAATAACGGATCGCTGCTTTGCGTAAGCAGTGATGGTGCCTGATAGCGACGCAGGATTCACATCAGGCGGATTTGGTCGCCGAGACAAAGTGAGATCCCTATACTACTCCTTAAACCACTGTAGTACGTTTTTGGCTCCGAGACATGGACAATTATACTGCTGAAAGATGACAGCCATCGCGGACGACCCCAGGCATGAAGGGATGCACATGGTTGACAGCTGTCACCGTGTTTTCGGTAACCACAACAGGTCCCATGTAAGCCCAGGAGAATGTCCTCCACGGGATAATACTGCTTCAGCCACCCTGAATTCGTGGCGCGCAGCACCTTCCAAGCCACTGTTCACCCACGGCGTTTGTGGAGACGACCATCGACCTAGCGTAGCAAAGATGTGATTCACCGGAAGAGCTGACACTTTTCCATTGATCGATGGTCTAATCCCTATGGTCCCGTGTCCATTGCAATCGTAATTGACGATGTCATTGGGTCAACATGTGTCCACGTAAGGGAAGTCTGCTGCGGAGCTAAATGTTCAGCAAAGTACCATGAACGTTGTGCTCCAAAACACTTACCTGTGCAACAGCATTGTGCTCTTTTGGCAGCTATGCTACAGATGACTGTCTATCCTACTTTACAGACCTGGCAAAGCCTCCACACCGTACGTCGCATGAAGAGACACGGACGTCCAATCATTTAGCGCCTAGTGATAGTTTCGCTGTCTTTCTATTTCTTTCCATAGGTGCACACGACAGTAGCACGTGAACATTCGACCAGCTTCGCCATTTTCGAGACACTCGTTCAAAGGTTCTGTGTAATAATATTCTGCCCTTTGTCAAAGTCGCTTATCTCAATGGATTCCCCAGTTTGCAGCCCATGTCAGTGTCTGCTCCGCTTACGTACTTTAGTTACCGTATCACATGCCCAGAACGCAACCAGACGGCATTCATTGTCGAGGTGGGCAATGGTCATAATATTTTGGCTTGTCAGTGTGTAACACTCACATTCAGCCCAAAAATCAGAAGGGATGTTCGGAACCTTCCTTTGGCACAGATAAAACGGAAAGTATGTCCACTGCACATAAGGCTTAGCATCTCTCTTTTTACCGATGAATAACTTTCTTCCACTCAGTTTAACTGTCTTGAAGCAAAAGCAATAAGATGTTCTCGTCCATCGATCTTCTCACTCAAAACGCACTCGAGAGCATAGTCAGATGCATCACTTGACAATATACATTCCTTCTAAGAAAATGGAAACATCACTACTGGACATTAATACCTCTTTTGATCCGACAAACCTCTTTTGGGACTCAACAGATCACACAAGCTTGATGCCTTTCTCTACTAACTGTGTAGCAGCCTTACTGTATCTGTAAATACTACCGCAAAACTTCTATAATGGTTTGGAGGCCCAGAAGAGGTGATCAGTTTTTGCTCTCACACTGTGTGAACCAATCAGGGATCTGTTATGTATTCCTTTGCACGTTGCGTGGTTCTTTAGTAGATAGAGGAGCGAGAATCAGATGCTGTTCATGAATAGAGAAGTCAGACATTAATTCATTGAATATCTAATATCAAATAGTAAAAGTAAGACACAACTTTGTTGCCGACTTTGCCAATAATAGATTTGAATGTAGAAAATATGCAAATACAAAAGATTTATACATCTGTCACTCTTCAATACAATGTCTATTCGGAAGATTTCGGGCCCACTGTGAAAGTCTATAACTCTTATTCAACTGGCAAACGCGCAAAATGGGCTCAGTGCATGAAAGTTCAAACTTAAGTACACTAGCCACTGGAGCATCTGAGTGGGGATTCTCACATCTCATTGGCAGCGGCGTAATCGTTCGTGGCAGAGCCCTCGTGCCGCAGTGGCGTAACTGGGGGCGCGCGTATTTGAAAGTGCGGCTGATGGGATAACGGCCGATACCACAGCATCAGTCCTCACACCATCCTTACTAATTAAACTGTCTAATTAATTGCCTTCTTCCAGCACCAAGCGACACTTCTCCATTGTCAGTGTTAATGGGCTACCAGTAAGCTTTTGCATACTTCCGTCAGTCATTACCTGTGCTGGTCGATACCTCTTGAAAAGACAGTTACGTCATACAGATGCACCATACACTTCCGAGGTTTCAATCCTATCCTATCCTATTTGAAGCAAACCTGATTTGCATCCTCATTTACGCCACTATTATGCGTCTAGCACAAAATTTGACTAGACACCATCTATCAGATGTAGAAGCACACCTACAGCCTTTCGTTTACGTCCCACAACCCCTTCTTGGTGCTGTGACTTTTTGCCATCGGTGTAGATTTTTATGACCAGACGAAACTACAATCGTCTTGCCACAGCTGCGGGTTATTTGACTGTTCTGGGACCTGACTCCACTGAACTACAACATATGAAATATTAGTTCAATTTATTACCTGAATGAATAAAAACATTTACTTCACTTGATACACTCCTTTGTTTGATAATTTACTACTCTTATTGACTATTAAAGCATCGCTTGATGCAATAATTAACGAACGCTTCCCTTGAACTACAATGATCAACATTCGCAAAGCTAAGTTTCCTACTGAAAATTAAGTACCTTTTTAATCCTAGTAAGTGATGTTGACTGCTTCAGCTAAGGTCATAAACTGGGCAGAGAATTTCTATACTTGGCTCTATATTGACCTCTATGCATGGGCGCTGCAGTTCTGAGAGACAGAGGCATATTCTTTAGGAGCACCACCCGTTCGTCGTGGCAGACTACAGTGAGACATCACTACAGGGTGTTACAAAAAGGTACGGCCAAACTTTCAGGAAACATTCCTCACACACAAATAAAGAAAAGATGTTGTGTGGACATGTGTCCGGAAACGCTTAATTTCCATGTTAGAGCTCATTTTAGTTTCGTCAGTATGTTCTTCCACCTACGCTCAATGGAGCACGTTATCATGATTTCATACGGGATACTCTACCTGTCCTGCTAGAACATGTGCCTTTACAAGTACGACACAACATGTGGTTCATGCACGATGGAGCTCCTTCACATTTCAGTCGAAGTGTTCGTACGCTTCACAACAACAGATTCGGTGACTGATGGATTGGTAGAGGCTGACCAATTCCATGGCCTCCACGCTCTCCTGACCTCAACCCTCTTGACTTTCATTTATGGGGGCATTTGAAAGCTCTTGTCTACGCAACCCCGGTACCAAATGTAGAGACTCTTCGTGCTCGTATTGTGGACGGCTGTGATACAATACGCCATTCTCCAGGGCTGCATCAGCGTATCAGGGATTCCATGCGACGGAGGGTGTATGCATGTATCCTTGCTAACGGAGGACATTTTGGACATTTCCTGTAACAAAGTGTTTGAAGTCACGCTGGTACGTTCTGTTGCTGTGTGTTTCCATTCCATGATTAATGTGATTTGAAGAGAAGTAATAAAAAGATCTCTAACATGGAAAGTAAGCGTTTCCGGACACATGTCCACATAACATATTTTCTTTCTTTGTGTGTGAAGAATGTTTCCTGAAAGTTTGGCCGTACCTTTTTGTGACACCCTGTATAATGTCTGTGGTATCGCTGCCCATTGCTGACTGTGGTGTGGCACCCCTGATAATCTTTGGACAATACTAAATTGCTCCCCCTCCACACTATAATTTTCTAGAGCGGATACACAAAACGGAGGAGGGGGTGGAGGGGAGAGGACTGAACGTGGACGTAGATGAAGAGGCATAGAGGATAAGTGCAGTCGATGGCGCCTCCCCAACGACACCCCAGTATTTACTACCGGGGCGACCCGGATCACAAGCCAAAGAATCATTTGAAGGGTGCACTCTACCGTACAGAAATGTAGACACTCTGGCTGGCTGGATTGCAAGCGAATCTTCTGGAGCGATGAGATGACCTTCTGGGCTGTCTCGTTCACTGGCATTGATTTAGGCGGCTGGTTGGGTGTTGAAGCCGGTGACGTCAGTGGCGGCGTTGGTGATAGTTTGCGAGGTGTCGAACTCCATGACCGCCACAGCGAAAGGCGCCAACGGCGACTGGAAGGGAGATGGCTGCACAGTAGTGCTGAGATGGATATGTGAAAAAACTTTATGTAGCAGAATCACTGACATACACTGGTATTGGTTTTGTTAGCAACAAAGAGCCCTTCAGTACTCTGGTTCATGTAAGCTTAAAGTCCGATTGCTTTGGTAATGATCTCTCGGAAGCTTGATATTTCCGAAGGCTTCGTAAAAGACTTCATCCTACGCCTGAAACCTTCGACCTTGTGGAATGAACTGCGTACACAGCAGCACAGAACATACAACACTATACGGTGCCTTCGACTGTTTAACAATGCCGCCAGCGACTTCACATGGCAAGGAGTGGTTGGAGGACAGAAAAATTTTCAGTGTCTGCTTCTATGTGTGGGAGGATCAAATTTACTCCGTTATTTTTTAACTTTCCAATAAACTGTCCAGCCTCAGCCTTTTAATGTGTGTGAAAGATGCATTTGGTCACATCGTGTATTCCATTTCCTGCACAAAACTGAAGTGAACTGTGTTCCATTGTCAGAGAGAATGACCTCTGGGAGACCTTCAAGACAAAACATGGACGACAAAGTCGGTACCCACGCACAGTTGTTGTGGATGTCATGGGGACGACAAAAGGAAAATTGCTGCAAGCACCTACCACTAACAATCATTGTGAGTCTCAGGATGGCCCTGGGAAATCTATATAGTGTTGGCATAGTCCCGATGTATGTAGTCACTCAAAAAGCATTGTGGCTGAGCTGCCTGATTTTTCCACACAAACCTTACAATAAGGCATGATGAGTTCTATCTGGGCTTCCGTCTCATGCCAAGTACAGCAGAAGCAGGCGAATTTCTTTTTGCAAACTATACACCAGTGACGTTGGTGCAATAAAGACAAATCTTCCTACTCTAGGGCTTGAGGGACCACAACGTGCGCATTGCTGTCGTCCTTGGGGAACACATGATGATGCAAAGGTAATAATGTGCCACTGGATGGGGAATATCTATCAATCTGCGTGCCACCCATCGAGCACAATTTAAAAAAAAAAAAAAAAAAAAAAGAAAGAAAGAAAGAACCTGTCAGAAGCAAAGTGAGAGGAAAATTTTAAAGAGTTTCTGAATCCTGAGAATCTATTTGAAAACATGATTCCTCTGATGAATCACACACTTTGTCGGCACCGACCGGTCACTGGCTCCACACCTCAGCGTTAGAATGTTGCGGAGTGGGTCTGTACAACAACTCGCACTGACAATTACAAGGTATGAAAGCCCAACGTTGCAATTTTTCTGCTGTCCAAGGTGGGGCTGGCTTGGTAGGATTGAACAGGAGCGCAAAGGCTAATTAACTGTTGCCAAGTGCAACTTCTGACACTACAAAACCTGGCGCCATATCGTAACCCATAGATAATGGCGAGAGCCTATTTTTCGATTTAAATCAAAGTGTTTGACAACGTAAAGTGTCACAATGTGTTGAAATCCTCAGGATAGACTGACTAGATTCGAAGTTAATCGTCCCAGTCTCCAGTTCTTCACAGCTCGCTTCTGGTGCATCTTTCCTGCTATTCTGATTCGGGCGAATCATCCGTAAAAACGGACCCAACGTGAAAACTTCAATTTTGAGCAATGGATCTAATACTTGTGGTCTTATTGGAACCCAAAATTACTGTCTCAGTGCCTAAACACACGTAATTCTTTCAACAATAGTCGTGCCGCCGCTTGGAGCGGGTAACAATTCTAAGGCGTAAACTGCCGCAACACACGTCAGACTTTAAATAAGAAGCAGATTGCTCTGTATAGTGATAAATGGAAAGGTAAGAAACCACACAGTCACCCAAATACTCTCATCACGTAAAAGAAAAGAATGAACGATCAATAAACAAATGCTGACTGTGTTCTGGAATCACAAATTACAATCAATGCACATAGTAGTAAATATCTCTTCCTTGAACAGAAGCAATCAAGTTTAAATTCAGTTATTCTGCCTTGGTACGACTAAAAGCATGACTTGAGTCAAGTATGGATTCAGTGCTAAGACTGATTCTAATAAATTCATTCAGAATAAAATATCAACAGGCAGGGTGTGCGGCACCGATTGCTCCTTGGCGACTGTCTGGCACCTCCAGTGCCTCCAAGTTGGGCAGACGGGTACTTTATTCCATAGTATGTGTTGTTGCATGCAATGGTACACGCTTTGATGTTGACATGAAACATATTTTTTACGAACTTTAATAAAACGAATTTTCCAGACGCGCTGCCTGTCTTTCAACAGCAAATTTTTCAATGCAGCCACATGCGTGGTGATATAGTTAAATCAATACAATAGTGGCTATGTACTATAGAGACAGATCAGCAATATTTTATACGTACAGAAGCCAACAGGGAAACAACACATACGGATGACAAGGGAGATGTGCTGTGGCAGAAAGAAAGATTCTGGCGTTGGATTAAAAGTGCCCGCAGGCAAGTAGTCCTTGGACACACTTCAGCTCAACGAAGCCACGTTGCTCTTCAAGTGCCTACTTGTGAACAAGCCGAATTTGACGGCTGCTGAAGGTGTTGCCTGCTTGCAGACGCCTGGGAGTCCGTCACGAGTTGTCTTTTTACGGGTGTCACCGAGGATATTTGAAGGGAACTCTTGCCGTCTTATTCACACATGTGTCAATGCCGCAAGCCCCCGTAATCAGGCAACTGGAGAGCGCAAAACAGGTTCGCTAAGAAACCATAAGCACCGTTTGTTGCTTCAGATTGCCCTCAAAGTCCATCAAAGGGCTTTTAACGGTCCCTAATTGATCCACCCTGTCACCAGAGCAGAAATTGCGGTCTCACTGTGCTCCAAACGGATGTCCTCATGTTGGGTGTGGTTAGAGGCCCACGGTGTCCGTTAAGAGAAGAGCTGAATCGTCCGGGAGGTATCATCAGTGTCTAAGGCTATCAGAAACATCGTGGTATTTGCTCACTGCACGGCGATCAGTCGTTTTCTACTAAAAAATATATGGGAATCAACGCCTGACGAGAGGGGGCGGTTTCAATGACACTGGTTATGACGTCTCATGAGGCCATTTCGTGTCCATTCCGAGAGGTGGCGTGACCGAAATGTTTTCCTCTGCTCTGCACTCGTAAGAAACTCACGTGATATCAATGCTGAGTAACGGGATTCTGATCTCGATCGCAGAGGTGTCAAAAAAAGCGGCGAAATGTGAGTAAGTAGTGTGACAAACTTCCCGTCGTGTGATATGACCACAATGGCGTTAGGCAGAGTTTTGGGAGGAATTTGAGGCCAACGTGACATAAGTAATCCATCTTACGCCTCACATGGACTTACTGTTTGAAGTGTCGCAGAGGCCGGGGGTGAGGTTGCACGTCATCACGACCCTACAGGGGGAGGTCGCAGGCGCCTTCGAGCCAAACTTCTAACTTTTGCGTCGGTATGGGGGGCAATTAGGCGGTTTAGAGCAGGTGACTCGTTAACTGTGTTGTGCACTGTGCTGGCAAAGGTTTAACGTGTTCCCTTTAACGGCGCATTCGTTGCATCCCTGGTGCGGCTGTCCACGTTAACGCGTGACTCGATGAGGCAGCAACATTTAGCAGGCGGCACAGGGCTCCCGGCTTAGCTTAGCGAGGATGTGCAGATGTGATGTTCGCCTGCAATGCAACAGGTGAGCGAGCTACCTGCTGCGGCGGCTGCGGTTACGGTCACTGGAGCGCCCTTCATGGCTTTCGGTGGGGGGGGGGGGGTGAAGGGGCGGCGGTAGTGGGGTGGCTGAAGGGGGAGGGGGCGAGCAGGCGGCCTGCAGTCGGCCGGTCGGTCGCTGCCTGGCCCGCATTTGTTGCCCTGGCAACCAGCCACCCTCCCGCCAGCCACAGTCGTGACGTCACGGCGCTGCCCCACATTCAATGCGCGCCTCGATTTCTGGCTGCGTGCGCTCCGTAAATTGAATACTGGAGCTGTCACGGCCATTTGCCATTTCGCAAGTTCTGTCCTATAAATACCATCTCTACGCTGCCAACCTTCAACGTTACTTGATGTGCCGTAGGTAAAGATATCAACTCCGCGACCGTCCAAATGAAGAAAGAATGGTCTTTCGTGATAACAAGAGCCCAGATAATACTATCGACAAGCGCAGGAAAATGTTTTGAAGATAATGTTTGCAGACGATGTGAAACGTGAACTCGTGTTATCGCTCCTTATATGCAACCTCCACTATCGTGATGTTATTCAGCACGACACGAGTAGCGCAAACATTTCAGTTACAACTAACTATGAATGTTCATTTGCGTCACATCTGCAACATTTGTCTACTCGTATATGACCGTGACTAGGTTTCATACGCCAACTTAGGGTTGGTGCTGCCAGAAAAATTACACAAGTACCACACGCTGTATCTAATTCACCGGCTCCGCAGTGTGCAAGCGCAGCTGCGTCAGAAATCAATCAGCTTTCGTCTCATCGTAATCGATACGCAAGATCTCACTTATGCAGTATCATAGCTGTACCCACTCGTAAAGCAAAAACATTCGCAAACTGCTTTTCCATAGCTGTAGTCTGCCTCTGGGACAAGTTGACCTTCCCTTTAGCACAATTCATAGCCCTGTTGCGTTTAAAGGAATCTCAGTCACTTGTTCCTGTCAGCCTCATATTGTTTATCAATCAGTTAACGCATTAGGCTAACTTTCCCTCTATGATATGACAAAGCCAATGCTCCTCTATTTTCCCTTACGCTTCCTTCTCTTTTCCTTGCTGTATGAGCTATGTCACGTCCTCTTCCCTGATCTTATTTACCAGTGGCTTATCACGTCCCTCTTTCTTTCCCTCCTCTACCCCTTACCCTCACGCCCTTTACTGTTAGCGCTCATAATATCTACCTTCCCGCAATTTCTATTTATTGCTGTACTTACCGCGAACGAATGTAAATTGTGTGTTTTTTATCTTTACTATTGTAATTTCTAATTTCTAAATATAGTATAACATGGAGACATATTTAATATACAACACTGTATGTATTACTCGGGGCACAATGGTTCTAATTTCCCCATGTTCAAAAGAATAAGCAGAATGACTTTCTGAGCGTTTGGTGTATCAGCTCAATTTTTGCACTAGGCATCGCGGTGTCATATTATCATTTAAAACAAAATTACTAATGCTATATCGGAGTGCCACAGTGAGCAAAGAAGACTTCTGTTAGCACTTCTCTAAAATATAACGGCACGTCTCACCGGCAGAGCAGTCATTTTCGTCCTGGAAGGGGAGACATTTCATCATGTTGCCATGGATCTTAGTGCATTCAGTTCAAATTAAATCGAATAACGGCATCTCCACACTTGTGACACATATGGGCTGCCCAAAACAAAACGAGAAAAGAGTGACAACGCGTTTGCGGAAAAGGTGATCGCCTTATTGTAAGGTATTGGTTTTTTATTTCTGCCACAATAACCTTTTTATGATAGACTCATAACCACTTTCTACCTTCAAAGTCTATCTTCAGATGTTAATGCATTAACACTTGTTCATCAGAAGTCACCAACAGTATCTGAAGATGGCCTTTGAAAGCTGAGACCGTTTATGATTCTATGACAAGGAAATAACTGTGTCAAAAGTAAAACAATACCTTCAACTAAAATTCGTTTAGAAAATATTTCATGCACCCGACTGCGGCAGTTTCATTTGCCAACTCTCTTCCATCATCATATTTGTGTTGAAGATCCACGTGGACTCCTCCAGAAAAATGTAGCAACATCAGATTTCCGTCACAGGTGCTGGAGAACGGAACTTACTACCCTAACGTCACATCCGGATCGAATGGAGAAAAAGGCAACATTAAATGGCTCACCTTCGTTCCCTTGTCAGCCAGAAACTTCACCAATGACGAGCTGTCGCTGATAGACAAATCATTTGTTCGTTTCGGCGCGCAGCCGGTGGCGCTTTCGGCGAAGTGAGAGTGTTGGTATCTTCCGATATAAAGTAATGGAAGACGACATCGCTCGCCACAGCGAAGAGAGGGAGGTGAGGTTTGATAAAAATTAAATAATTTGGCCGCGCTTGTACGTGAGCGCCGCGCAACGGAGGTACGACAAGGTAAGTACACAATTTAAGTCAATTCGTAGGTGTTACAAACTTACACTCGTACACACTTGCCTCTTCGATTTGGCTGAAAGAGGAGCATCGTGATGCTGCTCATGAGTAAGCGATCACCACATAAGTATTATTTGACTGTGAAAGAGATTCAGATTCACGTGTGATAGTAATTTATTAACAGGGCATCCCCGAGGAAAAAACCAATTTCAGAATGGAACTGATTTTACCACATCATTGTTACTTTAATCGATATACACTACCTGATAATCGAAGTGAGGCATACATAAGATATGGTCGGACGCCAATATAACTTCGTACACACACACGCACACACACACACACACACACACACACACACACACACACACATACACACACCATCGGCGAGTATGTAAATGATTATAGAGTTGAAATTCTCTGTGACAGGTGAGCAATGGCCACGTGCATTAATGTTGATTGTATTTGTCTTTCCTTCTCATCCCGTCCGGTAAGCCTCCCCGGACACGCTGTTCTAGGTGACTTTTCCGAGCTCTGCCCTTTTCGCTAAACCTCTTCGGTCCTTCCTTCACTTCTCTTCCTTACCCTTAAGCAATTCTGCCAAAAGAAGGACCCACTGGCTACGAAAAAAGCTGTTTTTTATATGTACGTTCTCCTGCGGTCGCTTGGTGAGTAGATTTTTTTTATCTCTATACAGTGGAGAGCCAAAGAAACATCTGCGTAATATTGTATAGGGCCCCCGCGGGCACGTAGAAGTGCTGCAACACGGCTAATGTCTGAAGAAGTGCTGGAGGGAATTGACACCACGAGTCGAGTAGGGGTGTCTAAAAATCCTTAAGAGTGCGAGGGGAAGGAGGTCTATTCTGAACAGCACGTTGCAAAGCATTCCAGATATGCTCAATAATGTTCATGTCTGTGGAGTCTGATGGCCAGCAGAAGTGTTTAAACTCAAAAGAGTGTCCCTGGAGCTACTCTGTAACAATTCTAGGCGTGTGGGTTGTCGCAATGTCCTGCTAAATATGCCCAAGTCTTTGGTATTACACTGGACATTAGGTGATCAGACAGGTTACTAATGTACGTGTCACCTGTAAGAGTCGTACCTAGCCGTATCAGGGTTATTATACCCCTCCAACTGCACACGCACCACACCACTGCAGAGCCTCCACCAGCCTGAACAGTCCCCTGCTGACACACAGTGTCCATGTATTCATGAGGTTGTCTCCCTGTTGTATACGTTCATCCGCTCGATACAATTTGAAACGAGACTCGTCCGACCAGGCAACATGTTTCCATTACAAACAGTCCAATATCGGTGTTGACGGGCCCAGGCGAAGGATAAAGCTTTGAGTCGTGGAGTCATCAAGGGTACACAGTGTGCCTTCGGCTCGAAAGCCCATATCGATGATGTTGCGATGAATGGTTCGCACGTTGTCACTTGCTAATAGCCCAGGACTGAAATCCGCAGCAATTTGCGGAAGGGTTGCACTTCTGTCACGTTGAACGATTCTCTTCAGTCGCCGTTGGTGCCTTTCTTACAGGATCTTTTCCCGCTCGTAGATGTCGGAAATTTGATGCTTTATGTTTACCGGATTCATGATATTCACGGTAGTACACTAGTAAAATGGTCGTACGGGAAGATCGCCACTTCGTCGCTACCTCGGAGATCCTGTATCCCATCGCTCGGGCCCGACTGTAACACCACATTCAAACTCATTTAAATCTTGATAACCTACCACTGTAGCAGCAGTAATCGATCTGACAACTACACCCGGGATTTGTTGTCTTATATACGCGTTACCGTTCGCAGCGTCGTATTCTGCCCTTTTACATATCTCTGTATTTGAATACACGTGCCTATACTAGTTTCTTTGGCGCTTGTGTGTACTTCGATATTCTCGGAGACCTGACCTTGCTCTTTCATCTACGTCTTCATACAAGTATGCTTTGAATACTCCCATCTTTGAAGATGACATCACCAGGGCCAACCGGTGTGTCCGAGCGGTTGTAGGCGCTTCAGTTTGGAACCGCGCGACCACTACGGTCGCAGCTTCGAATCCTGCCTCGGGTATGGATGTATGTGATGTCCTTAGGTTAGTTAGGTTTAAGTAGTTCTAGGTTCTTAGGGACAGATGACCTCAGATGTAAGTCCCATAGTGCCCAAAGCCATCTGAACCATTTGACATCACCAGTGTTGACAGCGGAGTATATTCCTCGCTTGTGAAGTCGCAGGCATCATCTTTACACACCTGGACTAGATTGATAAAACGAGAGACTTGAAACTCGTAGAGAATGTCCGGGACTATGTGGGACAGCGGCCACAACTTAGCACTGAATAACACTGCAGTTTGGTAACTTTGTAGGATCAGTTCTTCAGTGAGTGGACTGAGGTGCATAAGGCGCACTTTGCGCAATGGCTGATAGGTGTGTCGTGGGCTCTTTGAGCGACAGTCTGAAGGGTGCTGCAGGAAGCAGCAGACGAATTACATAAAAGTGGACTTCAGCGTTTACGTTATGTACAAAAGTCAATGCAGAAGTCACAGTGTGCTGACACTGCCATCAAACTAATTTTTTGTTTTCCATACTTGTGCTAGTTTTCAGGCAAAGCGAAGCAAAGCCCAGCATCCAGGCCCTAACAGGGCCAACCGGACAGACAGACTGGCATGGATGATCTGAGGGCATTTGAGACGAAGAAGATGTTGATAATAAAGATGATGATGCTGATTAAGCTCGAAACGATGGTGTATCAGCGACAGGAAGCAGACTACCAGTACCAGTATTTGTAATGAACTAAGAGAGAAAACGCGTGGTACCGTACACGACAAAAGATTCGATCTTGCGTAAATAAAGAGAATTACTGGAAATTCATCGGTAACCGACGAAGGAGGCATTTAATAATTCAGTGTAAGATTTACATGTACTAAAATGTCGTATACTATATTTTTAAACTTAGAACCCAGTAAAAATAGTACTCGTAATGTACAAAATTACATTAAAATTCACAAAGCAAACAATGTTTATAGGTAGTACTATCTTTCCTACATTCCAGTAATTCAAACAGAGACAACAAACAAGCCAGTAACAGGTGGCGAGTTTACTCTGGAACAGCACCCGACTTACTTCAGAGTATTATAGGCTCATTTCGTTCCACCAAGTAGTCGATCACTGACTCACCGCAGCGCCATTGACGACAATGGCAAGAGAAGAGCCGTTCAGTAGAATCCTTACTCATTTGATGTATAAAGGCTTTGCAGAAAAAAGTTTCTTACAACGTAAAATCGCACAAATCGTACAAGTGTGTTGATATGAAAACTGCTGACTGTAACGCAAGCAGCCGTCTACGTACTGTGTACAACAAGATCTAGATGGCTGCTCGAGCAGCTAACTCAAGTCACCGACTTCTGTTAGAATTACCTTCCAACAGAGTAAACGTTTCTCACTATAGCTTACTCCTGTTTTTATCAGAACTCGGCCATCTTGCATCATTTTACGTTGCTGAAGGCTTTTTCCAGGTCGACGAATGCAATGAACTTATCTCGATTTCCTTCAGTCTTACGCCAGTTATCAAGCTCAGCTTCGGGTTTGCCTCTCTGGTGCCTTCGCTTCCCTAAAACCGAACTGATCGACATCTCAACAGAGCCTTACATTTCTATTCTTCTGTGTATTATTCTCACCAGTATCTTGGACGCATGAACTGTTGTGGTGATGGTGCTATAGTTCTCGCACTTGCCAGCTCCTGGTACCTTCGTAATTATGTGGAGATGTCTTTCCGAAAGTCTGATGGTATGGCGCCTTAGCCATAGCGGTCTAAGGAGGTCGCTCGCGTAAAGCGGGAAACCCATGTTCCAGTATTGGTCCGGTAAAAAGTTTCATCGTCGTCATTCCGTTATACTGCTTCTGGTTGCTCGTATTCGCAGTTACAATCACCTCCAGTGATTTTTTATTGCAACCTGAAGCAGAGGTTACATCAGTACATGGGTATCAACTATTGGCTGATGTAAGTAATCCTTACTTATGTAAGTAGGCTGCTTAGGTTTTTATATTGGTAACGCCACATAGCGCTCTATATGAAAATCACTGACGGTGCTGTGTGCAGTCTGTGGCCGGTTGGCATTGTTGGAATATTCGCTATTGTAGTGTTGGGCAGTTGGATGTGAACAGCGCGAAGCATTGCGCAGTTGGAGGTGAGCCGCCAGCAGTAGTGAATGTGGGGAGAGAAATGGTAGAATTTTGAGAGAGAACGACCTCGACGTGTGTCCATCAGAAATGGTACATTTATAATACTGTATATCATGAACTGATATATATATATATATATATATATATATATATATATATATGATGACTTTTAAACATTATTAAGGTAAATACATTGTTTGTTCTCTATCAAAATCTTTCATTCGCTAACTATGCCCATCAGTAGTTAGTGCCTTCAGTCGTTAGAATCTTTTATTTAGCTGGCAGTATTGGCGCTCGCTGTATTGCAGTAGTTAGGGTAACGAAGATTTTTGTGAGGTAAGTGATTCATGAAAGGTATAGGTTATTGTTAGTCAGGGGCATTCTTTTGTAGGGATTAATAAAAGTCAGATTGCGTTGCGCTAAAAATATTGAGTGTCAGTTTAGTGTTGATCAGAATAAGTAAAGAGAGAAATGTCAGAGTACATTCAGTTCTGATCAGCTGTTTGAAAATCAAATGACGTAAGACGTTTATCAGCACAGTAATTCATTAATTTTTATTAGGGGATGTTTCATATGGCGACCCTTAGCCGAGGATACCTCACTGGAATCTTCTGATTTTTCCTTGTAGTTCGTGTAATTAGTGTACCTACTCTTTATTGCTAGCCCCTAATTGTAGAGAGAATCTCCTTTGTAGTTGTAGTCTTTCATTGTTGTACAGCAAAACAGTTGTGGCATGCATGTAGATATGCACCAACTACTTCACAGCTGCGCATGCAATTAACTAGATATTATTTTCAGTGCTATGCTAATGTGTTTTCTTGTTTTTTCTCGTCAAATTGTGCTTTACTTGTTATCGTCTGAAATAAGCGATAACTATGGCGTGTGAAAAACGTAATACTAGGCTCGAAAGTAAATTGAGAAATGATAGTGACGACGATTGCAGCTTATCAGCCCCACCGTGTAATGAATTAAAAGACATTCAACATAGTAATTTTGTAATTGTGCATAGGGAAATGGAGCGGGCGGCAAATAATGGTGTAGAGAGTGAAACAATTAGTGAACAGGGAAGCATTATCGATCGATCGGTCGGCAACAGCTCGCCTCAGGAATCGGAAATGACCGGACACAACCTTGCAAAATTCAGGTTTTGGGTCCTCACCGTTTTCTCAGATAAGTCAAGACACATTTTCTGCTTGTCAAAATATGAATGTTGCCGGTGCAAATGCACTGCCGAAAAGCATAGAGGAACAGATTCCAGACACTAATAGATTATTATTGCAATTAATGCAACAAATGGAACAAAATTAGAGGCAAACACAGCAAAAGTTAGACACAATGGAACAAAATCTTCAAAAGTTAGACACAATGGTACAAAATTTTCAAAAGTTAGACACAATGGAACAACACCAGAGACAAACACAGCAACAGCTTCAAAAGATAGACTCAATGGAACAAATGCTTGAACAAACACGTGAAGATTTAAACGCAGACTTACTTAAAATCGAATATAAGTGTCAAAATGTCTGTAATGACGTAAAAACACACATTTGTGAGGATTTTCAACCTATTTTTTCGCGTCATGAAAATACGTTACAGAATCACGAAACAGCCATAAAAGAACTGCAAACTATTGTTCATGAAAATCAGGACACCTTGCAAGCTAAAACAGACTCAGTTGCATCTACCGATTCAGTTACGCAAATTGCAGAAACTCAGGAAAACTTAAAGAACACAGTAGATACGATTTCAACACAAATGGACACACTGAAACTTGGTTTAGAAAAACACACTGAGGAAATCAGTTCACTATCGGAGAAAGTAGCCGAACTTTCGGATCAGTTCACTAACTTATCTACAAAGGTAAATGATGATCTGAATGGCACAAGACCCGTAGCCTTCACTGACACAGAAGAGTGTGAACAAACTAGAAAATTCAAACAAAATCAAAATCAAATCAATACACAGTACAAAAGAGAAATCCGGGAAGTACAAGAACAATTACCACAGGTAATACAAAATTACATATTTCAGAGGACACTCGCGGTCCAATATGGGAAGAGGGACATAGAAATACGGAACAGCCACAAAATAATAACACAGGGCACTTCGGAAATTATGAAATAAATTGGCAAGGTACACCGAATTTTGAGATGGAACCACCGAAACGAAGTAACAATGACCGACATGCGACTCGCCGACATAATGATTTTAATTATAAACTGTTCATTACTACACGTAAATTCAAAACGTTTAAGAATTCTGGCAACGACATTTATCCACTAGCATGGCTCCATCAATTCTCTTATTGTTTTCCTCCCAACTTGTCATTGGAGCACAGGTTAGAATTTATGTACGGCTGCTTAGAGAATGAACCAGCTGTAAGACTGCGATAGGGTATTCACGGTTGTCACAGTGAAGGAGAATTTTATCATGCCTTTCTCTCAGTATATTGGTCTCAAGCTACTCAAGACCGAGTAAAACATAGCATCATAATGATGAAACATTTCGAACAATCTGAATTTTCCAGTCTTGTCAAATATTTCGAAGACATGTTACATAAGAATCAGTATCTTTCAAACCCATACAGCACCTCAGAACTCATCCGCATTTGCTTAATCAAATTGCCTGAACATTTACGACATACTATGTTGGCACGACGTTGCAAAGACGACATTGAAGCTTTTCAGGGACTGTTACAAGAATTGGAAATTGCCACTGACAATTGCGGGACGCGAAAACAGGAACACAACAATTACAAGTCACATCCGTCACAATTCTGCTATGAAAGAAATAATAACTGGACACGACAAGGCTATTCTTACAACGCAAATCGTGACCAAAACAGACACCACCCGAATGACAACCGTTGGCAGAGTAGTAATAAGTACAGGGCAAGCTCACCTTTCCACGGTAATGACTATAACAAAGACAATCAGAGAACCAGACAATATGGGAACCAACATTATTATTATCAAGGGAGACAGAATAACTTCAGACGCAATGGTCCACCACGCAGTTACGACTCATGAAGAAATTCTCCACCACGTGACCGAAAAGGAAAAAAATTGCAGAAACTACCTACATAACGACAGACGATATAATCTTAACAACAGACCAGAATTTAATCAGAACTGGTGGGTTTCAAACAGGGCAGGGCCCTCTCGACAAGTTGAATTTGTAGAAGTTAGGTCTCCTAATCCCAATAACGACGCTCGCCAACAAAGAGACGGAAAATGACTCGCACCGCAGGCAGCCACGTGCGCTGGCTGGCTCAGAGAAAAATAACATTACGCTAACTTCGAGAAAAATTTTAGTATTCCTTACCGACGTATACAACATGATAATTGCTTTGAAGTTGAAACTCTGCGAACTAGGAAGGCTAAATGTTTGCACCACATTTAATATGTAAAACCGTTTATTGAAAGATAATCTGCTTTTTTAACTTAGTCTTTGCCATAAAATTTTTCACTTCACGTTACTAGCACGCTTTGTCAGACTTAGAAACTGTTAACATGCAACAATGTTTGAGGTTAACTATCCAGTCAAGAGCCAAGAGAACTTACTTGAACAGTAATTACGAATGCATTGTTATAGTGAACAGATGACACAGTGTTGTTCTTTGTATATTCTTGCTTGTTTGTTGCACGATTACGTAACGAATATATGGCTTACATACTTAGAATATACGCTGCTAATGAGATTTTAATGCAACATTTTGGTTTCCTTGAAAAGACATTCTTTATTTGAAGTACTTTCTGTGAGATTGAAGATGACTTAGTATTTGGTTTCTTTGACAGCTACGCGATTATATCACTGTGCTGCTAATGTGTGACACAATTCACATTGTTGCTTTTGCAGTGTATCTGTTTTATATCTGCACAGTTTTTCTGTATTATTCTGGAAAGTAAAACATGTTTTAGTAGTAACTTTGTGATATAGCTACAATGAGACAGCCTTCTCTGTAGCACAACAATACGTTACAGTACATTACTTTCTTCATCATGGCAATAAGTGTAATAACTACGATATCTATACGCAAAGCATTTCACATTTTTTATGATGTAAGTACGTTGACTTCTGCAGAACTTTGCTTATGGAGGACGATAACTATGACACTTCCACAGAATTATTTTGCAGCAAGACGCACATATAGCGCTACAGGATACGCATTTGAGTGATTAATTTTTGTTCTTAATCTTTAAAAATAAATGTTTTAAGATTTTTGAATCACAAATTTACAAAGAAAGTTTTCGGTGATACATTCCATTCGATTGATGTAATCTGTAACAATAGAGGGTATAATTAATTACATCAATCATCATGGGGGGTACACACTTAATTTGTGTACCATGTGTGGCAAGCACAAGGAGCCCTAGCTAACATGGTATTTGCTTATACAACTTTACACATCGGTACCATATTTCTCTAACATATAACTTCACAGCTATCTGATCATTTAACTGAGAGAGACAAACATTTGTTTTTTTTACTATGTCAGCGACAAATGTTTACGCAATTACACAGCTGGATTTCACACTTATGAAATTGTATTTTGTCTGCACTTTGTGAACTCTTCATATTCTTTTGGAACCATTGTGATACTATGAGAGCTTTGAATGTAGTATTTGGTATGGGATCACGATTTTTAAAGTACGTATGATGTAGATGACACTATTGAAATGAGCAGAGAATTTTGTTAATGTTTTGAAATTATTGCAGGAAGCTACGACGTTTTTAAGATTTGCTTGAGGTTTTATGATGTTATTATTACGATGATGATGTGTATTATGCTGTTGAGGTATGTTTATGATCAAGGAGCTGATGCTATCATATATGAGGAATGTGATTACGTGTTTATATGTATATGAATAATAGATAGAAGTTAGGGACTCTGGTTTGTGAAAAAGTATGTTGGAAACCAAGAATCGTACTTTAACAGTTATGAAACATGTGTCAATGTTTGAATGTATCACAACACTGCTACTCATGAGATTTCGTTTCTATGCATTTCCACTGTAATTTTTCTATCTGTGAAATTTTTTTTATGTGGGACTGTCACTGTAGCGGAAACTGCTGTTGTAAATTTTTGGTAAGAAAGCTAAGTGTCCTTGACGTAATGCATAGTGGGCGCCCAGCTGCACCACTTGCCTGGAGAAAAAGCCATTAGGTGGAGAAAAAGAGGCCATTAACCTCGCTATTGACATTCCTTCATACAAAGCATCGCAAATACGACATGCCATTACTTGGAAAGTAAGTACGAGAGTTGAGAGAATTTCTACAGACTTATAAAATGACACATGGCTACTGAATGATGTTTTTATGCTTTGCTGTGTATGTAGTTCCTTATTTCATTTGATATCTGGTTTCCAGTTGTGTTGCAGCATTGGTTTTGTAAAGTAAAATTAAATTCATTTTCTAATGTGAACACTTTCTGTCAACAGATCTATTAAATAATAATTTTTTGATCCATATTCTTCAAAAAAGGAGCACTTGGAAAGGAAAGAAGAATAAGAAGGGACTTACAACAGTAACTGCATACATAATTTTCTCTTCAAGTACTTGGCAATATTTTTGGTACAATAAGTTGTTGTGGTGCACCACGTTAATGGTATAGACATTAAGATGGGAACACTCGTTCGACATATACTTGAGTATTGCTCATCAGTGTCGGATCCGTACCATGTCGGGTTGACAGAGGAGATAGAGGAGATCCAAAGAAGAGCGGTGTATTTCGTCACAGGGTTATTTGCTAAGCGTGATAGCGTTACGTAGATGTTTAGCAAACTCAAGTGGCAGACTCTGCAAGAGAGGCGCTCTGCATCGCGGTGTAGATTGCTCGCCAGGTTTCGAGAGGGTGCGTTTCTGGATGAGGTATCGAATATATTGATTCCCCCTACTTTTACCTCCCGAGGAGATCACGAATGTAAAATTAGAGAGATTCGAACGCGCACGGAGGCTTTCTGGCAGTCGTTCTTCCCGCAAACCATACGCGACTGGAACAGGAAAGGAAGGTAATGACAGTGACACGTAAAGTGCCCTCCGCCACACACGTTGGGTGGCTTGCGGAGTATAAATGTAGATGCAGAAAGCTCGTTATTTCAGGTTCCGTATGATTCTACATATGTGGTGATGGCTACAGATGCTCAGACTTCAATTTTATTTGTGAAAATGTGTAGTAGGTAAATTTCTGACAGGATGCCAACTGTTTGTCAGATTCTTTTCGTGGTTCTAGGATTCCCATTGCTGCAACGCGCAATTAAGCGCTGGAAGAGACTGAAGCCCTGATGTGGATGCTTCTGCAGGTGCCGCCATGTTGCTTAGCGATGCAGTCATGAGGAGCCCCTCTCCCCCTGCAAATGACGTGAAAGAGTGTCAAGGGCGTTTCTCTCTTCATTTTCTTTCTATACCGAGCGCTGCTGAACTAGTTATGTGTCCTTGCTTGTGGCGTAAAGTATCGAACGTTAGACTCTCAAAAATTTCTTTATAGATAAACAGAGTGCATACAGAAGCATTGTGACATTTGGTTGAAGTGTATGTTTGATCTATATTAAATTAAGAAACTGCGCTGGCAGCGTTGTAAATCACATAATAATTTTGTTTCTAGACTTTTTTTGCACATATAGACTTTTAGACGTAGTGCTGTGAAAAAGTATTCATTTTGTACCAGTCGAGTTTCTCTTCAAGTTTACAATGCCACTTCATTATGAATCCTGACATTTATCATATTTTCTTGTAATTCTTTGTTGTATTACTTGGCTTCATTGGACGGCCATAGTTAGGAGCAGTTTTCTGTATAACAGTGTGTAAACCATTGTCTGGATTCCTCGCTCAAGTGTAGCACTTATATTTGGAATGAGTCGCTGAATGAATTCATATTGTCAGTTAAAGTGGCAGACCATACCAAACGACATTTGTGGCATATTTTTTCTTATCGGCTATCCCCACCCTCCCCCGCTTCACTCTAACTGCCACACCACACTCCACAGTACTGAGCTTTTCTACTTCCTAAATTCCTCGCAAATTGATAACATGTTTATGGGCGAATATGAACTATTTATACGACCACTGAAATCGATAGTCACACTGGCGCCGTTATCATCACTTTTGTTTTGGCGGCAAATCATTGGTGGTTGACGCTAAGATATGTAGAGTGGAGAGTCACTAGATACATTACTTAATAGTGAAGGTGGTTCATGCAATAAATAATGAGAAACGGAGTCACATATTATATGAAGTCATGTCCCTCATACATATCGTGCGCCGGTACACGGAGCTGCTGCATTAATTATCGTACCCATGAGTAGGAGTTTGCTGAACTGGAATGGTTGACTGTGTTCGTGAACTCAAGAAATGTATAGTATCCAGTGGGTAAACAGTAGTGAAGTGAACTGTTACCAACATGCTAAAGTCCTGTTGGACACGTTATTAGATTATTTGCTTATGCAATACCCTCCAGCACCCACTGTAGAAATCTGTGTGTTTAGCAAATATTTCAGCCTGGTTGCAGTGCAGAATTGCGGAGCTAGAAGCGAGTTCCAACTGGGTACTGGAGATGACTGGGCAGGCATCTTGCTCTTAAAACAGGTCTCCCCACACTAGGTTCCTTACAAAATTACCTGTGTTCACTCAATTAATACTATATAAATTGACGGAGGAAATAAGTTTTTTCTCACACCACAAGTAATAATTAATACAATAATGATATAAAATGTAGTCAAGAGTAAATCTGGGAATCAAATGTTTATTGCTGGTATTATCATCTACAGCAATTTAGTCCTGTATATGGAAAGGGAGAGGGTCCAAGAGCGTGTGTTGATTTGGTTGATTCATTAAATTGTACTTGTATGGTACAAGTGAGAAGGCTTCAGTTGGTACCCACGATAATGTCTTTGAACATAAATTAAATTACTCAACGGGTTAATGGAAAACTACATACGAAAATGTTATGATTTGTCAAGGTATATGTCAATCTACACCTAGAATCTTGGGAAGCAATAACTTGAGAATGTTTTCCACTACAATGAAGAACTGAACATACGGACAAACCCCTTACAGAAGATTTATTTCGAATAAATTTTAAAAGATACCCCAAGATGTCTCATTAATATGAAAATTGTGTGTTGTGTATGTGGCAGATGGATACTTAGATGCCGGTAAGTAGATTCAGATGTACGTTTCTATCTTCTGTTCTCTCTTGCTAGCAAGGTTTCAGCTGTGCATAGTTTATGATCCTTTACTGGTTGTCTTACTTTGTGCTGGCCTTTTGATGACTAACAAGTTGCAGGGTGTAATAGACTAGGAGTTGACTGACCCTGCCTCTCTGCAACCATCGATTTATGGTAACTTAATGAAAAGACGATGTCATTCCTCTGCATCCTTAGAACGAGGAGACTGCACACACAATGTGAATGTAAAATGTTGTCTGCTTCAACCTCTTTTATGTTACTAGATAGAACACTAATTTGTACTACACGCAAATGGTTGATGTTACTTGCGTCATGTCAAAATGTACTGTTTTTGTAGCCTCCCAAGCAAAAGAAAAGATTCGCGTAACGAGTAATAACTGAAATGATCGTCCTAACTTGGGTCGTGATGAAGTCGTGACAACTACACCGTAGCACTGGGTCCCAGGGAGCGTGCTGACTGCTTCTGGGTTGCTTACTAGAGCCATGCGGCGCGGTGCAGAGGCAGCTGGAGCTCCAACAGGTGGTCCGCCGCAGGCTGCAGACGCCACTGCCTGGAGCGAAGCTGCGAGCCCAGCTGCCTGCTGTCCGGGTCACCGCGGCTTGAGGCCGGTTCTCACCAGAGAGTTTCTTTTTTTTTTGGGGGGGGGGGAGGGGTTTTAAGGGCGCTCAACTACTGAGGTCATTAGCGCCCAGTCACAATTGTTAGAGCACATAGAAGCTAGTAAAACTCAAGGGGGGGGGGGGGACACCAGAAAGTTCTTACAAAGATGCAGATAAAATAAGTGAAAGAGTTAGATGTTTTTGGACAATCCAGTCAAAGTATTGAAACGAAGAACATTAGCAGCTGCTCGAGCATCATCAGCTAAAATATCCCGTAAAGTAGATGGCAGAGACAGGACAACACGAGATTGACTAAAACGGGGACACAACAATAAAACATGCCGCACTGGTAATGCATGACCACAAGGGCACTGCGGGGCTGGGTCACCGGAGAGCAGGTAGCGGTGGCTAAACCGGCAATGCCCAATCCGCAACCTGGTCAGAAGGACCTCTTCTCGCCGAGATGGTCGGGAGGAGGCTGTCCAAGCAGTTGGGAACGGTTTTACTGCTCGGAGCTTGTTTCCTTGAAGTGGTGACCAAGTATCCCACCACAACGACACAAGCCTCTTGCAAACAACCCCACTAACGTCAGATGATGGGACACAATGGGAGGCTGGCCGAGGCAGGAGGACTGCAGCCTTGGCTGCAGCATCAGCAGCCTCATTCCCAGGCACTCCTACATGGCCGGGAACCCACAGGAAGCCGACAGGAGAGCTATCTGCAGCAAAAGAATGGAGGGACTGCTGGATCCGTTGCACCAAAGGATGGACCAGATATGGAACTCCAAGGTTCTGAAGAGCACTGAGTGAATCAGATCAGAGTACATACGATGAATGGCGGTGGCGGCGGGCATACTGAACGGCCTGATGTAGAGCAAAAAGCTCGGCCGTAAAGCTGGAACATTGGTCGAGGAACCGGTATTTAAAGGCGACGGCCCCGACGACAAAGGCACAACCGACACCATCGTCAGTTTTGGAGCCATCGGTGTAAATAAAGGTGTGACTGGCAACTCGCGCACGAAGATCGACAAACTGTGAGCAATACACTGCAGCCGAAGTACCCTCCTTTGGGAGCGAGCTGAGGTCGAGATAAATATGAACCGGAGCCTGGAGCCAAGGTGGTGTCGGGCTCTCACCCTCTCTGAAGGTGGTAGGGAGGGCAAAATCCAATTGTCGAAGCGGGCGACGAAAGCGGACTCCAGGGGGCAGCAGGGCAGACACATACAACCCATACTGACGGTCGAGAGAATCGGCGAAGAAGGACTGATAAGAGGGGTGGTCGGGCTTTGACGACAGCCAGCAGGCATACCGACAAAGCAGTATGTCGCGCCGGTAGGTCAATGGTAATTCGGCAGCTTCAGCATAAAGACTCTCGACGGGACTAGTGTAGAATGCTCCGGTCGCAAGTCGTAACCCTCTATGGTGGATGGAGTTGAGACAGCGTAAGAGGGATGGCTGAGCAGACGAATAGACGAGGCTCCCATAATCCAGCTTTGATCGAACTATGGACCGATACAAGCGAAGCAGGACAGTGCGATCCGCTCCCCAAGATGAACCACTAAGAACTCTGAGGACATTAAGGGAACGTGTACAACGGGCAGTCAAATAAGAGACGTACGGAGACCAACAAAGTTTCCTGTCCAGTGTGAGCCCTAGAAACTTAGTTGTTTCCACAAAGAGGAGAACAACGGGACCGAGATGTCAGGATGGCGGAAGGAACGCTTTATATCGCCAAAAGTTGAAGCAAACCGTCTTCTCTTCAGAGAACCGGAAGCCACTTGCCACACTTCATGAGTATAGGCTGTCTAGACAACGCTGAAGGCAGCGCTCCAGGAGGCATGTTCTCTGGGCACTGCAGTAGATTGTGAAGTCATCGACAAAAATAGAGCCCAAGACATTAGGTGGAATGCAATCCATAATTGGATTGATCGCTATGGCAAAAAGGGCTAAGCTCAAGACGGAGCCCTGAGGCACTCCGTTCTCCTGGGGAAAGACGTCGGACAATACGGAACCCACACGTACCCTAAACTATCGATCTGTTAAAAATGAATCAATAAAAAGGGGCAGGCGACCGCGTAGACCCCACCTGTGCATAGTGCGGAGGATACCTCCTCTCCAACAGGTATCATAAGCCTTCTCCAAATGGAAGAACACGGCTACCATTTGGCGCTTTCGCAAAAAGTTGTTCATGATGAATGTCGACAAGGTCACAAGGTGGTCAACAGCGGAGCGGCGGCGACGAAAGCCGCATTGAACATTGGTAAGTAGCCATCGAAATTCAAGAATCCAAACTAACCGAGCGTTAAACATGCTCTCCATCACCTTACAGACACAGCTTGTAAGAGAAATGGGGCGGAGAAAGATGTGCCAGCATCTGAACGTGAATGGCATCTGGTCCCGGAGCAGAGGACCGGGACAGTGCAAGTGCACGTTCGAGTTCCCGCGTAGTACAGGGGGCATTATAATTTTCCAGATTCAGCGGGTGGAAGGAAGGTCGCCGAGCCTCTTCTGCCTCTTTCCTGGGAAGGAAGGCAGAGCGGTAATGGGTGGAGTTTGAAACCTCCGCGAAAAACTGGCCGAAGGCGTTGGAGACATCCACAGGATCAACAAGGACCTCATTACCTGAAGTCTGGCCAGGTACCGAGGAGTGGGCCTTAATGCCCGACAGCCGGCGCAGGTCATCCCAGACGACAGAAGAGGGAGTAAAAACGTTAAAGGAGCTTGTGAAAGAGGCCCAACAAGCTTTTTTGCTGTCTTTGATGACTTTACGGCATTGCGCTCGGAGTCGTTTGTATCCAATACAATTCGCCAACTTAGGATGGCGGGGAAAGGTGCGTAAAGCACGTCGTCGAGCACAGATAGCGTCTCTGCAAGCCTCATTCCACCAGGGGACGGAAACGCGACGTGAAGAAGCGGTAGTACGAGGAATGGAACGTTCGGCAGCATTGATGATAACAGCCATGAGATATTCGACCTGACTGTCACAACTGAGAAAATCGTGGTCCGGAAAGGTCGCCAGGGAGGAGTAAAGTCCCTAGTCAGCCTTCGGTATGTTCCAGCTCGAAGGACGTGGGGATGGGGTGTGGTGCAGGAGACGAACGACACAGGGGAAGTGGTCGCTCGAATAGGTGTCAGAAAGGACATACCACTCGAACCGACGGCAAGAGTGGTAGAACAGATCGAGATTTCCAAGTGGGAGTGGGCATGAGTAGAGTCCGAGAGGAAAGTTGGGGCGCCAGTATTGAGGCAAACAAGATTGAGATGGTTGAAGACATCCGCCAAGAGGGAGCCTCTCTGACAGGATGCAGGAGAGCCCCAAAGGTGATGATGGACATTGAAGTCGCCAAACAATAAAAACGGAGGAGGAAGCTGAACAATCAGGTGCATCATATCAGCCCGACTAACTACGGATGACGAGGGAGTGTAGACGGTACAAACAGAAAAAGTAAAGGCAGAAAGAGTAATACAGACAGCTATTACTTGGAGTGGGGTGGTCAATGGGATGGGATGGTAATAGACATCGTCCCGAACGAGCAACATGACCCCACCATGAGCTGGAATAACGTCCGCAGGGGTGAGGTCAGACCGCTCCGAGGTATAGTGGGTAAAAGCAATACGGTCAGTTGGGCGCAACTTGGTTTCCTGGAGACCAAGGACGAGCTGACAGTGCAGGCGGAGGAGCAGTTGTAATTCCCCCCGATTAGATCGAATACCTCTTATGTTCCAATGTAACAAAGCCATCGCTAGTCAGAAAAAAGGGGGAACGAAACGGGTGAAGAGCGGGTCACCTCGACGGCCGTGGAGGGCCAGGTTTCGAGGGAACAACGCTACAACCGGCGGGAGGCGGATCCTGTTCCATCGAGTCATCACCAGCTGCGGCCGCTTTCCCGGGTTGCGTAGGAAGGGCAGCATCATTCGCCGACGAGAGGCCAGCTGAGCGCCTGGCAGCAGAGCGTCCCGGCGAAACTGAGAACGGTCGGGAGCGACTCACAGATGGAGTGTCAGACGAAACGCACTGGGGTGGAGAGGGGGATAAAGACTTCTTCTTGGAGGCCTTCTTGGAAATCTGATGAGACACGGGGATAGTGGGCTGGACCCGAGGAAGGTCCTCACGCGCGGGGCCCGTTTTGGAACGCCGGACCTCGGAACCCGGGGTCCGGATCGTTTCCCCGATGGATGCCTGAGAAGAGGATTGCTTCTCAGGTGGCGGAGGGGGAGGCGGAGGAAGGGTGGCCCCTGGGGCAGAGGCTGTGAGGGAGGAGGATTTGGAAGGGTGGGATTTGGGAGGCGGAGGCATAGACCTCGGATGGGGTGAGGAGGTGGAGGGGGGACAGGATAGGGGTGAGGATACTGTGGAAGGAGTGGACATGACTGAGGCAAACGAAGTTGTCAACGTCATGGGGTGGAGGTGGTCATATTTCTTCCTGGCCTCAGAATAAGAGAGACGATCCAAAGTTTTTAATTCTTGAATATTCTTCTCCATCTGATATGTGGGGCAGTCTAAAGATCTAGGCGAGTGGATACCAGGACAATTGACGCACTGAGGTGGTGGGGTGTATGTACGTTCCTCACAAAGAGGGCGTCTACAATCGCCACAAAGGGGCTCAGCCTCACACCGTGATGACATGTGCCCAAAGCGCAAACACCGAAAGCAGGAGATAGGAGGCGGGACGTAAGGTTGCATGTCGCAACGGTGGCACATCACCTTTACCATCTCCGGGAGAACGTCCCCCTCGAAGGCGAGGATAAAGGCCCCGGTGTCGACGCGACGGTCTTTGGGGCCGCACTAGACTCGCTGGACGAAATGCACGCCTCAGCACTCCAGGTTGGTCCTGAGCTCCTCATCAGATTGCAGCAGGAGGTCCCGATGAAAAATAACCCGCTGTGTCCTATTCAGTGCCAGATGTGGGACAATGGACACTGGGATGTCCCCCAGTCGGTCGCATGCCTGGAGCGCCGCCGACTGTGTGGCGGAGGTGGTCTTTATAAGAACGGACCCCGAACGCATTTTACTGAGAGCCTCGATTTCCCCAAAGATGTCCTCTTGTGCTGGACAAAGAACATGGGCTTGGAGGTGGCGAACGTCCCCCCCTCGGTCCGAGAACAGACTAAATAGCGGGGGAAATACTTCGCCCCAAGCCGGCGGGCCTGTCCTTCCTCCCAGGGAGTGGCCAAGGGGGAAAGGGCAGGAGAACCAGAACCAGCGACAGTACCTTTCTTTTTAAAAGACTCGGCCGCAGAGCGGCTCACCAGAGAGTGGCAGCGTGGCGTTCGGCAGTGGCGGCGGCAAGCGTTTTCTGCCGTGACGTGACGATTCGCGGAATTGGCGTTTCCAGCTGGAAGTGGCAGACGCTAGTGGAAACCAGTGACGGATCTCCACTGAGCTACGGGTGGGAACCCACAAATACGTGCGGGGCATTTGCTTAACTGTACCATAAGTCTAAGTGAAAGAAATACGAAACTGAGTGATCATGTACTAGTAATTTATTTTCTTTATGGAATATTCTTTCCATATTTCATTATTCATATTTTTTATTTCAGATTTGATGAATTACAAAAGAAAAAAAAGGTTGCCTCACAGCAAAAACTTGCTGTCACTCTCATAACAGCATTCATTACTACAATGTTCAGAACCTAAATGCAGTTTATTGTAACGGTAGTGCATTACCTTTTAGTAGGCATTTATTTATAGCCGAAAATTAGTGAGAGTTGATCCTCTGTATTTGCTGCATTAAGATCACATATCTTCACCATTCTGTGAGTGTTAGTTATTGAAACAATCCGTGAAGTAATATCACACCATTCAACTCCATCTCTAAACTGCCATTAACATTACCATAGGCAAGATAGGCATCAAGCCGACACCCGCCCACCACAGTGGTACAGGTCAACATACCTAATAACACCACAGATAATAAACAAGTTGAAAGAATATATAATAAAATAAAGGAAATTATTCTGGCAGTTATTGAGACAAAAATTTAAAATGTGACGGATGACTGGAATTCAGTAGCAGGAATAGGAGTAGGAAGAGGAAACAGTAGGAGAACATTGACTCAGGTGAAGGACTGAAAGGGGGAGGTACATGGTAGAACTTTGCTCAGAGCATAACTTAATCATAGTCAACAGTTTGCTTAAGAATCACGAAAGAGGAGTGCATATTTGGAACAGAATTTTCGAAACCCGCTCTTAAACTGTAAGACAGTTCCAGGTGTAGATACAACCGATAATTTTTTTTATTAGAAACGGAACTCCTCCAGCTGCACTTAAGATTTTCTATTTACTTGCCTTAAGTACAGCTGGAGGAGTTTAATTTTTAACAAAAATTGTACCAGCTGTGTCCCAACTCCATCGAATTTAATTATGGATGTACGAAGATAAATTTTTTGGTTATGAACTGCAGATTACAGCTAACGAGGTAGCAAAAGTAGAAAATTAAGGAGATGGAATCAGAGTAAAGTACGACCCAGTTAATTTTAAAGGGATCATTAGGCAGGAACGAATCCACTAAAGACGAATGGATACCTTTGAGAGAAGAAGTAGAGAATGCAGCAGAGGTTGCCAATGGGAAAACGGTACAGTAGAAATCCTTACATAGCAGACGATATATTGATTTTAATCTCCAAGAGAGGAAAATATAAACATCAAGTGAATGATATAACCCACAGACAACAAGAATGTCTGAAAGACGACATTAGCAGAAAGTTAAAAAACGCGAATCAAGAATGTCTAGGAGGTAAAATTCAAGACTCTCTGAACAGCCTTGGATTTTCCTCCTAGCCATTCTTGCTTTGCGATTTTGCACTTTGGAAAAAGTGGATGCTGCTTATGGGCAACGAAATTAAAAAAAAAATGGGAAATAAACTTTGGAACAAATAGAAGAAAATGTACGAATATCAAGAGCCCAGATGCAAGCCATGACAGAAAAAGGCAAGTCTGGAAGGTGGAAATAACATGTAGAGAGATGGCGGAAGGGCTATACACACCACATGGCAACAATGTAAGGATCCTGTAAGACGCAAATCTTACGATTTATCTTAGTAGACAGAATGAAGGATAAACCTATATTTGTAGCATTTGTAGATTTAAACAAAGCTTTTGACAATCATAGCTGAAATATACTGCTGAATAATTGGTTTGACCACTCCGCCATTTATGGCATTTTCTGTAATACAAGTATTCCTTCACGTACCAACATCCAGTAACTAGTTATCTATTACCTATTACTTTCGAATACACTGGCAGTTCTCAAACCGCGTGCAAGTCATCAATGGCAAAAATATCGTAATGAAGTTCTCCATATGCTGCCATACGTTTTGTGTGCAGAAATTTTTTTCCTCTGACTTTAAACATCATGTGACCATACTTCACAAGCGTATTAAAGAATGACCTATCACTATATGAAGCTATTTTAATTACCGTTTGTGTCACGGAATCAGATTATTTGAAAATTTTGACAACGAAATATCGAATTTACAAGTGGATCATAACAGGTAAAGTAGTAACTATGAAGCTAATTATTATGACTATTTCTTGATGCCATTTGAAAGACTTGGCTCAGTTCGACTGCAACTCTACTATCTTATGTTGCTCTCTCGAGCTTATGGATGTTGAAGGTGATCCCTATTAAAGGAAGTAGTAACACGATATCAATCTAGTTTTAATTACCGTTTTTCTCGTGGAACCAGAGTAATCGAAAAATAAATACTGAATTTTGGCAACCAAATATCGACTCGTCCATCGGCTCGTAGCTGCTAGAGTGGTAACTATGAAGCTAATATTATGACTGGTCCTTCATAAACATTAGGGCTTAGTGTGGCTGCTCATCTGTTATGATGAATTGTCCTCCAGAGCTTATGGATAATGAAGAGGATGCACAGAACGTCACATTTCATACTTTATGGAAAGGTGTTTGGCATAAAGATGCGATCAGTGATGTACAGTCTGTCGATAAAGGAAATTAACATATCATAGGCTATATATCATCACTGTAATGACTATTTTAGCGATGTTGGAAAGAATAATTGGAAAACTGGTGTTATTACATGTAATTATAAAGTATTCTAAAAGCAGCAAATAAACAAAATGTCTTAAGACAGAACGAGATAATTAATAACAAATTTTTTTACGTCACCACGACAGAAAAATAATAATAAAAGTCACTTTCTTGCTGCAACGTATTTTATGTGCTCCAGACTTGTCTCTCCTTTTACTTTAAGGAATCCACAATATGTAGAATCCAGAATGATACAGTTTTGATATGTGATATTTCTAAGTGATAGAACAGTACACGTCTTATTTCCTTACGTGAATAAGTGATTACTTACAGTTATTCGAGTTTTTGGCTGGCATCTGTGTTTGTCATGTGGTCATATGCTGCAGTTCGCACTATAAATTGACTTGTAAGGTATACGCACATTTTCACGTTACGAACTTTTTACTTCACAATGATCATGTTTTTTGCGCTAATTGCTGTGGAGCGCTATTATTCTATGTCTTAAGCTATAGATATTCTGCCAAAAACTGTGATTTAAGGTCGTAACTATCGTGTGTTTAGTTCACGTTTCTTCCTGTTTGGATTTTTATGTACATGTGGCCAGTCTAACGAAGTATGAGCTGAAAAATAACGTCTGATCATTTATGTTGTCTTTAAGTCAGTGTGGTGTGCGTGTGTGCGTGCTGTGCGTGCGTGTGTGTGTGTGTGTGTGTGTGTGTGTGTGTGTGTGTGTGTGTGTGTGTGTGTGTGTGTGTGTGTGTTACTCAGGGCGAGTTGCACAATGTTGAATGTGAATGTAATAACTGTCAGGGTGTGGTTGAAAGTTTTGTTGTTGAGTTGATACGAACTTTGGTTTAAATGTTATGTGGAGAGTTTCACGTAAGATGATAATTATAATCTGTTGGAGTGTTATTCTACTATTTTATCTTACATGAATCCTTCCACAAAACCTTCAAACCAAGACGTTATTTTTCAGCACACATTTCGTTCGATTGGTAACATGTACATAAACAAACCAAACTGGAAGAGATGTAAGGTGAAAACACAGTGGTTACGACTTTTAATCACAGTTTTCGGTAAAATATCTACGACTGGTGACAGAAGAATAATAGTGCTCCTCAGCAATATGCGCAAAGAACATGAAAGCTGTGAAGGAAAATAGCTCGCAACGTGGAAATGTGCTTACGTTTTTAAGTGAAGTCATACGGCAAACGTCATGTTGTGAAGAGATGAGATGAAATGCATACACCATGCAAAAACTACATTAACTCTAAGTATTCACTTATTCATGTAAAAATAAGACATGAACTGTTTTATAATCTACAAATATTGCATGTCGAAACGAAAGTGTATGATTCCAAATTCCACTGAAGGTGCGAAACACATCTGGAACAAATGAAATACATTGCAGCAAGAAATAGGCGTTAGTTATTTACAAAACGAAATAAACACTATTGGTAGAGTCTTAGCAATTACATCTTATGACATACTAGCAAATTAGATTCGGTTTAAGTTCTGTAATTTTATATAGAATATTGCAAATATTTATCTGTTGAACATCACTGTAGTTCTCATTAAACATGCAGTTTAATGCCACTTAAAATTTACATCGATCTACTGTAAAAATCCGTAGTTACTTCCACATCTCGACAGATAAAAAGGTTTCGCTTATTTATTATGCGACAAAATACACGCAATCAACTTTTAAAACAATTTCGATATGTTGGTTAAATTTCATATGTAATAATGCATTTATACCTTCACACACTCAATAAAGAGATACAAAACCTAATCAGGATGAATAACGAAAAGAAATTCAGTGTTTTATCGAGTGAAGGTCTGGCTGTAAGATGAGGAAGGATCGAACTTTTTCACCAAATATTTTCCTTGAAATCAAATAAGTTTTTTATAGTGCCCACTGCGTCCCAGTCAGAGCTTCTGCGAAAGTTTGTGTGGCTGGGGTTGCAGCACGTGGCGTGGAGCTGCAACACATCACATGGCAGTGGTCGCTGTTCAGTATGAGTAGACTGCGACACAGGGACAGCTATGCCGCGCCGCTGAGGGCATTTCCGAGGCAATTTTGGCGCTGCCGCAGCGTTTTGTCGCGCGGCAGCCGTAAAGAGAACCGGGCCTTTAGCATAGTGCTGCGAAGGAATACCTGCGTAGCCTGTGAGGATCACCTGACCCACAGATGCAAGCTAGCGCTTGATAGCAGCACCCACTTGTTGGTGCAAATGCTGCCTATGAATGATGATAGCAGATCCTGGTGATGCTTTCCAGCGCTAAGCACGTGAACAGAATGTTTGCTGTAACCACCAAATCCTAACATACAATGTACTGGTGAGACATGCAACTGTCTCCAAAGGAGAGGAGCATGTGGGACAAGCAGCAGCAATGTGCAGGGAGCAGATGCCGAGCCACAAACAGGAGTGGCTGAGGCTGCATGTGTATACTGCAACCTGCATGTCTTGCAACTCATGGGAGGAAATTATTCTGTATGCACTTCTGAGGGAAAGCAGAATATGCCACCAACGCGAGTATAATATGACCAAGGGCTCGGTTGTGGAGCAGACATCACATATCACACAAGGACTTCAAGCGTCAATTAAAAATCGGTCAGTATACCATATGAGAGGGCTGTAATGACGTCACTCTTACTCGAGGGGCTGCGTCACTAAACTGTTAAAGATCAAGATGATGATCAAAGGTCAGTAAGGCGCTAAGTCCAATGACTCTGAAATATATATATATATATATATATATATATATATATATATATATATATATATATATATATATATATATATACAGGGTGTTGCAAAAAGGTACGGCCAAACTTTCAGGAAACATTCCTCACATACAAATAAAGAAAAGATGTTATGTGGACATGTGTGCGGAAACGCTTAATTTCCATGTTACAGCTCATTTTAGTTTCGTCAGTATGTACTGTACTTCCTCGATGCACCGCCAGTTGGCCCGATTGAAGGAAGGTAATGTTGACTTCGGTGCTTGTGTTGACATGCGACTCATTGCTCTACAGTACTAGCATCAAGTACATCAGTACGTAGCATCATCAGGTTAGTGTTCATCACGAACGTGGTTTTGCAGTCAGTGCAATGTTTACAAATGCGGAGTTCGCAGATGAACATTTGATGTATGGATTAGCACGGGGCAATAGCCGTGAGGCGGTACGTTTGTATCGAGACAGATTTGCAGGTCGAAGGTGTCCCGACAGGAAGACTTTCGAAGCAATTGATCGGCGTCTTAGGGAGCACGGAACTTTCCAGCCTATGACTCGCGACTGGGGAAGACCTAGAACGACGAGGACACCTGCAATGGACGAGGCAATTCTTCGTGCAGTTGACGATAACCCTAATGTCAGCGTCAGAGAAGTTGCTGCTGTACAAGGTTACGTTGACCACGTCACTGTATGGTGAGTGTTACGGGAGACCCATTTGTTTCCGTACCATGTACAGCGTGTGCAGGCACTATCAGCAGCTGATTGGCCGCCACGGGTACACGTCTGCGAATGGTTCATCCAACAATGTGTCACTCCTCATTTCAGTGCAAATGTTCTCTTTACGTTCTCTTTACGGATGAGGCTTCATCCCATCGTGATCAAATTGTAAATTTTCACAATCAACATGTGTGGGCTGACGAGAATCCACACGCAATTGTGCAATCATGTCATCAACACAGATTTTCTGTGTGTGCGTGTGTGGTAAGGTTCTATGGGACCAAACTGCTGAGGTCATCGGTCCCTAGGCTAATTACACTACCTTACGCTAAGGACAACACACACCAACACCCATGCCTGAGGGCAGACTCGAACCTCCGGCTGGGGGAGGCGCGTGAGCGGCTACACCGCGCGGCCCTGAAAAATCAAGATCAAAATGAGTAAAATTTAACATCAATGACAGATGTCAAGTTCAGAGGAGAATAATAGAGTCTTTATTCTTCAAAACCTGAAGATTAAATCTGACATAAAAAGTAAGATACTCTCGTACTGATGTTATTTAGTAAATACGCCATACACACTCATGTCTCGTGGAACGGCTTACAAGTACAGATTTATACCTTCACGAGAGCTGTCATTCGTGTCAGCAGAGTATGGCAGATTACTCTTTGATTTTTTAATTTCATTGCTCAAATGGAACATCATCTTAGCTTTGGTGGCATGAGATTCTGCAGAAGAACTAATTAAGAGGCATTAAACTACGTGGATATATTGACCAGGAATCAGATGTTGTTAGACCTGTTATTTGTTCCCCAAACTACACAATGACTTGCACTCTACAAGAAGCGGAAGTGCGTCTAGGAGTTCCTCATTTGCACTATATACACGGTGCCTCAATAAAAAGCACACACAGATATGTAGACCATAGGTTATCTCTATTCATTTAGAATGTTCCTGAAAAATATTTGCAGATCCAAACAGCAGTCATCCATAGGTTGATAGTCCGGACATTCTAACTTTTAAAAACCTGCAACAAGTAACATAAGCCTTGTAAGTGAATGACACATGTTCCATGTTGGCAGTATCGTTATCATTTCTTCCTATTTGTCTGACCGGAAGCACGCGCCAAACGAAAACTACTGCTTTCTCGATATTGATATAATGCAAGAAAGTGTTCATGTTCCTGATTAATTTTAACATATTAGATGAACACTAGACACTGCCCTTGGCAACACTGTAGCACATAACTAGCTTAGAGTGTTCAAAAAAGTTGTCGTTTGAGCGGGGTTCAGATCATGAAGGGGAAACAATGTTATCTGTTAAGCCGCACATTACGCTTGGAAGCAGGAAAAAGACTATACTGAAGACGATTAAAACGGCTAACTTACACCCCCCCCCCCCTGGCATTACCACTTACCATGTACTGATGGCTCCACAAGTTTAAAGAGTCTGTGAACCCAGGCCCTGTCAGATAAGGAGACACCAGGCCCAGCGACGTAGGAAGGGATGCCCTCTGCTATATATCAAACAAACTAACTATTACCCACATTAAATACTTTTATTATGATAATCACCATACACATTGGGTTCAGGTTGCGTACTTGGCGATGAATACACAAGAAATATCTTTATGAAACTAACTTAAGCAAGATAAATACATGATAATTTACCGACTGATAATGTTGTAATCTCAAGAGAAAAACAAATGCTAACGTAACTTCAAGTGCACTAAACACACGAAAATGTACCCCAAAAATATTACACAGACAGTGTTATAAAATCTCGCAACTGAGTGTACACACTACAGTGGACAATATCATCTATCTGCCGAATGCCTTATTCGAATTTAATCCCCAAGAACATAAGCGCAGTGCGTTGCTGACATGGACAAGAGGTACTGAGAAAAACTACGAAAATCAACCTAAAGTAGATCTGAACACAATCTAGTGACTCCCACACATAGAGCCTGCGCAATGCGGTATTTACTACGCGCACACTGCGCCGATACGGGCGCCGTGGTCGGCTGTGGCGTGTGTCGGCGGCGGGTGCGTTTACACCTTGACGCCTCGCGAACCTGTAGACCTGTCAGTTGTACTCTGGCCTTGACTAGACATACAGTCGTAAATTGCCCTAAGTTTTCATTAGGCGAAGAACTATGTTTTTCCCTGGCTACATCAATTTCCTGTGTCCACTCGTTAAGGCCGAGCAACGTCTATACTGTTGCCCTCAAATGTTTCGCAGGACTTAACTAGCACAGCTCTTAGTTCGTGATCTACAATCCGGAGATATTACAAGATATCAGAGCCTAATGAACACACACGGGTGTTCACAACAAAATGTGTCTTCCGGAGCCACAACAGAGCAGGATGCGCTCCGTCCAGCACACAGCCCTTCTAGGAAGAGGGTCCCCCTCAAATCGCTCACTAGTAATTGCCTACATTGTTGCAGCCTCCCTACACAGTATTGCGGATTCACCTCCTGCCATAACTAGAATCGTCCAGTGAGTGCTTTTGCTTCAACTTCATTTCTTTGCCCAATATGGTTTCAGAATCGAACTGTTGTGTATGGTATTTTCACCCAGTCCAATGAGCTTTCGCCTTTCTTTCATTTAATAATAAACTCCGCCCAAACGGCAAGTGTTCATGTGAACATCATGTGTCGCCCTCGCCAATATCACGTGATTTTCGAGTGTTTATCAAAATACGGTTGACTGACACTGTTGTCCTATTTTCTGCATGTCAAAAACGCATCCCGCAGCGTTACTGAGCAGGTGTGGGTCTCCCACCCTGTACATGAGAGTGTCACGTGAATTTTGTTCATGTCAAGTTGATGATGCACTTTCTGCGTTCATATGTTTACTCTTAAATGGAAAGGCTGTGTTCTTCTTTGAGACCACCCAAAAAAGGATCTCCTACAAGGTTAAAATGCTTACTTCAGCGCAGTTGTGCGTCAGATACCTCACCCAGCGGTGACTCACAGTTGAGCGTTTATCTCCGCCGAAAAATACCAGGTGTGATCCGCAAGTCGTAGTCGTCCCACATCCTTCCACATGGAGAGGAACTGATAGACAGGTGGGACACGGCATTTCGAAAATGCATTTCCGAGAGACATAAGCATACAGTTACCACTGGACGAACAGTCCAAGAAACACTTTGCAAAAAAAACATACACTGAGGTTAGTTCCTGTTTGAAAGACTACCGTTTGGAAGTGCTTCATCTCCTGTAATTTTGAAAGTTTCCTGGAACAGCTAACAACAAAAGTCGACTCCTGTACAAACTATTTAGACAATATTGTCGTCGTGTGTTCTACGCATGCTGAACGTTTAGAAAATAAAAACTTTGTTTCAAGTTCTTTCCGCTTCTGGCTTAAAGTGCTCCTCCTTCCAGGAAGAAATGAACTACTTACGCCACATAATAAAATACAGCGTATATATTCTACTCCAATTAAAGGTCTGCCAGTGCCTCGAAACATTAAGGATCTCCAATCAATCACTCCTATAGCTTACAAACTGCTCCCCTGCTTCACTGTCTACAGTGGAAAATATTCCTTTTGTGTGCCCAACAGTTTAATGCTGACATGTATCAATTACCCGCTGGTGCAAACACAGGGTTTGGTTCGTCGAAGCAATCATGTTATCAAATCGACTCTCAGGACTTTGAAAGTCTTCAAAATTTTCTTGATGATCCCTGATGTGTTTCCACTGCCACTGCTTCTCATGTGGCTTTGCAGGTTGTTTTGTAATATGTGCGCTACTGGAGGCGACACACCTCAAAAGAAATTCCCCTACTAGTGGGGCGTCGTTACTTCTTGCACCATCATCTGCTTTGCATGAGATCAGGGGTTCTACTGCTGCGCGATGTGTATGTTGTGATTCTTCAGTCCCTACACCAGGAAGTCTTGTCTTCATTGCACAAAGATCTTTGGGGCGTAGAGTGCACAAACCAATTCGCCCACTGTCACTTTAGTTGGCAGGTATGGACGCCCAGTTTGCACGTGACCACTCGTTGTAAAGTAAGTGTGCAATGCTGCAATACTTTTATGCGTGCCC